>NC_134852.1:94411469-94716826 GCF_049852395.1 Peromyscus maniculatus bairdii
CCTCCCATCTCCCCAGACGAGATGGGCTCCTTTCCTCGTGCATATTGCTTATATTTTTCTTGTCACAATAGCTAGCTCACTCGGTGGCACTCAGTTCTGTTCCCCCAGCCTGGCCCAGGCTTTCTGAGGACATGTTTGAATTGCTTCTATTATCTCCTCTGTCCCCAGCACAGTGTCTAGCCTGGAATGGGGACTTAATTTTTTTTAATGAATAATAAATAAAGGGATGAATGAAGGAATAAACAGGTCAAGAATTTACTTTTTTCTATTTAACAGAAATCCTTTTCTCATGAGTACATATTTATTTGCTTAGTTTCTCAGACCTCAGTTGACTCTCTTTATGATTTTGCAGGGTAATTTGCATAACCATGGGAATAAATACCTCATGTGTAGATGAGGATAGGGTTTTATTTTTCAGTGGGCTGGCTTAGTCAGACTGTAGAATTATTAATATACTTCATGCCTCTAGGCAATTTGACAAAAAAGATAATACAAACTAATAATCATTAAAATTATACGAAGACTATTTAGACTCCTTGCTAAATTCATGCTTCAGGGATTCACTTGAAAGAGTAAATGAGAACTCAGCTGATATCTCCAATCCCATCCTAGGGGAATTCACTCCCTAGAATCTACATGAGGCTTTTAATTTAGATGCGGCCATTGTTTAGACTGGATGAGCTCCTTAGGTGGGGAAGGGAAAGAAAGAAAGAAAGGGGTTCCAGCCCAGATTGAGGGTGCTGGGAACGGTCTGCTTTTAGGGACTTTTGGTTCTATTTTCTAGCCCAGCGTCCTTGTGCTTTGGGCATGTAAGGAGACTTTGTAGAAGGCACAAGAGCCAAGTCTTCCCCAGCAGCTACCAGTGTAGGACTAAAGGTGCAGCTTGACCCTTTGAAGTGGGTTGCAAGCAGGATATGAAGAAGGTACAAAGGAATGTGTTGTTGACAGAATGCATGATGGGACCTATGGACACTACTTCCCCTGAGTGAAAAACTGACTTCAAGCGCATCAAAACTGGTGTCCCTTTCCTTTCTTTTGGTCAGGATCTTCTGTAATCCAGGGTGGCCTCATGTTCTCTGTGTAGCTGAGATTGGCCTAGAACTCCTGATCCCTGAGCCTTCCCTTCCCACCACTCTGTTTATTTGGATTCCTGCTTCTGAATGAGAAGAGAGTGAAACACCCACACTCTCAAATTGGATGTGGAACGCTAAGGAGACATCTTGAAAATGTTTTTTAATCTTAAAGAGGATGAAAATTCTATATCACACTAGTTCTTCTTAATTTTTTAAAATTGTGATGATGGTGATGGTTTTTACATCTGGACTACTGTTTCCCCTCCCTCCTCTCCACTGCCCCCCCATCTCCTATCCCCTCTACTCCGATCCACTCCTCCTCCATTTCTCTTCAGAAAAGGGCAGGTCTCCCATGGATATCAACAAAAATGGCACATTGAGTGGCATTAATACTAGGCACCTCCCCTCATATTAAGCTGGACAAGACAACCCAGTATGAAAAATAGGGTCCCAGAAGCAGGCAAAAGAGTCAGAGACAGCCCCTGCTCTCACTGTTAGGAGTCCTACAAGAGGACCAACCTACACAACTGTCACATATATGTAGAGGGCCTGAGTCAGTCCCATGCCGGCCCCCTGCTTGTCAGTTCAGCCTCTGTGAGCCCAGGTTAGTTGATTCTGTGGGTTTTCTTGTGGTGTCCTTGACCCCTCTGGTTCCTACAATCCTTCCTCTCCTCCCTCCAAAGGCTTCCCCAGGCTCAGCCCAATGCTTGGCTGTGGGTCTGCGTCTGATTCCATCAGTTGCTGGATGAAGGCTCTCTGATGACAGTTACACTGTCACCAGTCTATGAGTGGAACAGAATATCATCAGATATCATTACACTGACTTTTTTTTCCCAGTTGTGTTTGGTTCTTTCCTAGTTCTCTGGGCCATCCAGCCTCTGAGTCCTGATGCTCCAGGCAGTTACACCAGTTCTTAATTGAGGGCACCCGAGGGGATCTTTGGCACTATCTAGTGACTGACATCTTGTGGGTGGAGCTGGGAATGCTGGGAAACACCCACAGTGCAGAGAAGCAGTCACGGCAGGTAGTCCACTGAGAAGCAGTCTCGGACACCAACAGTCTTAGCTGTTGGGAATCCTGGTCCACTGTGCTAGAGAAACAAAGACAAGAAATTCTAATGCTTCTCTGGCCACCCTGTCCTGGAGCACAGACTTGTCGTGGGGGGCAGGCTGAGACACAGTGGGGCTTCAGTGGACAGCGGAGGGGAGCAGGCAGAAGCCTGTCCTGGGGAGGGGTCACGTGGCTTTGCTGTGGCTCTCTGTGGAGGCAATGGGCTCTGTTAGGTGAGGAGTCTGCTAGGTTCTAGAAGACTGTGTCCTTACTGAGTTTGTTCTAGCGGGTTGAGTTTGGTGCATGGAACACGGAGCTTTTGTTTTGTAAATAGAATCTTAACCTTTGAGTCGGATACCATTGGATTTGCATCAGGTCCATTGTTATTCGTGTGACCTCTCTGCCTTCTTGACTTCGCTGGGCCTCCTCTCCTCCTTCCAGCTTTGAAATGGACGTCCCTTATTCTATCATTTATAAGTCCTTTTCTCCATGTTTGGATATTTCATAACTTGGTGGCATGTCAAAAGTTAATTGGATGTGATTTTTTTTCCCCCCTGATACATAAAATATTTAATGCAAGTGGTAGTGTCTCCCCTTCAGACAGGGTAACTCCTCATGGGAAACCAACCAAAATGTTGAGACCTCAGAGTAGAATTAGAGGGTAAAGCAGTCCCACTGAGAATTTTTCAAAATCATTTCCTCTTATGTGAAGTTCAACTCTCATCCAGGGCAAGGACATAGACTCATTTGTATGTCCCACTTGATATTTAATCCATGCCTGGCTTCCTTGAACTGTGTGTGCTCCAAGGGCTGTTGTGTGTGTGTGTGTGTGTGTGTGTGTGTGTGTGTGTGTGTGTGTGTGTAACACTTGCCTGATTGCACAGGATTACAGAGCACAGGTTTTGCTGTCCATACACATCAGAGAAGACAAGGCTCCTTCCTAAGCTCATCCTTTCTCCAGCTCTGGCTTTTTTCCAGGGCTCCAAATGGCTGTAGGTAGACAAAAACTTTCTGCATCTGGAAGGAGGCTGGCCACGGGGTGGCACGGGGTACTGGCAGCATCAGGACCCAGACCAGAGCTGAGTATATGCCTAGATGAGTTCTGCCTTGAAGACTCTTTTCTAGTTTAGTTTTAGAAAAGGCCAAGGTTAGTTAAGTGTTTAGCTCTGAGAGTTAATAAGACGTGGCCACATTTCAAGCTGCTTGCTTTCTCCATCAGCTTCTTCTTAGTTGCTGAACAGCAGTGGGAATGAATGCGTTGCACTTAAGCTGGATGGATGTGTGCACCACAGCTGTGCTGTGCAATACTCCTGCCTACTCACGCTGTGTGTTCGGATGCCCGCAGCCATAGTGTCTCTAGCAGACAGCTCACACTGCAAACAAGATGTCTGCGGGACCCTTGACTGGCTTCTCTCATGATGCCCTCACCAATGAAGGTTATTGTGTTAGGTAATTATTTTTCTCAATTGCAAGTCACTTGACTATCATCTTCAAGGTCAGTGGCTTCTAGTCAAGCGTGGAAGGCACACAAATGTGCCCGTGACGGTGGGCATTGGGCAGAATGAAAGACTGACTTTGTCTTATGTCTGACAGTGATATCCCCTGTAAGAACTTGGAAGGTATTTTAAGTGTTTCCGAGCTTTGGGGTCTGTATAGTGGTCTGTACTGCTCATTGTAGATACGAGAATTAAATGACATAAAATGCGTAGAAGTGTAAACACTGCTACTGTACGTGAAAGACATTAGCCACTTGACAGGGCTGAGAAGATGGCTCAGTGGATAAGATGGCTGTGCAAACGTAACGACCTGGGTTCATATCCCCAACTCCCATGTAAAAGCCGGGTATGGCTGTGCACGCCTATAACTCCAGTGCTTGGGGCAGACATGTGGAGACAGGAGGTTTCTGGAGCTCCATGGCCAGCCAGCCTAGCCAAAAAATGAGCAAGCTCGAGATTCAGTGAGACTGTGATTCAGGGGAATAAGGAAGACGGGGTAGAACAGGGCACCTGATGTCCTTATATGGCCTCCTGGTAACTGTGTGAATTCACACACACACACACACACACACACACACACACACACACACACACACACACACACACTCACACACACACACAAACATGTTCCTTCTTTCAGCCCCAAACTTTTATCAGCCAATCCTCCAGAAGGCAGGAGGGCAGAGCCAGCAGAGATAGGCATGGTCTTCGCCTGATAACTCAGGCAGAGCTGGCCCAGCCTCCCGTTTTTTCTAGAGCACAGTGGGAACTCCACATCCTACTGTGGTTTGTTCTCAGCAGACATTCCTGCCCACAGGCAAATCCCCTTGACCTCAGGAGAACTCGGAGAGAACCACTGAGCAGCAGTGCCCCCACCCCGCCCCGCTCAGCCCAGAGCTTAGCTGCTGAAATCCCCCCAGCAACCCTGTGCTTCCTGCCCATGGTGGAGGCTCCACCCACTCAGCACACAGAGGACTCCTTGGAAAGGTAATGTGATATTTCATAGACAGCCATTCGCCATTCTGGCCTCCTGGCCTTTGTTCCTCCTCACGTTTCATGACTGCAGCTTTGCGCCTTGGCCAGGGAAGTCAGCAGCTGCTGCTGATTTATCCTAGATTTGGATAAAAGTCATGGTTTTTATTTCAGCTCTCACCAAGATTGCTGGGAAAGGATCCAGCGAACAGGCAAGCAACGGAAATTGAAGTTTCTCTGCTGTGAGCATCATCCTGTTGTAGGCCTGGTATAGACTGATGCATTCAGGACTGGACATTTATGGGGTTCTCTCCTACCAGAAACCCTGGGCACCAGCTGCAGAGCAAGTCCCTGGACAGCAACAATTGGTGTAAGAGGGAAGTGTGGCCAGGGAGCTCAGGGCTGACCTCCCAACTGCTCCTTGGCCCTTCCAATTTCATAGTCCCATTTTATTTCCAAGTGGGAGAATCTAATGAGCAGTTAACATTTCATAGAAAAAATTCATGATGTCACTAATAAATGACTCTTTGGACTTCCAGCCTTGATAAACATTTGAACCCCTGAGGATTGACACTCTGTGTAGTGCATCCCTAAGCCTCCGTTTCTCCTCACGTCAGATGCTGGGCTCCTGGATAAAACTGCTTGCTGCCAAGTCTGATGACCTGAGATCTGTCCTCAGCACCCACAGGGTAGAAGGGGGGAATTCACTTCTGCAAGTTGTCATCTGTCTCTACACACGCACTATAATGCATGGAGAGAGAGAGAGAGAGAGAGAGAGAGAGAGAGAGAGAGAGAGAGAGAGAGAGAAGATGCTGGGCTCTAGCTAGTACATCTTTAACATTCCTCTTTTTTGAATTTGTGATAAAATATACATAGCATAAAATTTAGCATCTATCTGTTTTAAATGCACAGTTCAGCCGTGTTACATAACTAACATCCAAACACTTTTCCTTTTGAGGGACTTAAATTATATTCCCATGAAACAACAATGCTACTTTTTTCTCTGCTCCTGGAACATAGTGGAAATCACACTCTGTTGTCTGACTTCGAGCTGACCACTCTAGGACCTTCAGTAAATAGAATCGTGCATGCTGTTTCTCTTTGAGACTGGTTTATTTTATGTTGTATCTTGTCCTCAAGGTTCACCTCTGCTGCAGCTTATGTTCCCATTTCCTTCCTTTCCCAGGCTGACTAAAGTTTCATTGACTGTGTAGACCACGCTTTCTCCAGCCAGCCAGCTAGCCAGCCAGCCTTTAACAGGTCCCTGGGTAGCCTCCATCTGTTGGCTATTAAGAATGATGTTATGAACATGGGTATGCAAACACGTCTTCAATCCTCTGCTTTTAGTTCTTTGGGATACAGGTGGGGAAGTGGATTTGCTGGATCGTGTCATAATTCTGTTGTTAATTTTTAGAAATCATCATTTTGTTTTTTTATACTACTCTGATTTCTCTTTTGAGTGCATTGTTTTACGTCCCTGCCATGAGTGCACATAAGTTCTGGCATCTCCACATTTGCTTTTCTTTCTTGTTTGTTTTGATAGCTTGTGAAATGGATGCTCCCTTCTGTCATAAAAGCTGACCTATCTTGAGACTTCTTTTCCCTCTTTCTCCATCCTTTTTTCTATCAACAAACTGATTCTCAAGGGAGAGCCAGGCTTCGTCTGGTTTTCTCCACACCACCATCAAAACAACCCAACAAGAATGTTCTCAGTTTTAGTTGTATTGATTTTCTTTCATTTTGGGGGTGGGGAGAGGTTGGGGGAAGGGATCAGTTTCTGTTGCTTTCATATGGAGATGGATTAGATGTGACCATTTATTTACTCATCCAACACATGGGTGTCTGCTGAATGCAAGAAGTTCTGCTTGCTAATGTGAAGATTATTAAGGTAAGTCAGAAGAGGCCCTGCCTCGAGGAGTCTCCCCATGTGGTAGAGCTAAGACAACCCTACAACACAAAGGCCAGGTGTGCCTGTGCAGGGAAGGGAGGTGATGAGGGTCAACCATTGTGCATGGAGGTGGAGTGTGCAGTGGCTCTTCTCAGCTTTCCCCATGTGTTTCCAAGAGACATGCGTTAGTGCTTTAGTCTTTTGAGACATCCCTTGAAAACCAAAGCCTGCCTTCATCACGTGGTTGGCAGAAGGTGCATTCTGTCATCTGCCATGGAGATGCACAGAGCAAAGGCTCGAAGAAGCTGTCTGGTAAGGCAACCTCCTCAATTTCATGTAACAACTACCCCCAACTCCATGCCACAGGTTAGATTCTAACTGTTAGAAGAACACCTACTCTCGTCTTATGAAAACACAGACTGACTGTCAGAAATGCTATGGAGGTGACCGGTTGAGCCTGGACTGACTCCCATTGCTCTTCCCACCTCTTCCAGGTCATTTGGCTTTCTACTCTTTAGCCCTTCAGTGTCAATACTAGTTATACAGAAGTCTGAGAAAATAAGACACGGAGCCCTGACTTATTGCCAGCAATGACTGTGGAGATCAGGGTATGCACAACACAGTGAGTTTTCAGGCCGTGCCTTGCCTTAGGTGACTCCATTTTCAAGCAGCTTTTGAATGGATGTTGAGGGGGAAAGATGGCTCCTGGGTGGACCCAGAAACTGTATCGTGTGTCAGGAAGGACTCAGTCAGGAAGCACTGACTGATCAATGACTTAAGCCTGGGAGTCAGAAGGGAGCCACCCTGTAAGTTTATCAGGTTGAATTGAGAGCATGGGAGCTCATGAGTGAGTGTATTTAAATCATACCAGAGAAGCTAGGTGGAGGAACTTGTCAGACACAGCAGACCAAGGAGAGGGTGTAACTGCCTCACGTGGTCCACACAGAAGGATGGGTACCTAACTCTGTGATGGCATAGCCCCACGCCAACCTATCGTCTCGTAGCTGGGTCAAAGACTGGTGTCGAAGCTGACAAGCAGAGACTCTTGGATTGTCAGCTTGGTCTTCTGCTGTTGATGCAACTTGCTCATGCCTACCTGTCCCTCTGTTCACTGGTCTGGACCCAACTCACTGGGTTTTTTTTTTTTTGCTGCAGACATGGTTCCGCCTTTTCCTGAGCAGCTGAAACAGTTTTGCTCTCAGACCCTGACCCCAGCAGAAGCTCTTCTCTCCGCACTGATTTGGATTGTTATCTTCTCAATACAGATTCGCTCAACCCATTTCTGAAATCTCGGAGTACTGCTGCAGACTCTTTAACTTGTCTAAAAGCTGTATAAATGATGTATGTGCACACATGCATATAAGTATGGACATATAAGTGATGTGTGATATGAGTCAGCATTAGTAATTAAAATTGGAGTGAAAAAAAATCCTGTATTCACTTTTGAAAGATTATCAAGGTAGACAGAATTATATGACAGATTGCTGTCACCGAGACCTCTGAGCCTCGTAAATTTGTTGTCTTCCTGTCATGTCAGGGCTACTGGTGTGTCTCCATTGGAGCGCAAGCTCCACCCAATCCAGTCTTTTCTGTACTTGTGTCTGCATGTCTGTCCTGCCTTCGGTCCCTCATCACCCCAGTCCAGTCCAAGGTTGTGCAGGTGAAGGTAGCAGTGCCTCTCTGCATGAGCGTGATGCTTGCCTTTTGGAATTGCCCGGTTAAAGCCCGGGCCAGTGCACTACGCTGATGTGGTCCATTTTTCCACTGTATAGATCACAGAAACGGAAGAGATTCATCCATCCCCGGCAACCTGTGCTTGCAGATCCAAGGCACATGAAAGGTGAGGTCTCTAAGGAGTCACTTGAATACACCCCTTTGGGTCCTCTGCTGAGAGTTAGACAGAAGTTCTGACTTGGGGCTTCTGAAGGCAGAAGACTCCTAGCTGGCTCTCTCAAGTGTGGCCAGTTAGGTACCCCACGTGGTCGCCTGATCCCGTTGACGAAGTCTGTTCACAGCACAGATTTTTGGGTCAGAGACACTTTGGAACCAAACACAGACAAGGAGGGTGATCTGTTGAGATTGGCTCAGAGCTCTGACACCTGCTTATGTGTAACCAGAGCTAGGTCACTTATAAATCTCGTGGGAAGGAGGGGAGAGGAGGGGAAGGAAGAGGAAGAGGAAGATTCTAGTCTTTAAAGGTGTACACAGTTTTTGTTACATGGGCTGGGACACAGCCAATCCAAATCTGTTCCTATCAGTAAGAGAGGTCAGACCTACGAACAGAAAGTAATTTTGTGGTTCTTGCCCTTGATGGCTTTGAACCCAGTGATTGTGAATCCACTGGGTGGCTGATCTATGGGTTTGATGTAGCCTGAAGCCAGTGAATGGTACTCACTTTGGGGAAACTCTGCACACCACATCTGAGAATGTTGTCCCAGCAGACTTATCCAACTCACTGACCCACTGTCCCTTTCTAAGGAAGCATCTGGCTTCCACGTCCCCTTCTAATGCCATGCATGACAGATTGCACACAGAATGACCCTGTCTTAGGGTTTCCATCACCATGACCAAAATCAACTTGGGGAAGAAAGGGTTTATTTCCGTTTTCCACTCTCAGGTTACACTCCATCACTGAGGGAAGTCAGAGCAGGAACTGAAGGCAGGAACCTGGAGCAGGAACTGAAACAGAATCATAGAAGAGTGCTGCTTGCTGGCTTATGCTCCATTGGCTTGCTTAGCTTGCTTCTTATACATCCCAGCACCACCTGCCCAGGGGTAGCACCACCCACATATGCTGGACCCTCCCACATAAATTACTAATCAAGACAGTACCCCATAGACTTGTTTCCAGGCCAATCTTACGGAAACATTTTCTCAAGTGAGGTTCCCTCTTCTATGACTCTAGGCTGTGTCAAGTGGACATCAAAACCAGCCAGGACAGACCCCAAATCCCGTGGCTGCCCCTTTCCATATGATTCGCAATCACAGTTACACTCCAACTTACACCAGGCATTTCCTCCACATTTGCTGGAGTTCATCAGCCCTTGTCTCTTCTGATCCTCCCTCAGCTTCCGTGCTTGGGCTCGGCTGATGTGATGGTCCATTTATCTCGAGGAGACCAGAGCTTCCCAAGAAAAATGCAGGAGCATTGGCATTGAGATCCAGACCTGATGCAGGAGCTGGGAGCTCTTTTTAACCTCTGGCTGTCTTGGAAGGGAAGTCCCTTCCAGGAGTGGTGAGTGAGTAGTGAGAAGCCCTAGCCCAAGCCGCTCTCCTAAAGCAACTGCTCTGAGGTGGTGTATGGTGAAGACTCCCCAGCAAACCCCACACATGCAGATGATGAAGTGTGAAGGTGGCAGATGGCAGGTGAGCACTGGGCTGAGGATTCAGACTCCAAGACTTTCTCATTGTCATCTCAGCATGACTGAGAGAGCTGGCCAAGCCGATGCCTAGCTTCAAGTCTCTTTCTCCCTGGACTGATGGACTAAGACTCTCGGAGTTCCTTCAAGGAGGAGCCTACATGGCTGACTTCCCTCCTCTTCCTTGGCCCCTGCTCTCTTCCCTACTCTTTTGAGAGGAGATACTCTTATCAAAATTCCCGAGACAAATTCAGTTTTTCTATTTCCTTGTCTTACTCCCTGTCTTTTGTGTCCCCCAACCCCTCTTTTGTGTCCCCCCACCCCACCCCGCTTTCCATCAATGGAACACTCTACTTTGAACACAGTTATTTACTCCTAAAATTAATTACCAAGCTTCTATGGCCTCCACACAAACAGCTCCTAATTTACGTGGGCTGTGTGCTTCTGTCCTTTTGCAGGGAAATTACTGGTCTTTTCCATCTTGATTAACTCTTAACTGGATAGAGAATGCTTATTCTGCCATCACACATGGAGCCAGAAACATAATTGGCTATTTCCCCTCACATTTGAGGACAATAATGAGTTCAAACATGGCACCATGGCCTCCCCTATGCCGAGACATGGTGGAATCATACAGAAAACGCCACATTATATTAGCTCAGAAAAAGGATTAAAACAATAATGAATCTGGCCAGCTGGTGAGCCGCGAGCACAGAGGCTTTGCTCAGTGTCAATGAAGTGGGACAGCCTTCATATGGACACATCTCTTCCCCATCCCCCCAAGTTGGAGCCACCAGAGGGGTCACAGCCACCGCCTGAGACTGAGGAGATAGTTTTCTGATCAGCCAATGCCTCGTGTTTAGGGTTTTTTAAATGCTATTTTTCACTTCCCCAGAAAAGCAAAACCAGTCAAATTCAATGTAAAGTTCTCATCTCCATTTCTGTGAATGAGGCTAAGGTAATGGTCTCCTCTTCTCCCAGTCTGGACCTAAGCAAATGGAAGGAACGCAGAATATAGGTGACTTCAGAGCCTCATTGCCACACCCAAGTATCTCATCATACATGAAGACAGGGAAAGGTGTGGAATTATTCAGTTTGTTTGCATTTATCATGCTGTGGGGATTTTTTATTCTGTAATTTTGATGTTTTTGTGTTTTAGGGCCTACCTTGCTAGGAGCCTGGGAAGATTGTCCTTCTCAGGGCATGCTAGTTTCTAGAAGCAGCAAAAACAAAACAAAACAAAACAAACAAACAAACAAAAAACCTGAGTCTTCTTTCATGAGCTAAGCAAGCAACTCAGAACCAGCAGCAGACACATTCTGATCTAGCTCTTACTCTCTGGCTACTGCTTGCCCTAGTTCCCCAGATCCAGGCACCAGACAGATGGAGACCCCCCCCCCACCTTCCCCGCTCCAAAACCCAGATGGACTGACACAGAGCATCAGCCCCTTGCATGCAGGACCATCGGTTCCCATGGCAACCAGGGTAAAGCCCTGGCCTAAAATTTCCTTCATATTTTGCCTTCTGTCTAACTCTGGTGTTCTCCTGTGAATTCTTTCCTGGGGTCACGGCTTGGTCTGTCCCTCCTCTTGGGATCTGACTATAGTAGCCATCTCCTGGTCTGGGAGCCTTGCTAGTCCTAGGAAATAATAAAAACTACGTTTTTAAACAGGTTTCAAAGGCCATGTGGGTTCAGTGTTTCTACTCGGCAAATTTAATGGTATGTAAAACTATGTATAAAACAGGACCTCAACTCAATGCTGGGGTTCCAAAAAGAGAGAAATCTGTTTGTATATGACACCAGGGTACCCACAACCTGTTGAGAATGTTGGACACCCAGGTAGTCATCCCAGAGGGAGAGCTGCCAGCACAGTATGTCGTGTGGGAAGAGAGCAGAGAGGAATATTTCCTCTTTGGGGTTGGGTCGCAGTGCAGGATGTCAAGGGAAGTCCTCAAAAAAAAAAAAAAAAAATGACAACATGTCATGCGACAGTCCCTTAGGGTGTGTGACCGTAAGATGGGGTGGGAGCATGTGTTCGCATTACATCTGCAGGAAGAAGTACCCGTTCTGCAGACAGTAGGTGCCTCATGTGTGCTTGTCATCCATGGAGAGGGTTGCTGCTGTGAGTCTAAATGAACCTTGGGCCCTTCAGGCAAGAGTGGGCCTCACATTCTTCCAGCTAAGAAGCAGCAAGTGTTGGTGCTACAGGGTGCTCTGGGGCTAGAGCAGCCCTTCCTGTCTGGCTCACACCGTGTTAAAATGGAGAATTGCAGGCCTGTAAACAGCTCAGTCAGTAAAACGCTGCCCGTGCAAACAGGAGGACTGGAATTCAACTCCCAGAACTCAAGGGAAAAAAACCTCCTATCCCCCCTCCCAAAAAGCTAGGTGTGGTGCTCGGGCTTACAATCCCAGTGGGGGAAGGTAGAGACAGGAGGACCCTTGGAGGTTGCTGGACAGCCAGCCTAGCCAACTTGGTGATTCCAGGCCTGTGAGAGACCCTGTCTTAACACACACAGTGGACAATGCCATGAGGAACAACAGTCAAGGTTGACCTCTGGCCTCCGAGCACCTAGGCACAGATGGGCATACATGGACAAGTGCACAAATGTATGCACATAAAATACAGAACCAGCAGCCCACATCTAATAATGTGGAAATTTCACATAAAAACTCTTCATTTCGCACGTTTCTGGAGGAAATGAAGTTTGGAGTTGGAGTTTTGACTGAAGCTGTGTGTTGGCTGGTTCAGGGATGCTATTATTTGCCTCCATCCTTACCTGAACACTAACCATTGTGCTATGTGTTTGGTTTCCAAAAGCGTTTCCAGATTGATTTCCTCCTTCATCAACTCCCTTTTTGTGTGATAAATAATTGTTGAGAAGGTTGAGGTCTGAGATGGGCAAAGACTTGCACACTGAGGTGAACAGGGCGCCTAGTCCTCCTGTCTTCGAGTCTTCCACAAAAAGATGCCTCCCAGAAAACAACATATCTGCCTGAAACTTGCACTGATTTACGTTCCAGGGAACATGATCTCCTCACTAGAGAATGGGAAACGGAAACACTAGGAACTAACTCAGACTCGGCTAAGAATTAAGGGAAAGGAGAAGCAGAAAAAGGAGGAAAGCAAACAATACGAAATTCATTTTACATTTAAGGAGCTTTGATGAACATCTTTAGAAATACTTATTCTTAAAGAAAGGAAAGAAATCATTTCAGAAAGGAAAAGATAGCTACGGAATTTGCCGAATTAACGTACCATGTACTGCCTCAGTAATTACTTGTTAGCTGAATTAAAACAAACCAACCCGAAAGTTGAAGAACTGAACAAGTAGACTAATTAGAATGCTGATGTGAAACACTCAGAACTCATGCTTTATCTTGAATTTATCAGTAGAATACAGTCTCAAATTTCTTCAGTATAAGCGGTCCGGTGGCTCAGTGGTTAAATGGATTGCCTTGATTTGTCCTTTGCTATGAGATGAAAACTAACTTCGTTCAAGCTGAGAACCAGCACCCTTGGGCCATCTGAACCAGTCCTCTGCCCTCTGATCTGATCTCAGCTACTGTGATTTTCAAAAAGTGGTCATTCTCAAAGTGTCAAGACTCAGATCTGAATTTCTAGTCTGTGCTTGAAATGACTTTTATCAATTTGAATCTACGGAACAGAAGAATCACTGTATGTTAGGCGCAGAAGGGATCGATTATGTCAACCCCCTCTGGGGAGGAAATAGAGCCAGAAGAAAACGTAATTTACTTGAAATAATGTAGTTAGATCTGGGAAGTGGTTTTTCCTGAGTCAAGAAACTTGCAGATCTCTGAATCTTTTTCAATGTAGTGCTTTTTGTTTGTTTGTTTACACTTCGGCTTTTAGAAACAAGGTTGTATATATTCCAAGAGTCTCAAACTTACTATGGAGCCAAGGATGACCTTGAACTCCTGACCTTCTCGCCCCTCACCTCCTAAGTGCTGGGATTACAGGCATTGCCACCACACTAAGTGAGTTTTTTTTTTTTTTTTAAAAGTGGCAGAGGTATTCCCAAAAAATAGTCATTATGCATTGTATTTATAAGATGCTTTTTTCAGGTGACCAGCGTCCTCAACAAGTCTAGAGGACTAGCCGGGGTGTTCCTGCAGGAGTGACATCAGCCACTGGCCCATGGTTGCTGCTCCTTCAGAAGTTTTCAATATTCATCATGGAAGTCGTCCACATGGCAGTCCTTTTTGCTAGGTGCTCGCACACATCCAGGATGTTTACTTAGAAGATTTGCTCTGAAGCCAGATTGTCAATTAGACAGACAATTCTGTCTTTGTATACATAATGATAAATTGATCTCTCGGAAGTTGCTTCAGCCTCCCGATAAGAAGACATTGTCACCCTTCCAAGGAATCGAGACAGATGTAACACTTTGGGGAGGTTTGTATTCTAATATGCATTGGTGACCCGTAAAGGAGGGCCATTTTTAACCAACTATGTAAGGATAAGATGTCTCCTTCCCTTCTCAACATGTGTATGTGTTTGTATATGTATATGTGTGTAATGTCTCTGTGTGTGCTCACATATATGTGTGTATATGTATGTGTTGCATAAGAACATTGGATGAATCATTCAGCTGCCCTAAAAACAGTTGGAAAACCTTGACTCGGGTTTCCTGTTTCAATTCAGTGTTTTGAGTTTGATGTAGGATTTTAAAGCCCCTTCTTCCAGATGCTGTTTATTTAGGCTGTAGACTTTGTGAGTGTAATTCTAATGTGTACTCTCTGCAGCGTGTCCCTGGCCCTGTCTCCAAACAGCCTGTCCCTGCAATTTAGGTTCCCTCTCAGGGATTTCTGTCCCTTATTTCCAAGTGGTTGCTTTCCAAATACTAATTTCTAATTTGTTTCATTTTGAGTCCAGAAGAATCTTGTATACTTTTTACTTGGGGAAATTTATTGCAGTTTTTACTTTGCTCTGGAAGACAATTTTTAATAAACTTTCCATGTTTGTTTGAAAGGGATGAATAGACTATGCTTTATAAAGCTTATTATTTTCTATAAATACATTTTAAAAATTTTATTATCTAGTTTGTTTTTTTTCTCTTGGCATATTCTCTATTTGATAAAAAAGAAGTCTGCTTCTCTCCCATTCTGAGTCTACCTTTGTTATCTCATTTCCATATTTTATGGCATCATTCTTCAGTACACAATTACCTGCTTATTCTGTTGAAGCATGATTTTTTTTTGTGCCTAGGAATTAGAATGCATCTGATATGGACACTTTTTCTTTTGCTTGATATTATGTCATGATTTCTTGTCCTTAAGGAAGATGTACATTCTAAGCTCATTTTTATGTTCCTTTGAAACCCCATTAAAGAGGCAGCGTGCATGTGTTAAAACCCTTGCCCAGGCGCAGCCAGCGCTTCAGCATCTCCCCAAGAGATTGCCGCTGCTGGTCGCCTCTCTCACACTATGTCTGGCTGTGTGAGTGAATAAGTGCATGTACTCACACTTGCTCGTACACACTTTAAACAACCTAATGGCAGCACACTCTACATTCTGTCCCACACATTGTAGTTTCCAGGGATCATCTAGAATATTCCAGTTGTTTTCATACGGTTTATGAAACTGGAAGATTTTGTTAAGACACATTACGGTGTCCTTATGAACGACTGTTCGGATGGGTGTTTCAATGTTAAGTGCATTAGACTGAAAGCTGGGTGTTCTCTGTCTCAAACACCTAAGTTCATGCCCCATATTCCTTCTATTTGAAAATGGATTACTCGCTCCCTTCAAAAACTCAAACTCAAGTCCTGCTTTCTACACACTTGACCCCCCTTGGTCCCCACTCTCAGGGTCTCACCAGCTGACAGATCTACTGTCTGTGTTGTCCAGACTCTGCTCAAGTCTACCACCTTCTTCACACCCTGTTGCCTCAAGGGACTTAATTCCCTGTCCCCTGTGATCTGGAGGGTCACTCAGGTCTGTTCCTGCCCATCTTCACTCTCCACAGACAGTGATGTCAAACTGACCACTGTACCATGCACATCTCTGTCCCTGCCTCCTGTTTACAGCCTTCCTGGCCGCACTGTTTCCTTTAGCATGCAGTCCAGCATCGTTAGCGTGATTCACAAGGCTGTGAGTGACCCAGCCCCACTGCCTCGTCCAGCCCCTTCTTCTTTTCCATACAGCCATATTGGCAATCAGACGCAATTCTTAAATTCTTAAATCCACTTCAGTTTCCAAAATTCAGACCTCCATATATACTGTTTCCTTTTCATGTAATGATTTATTTTTACAATTTCCCTCTTGCTTAGCAAACTTTGGATGGTATTTTACATTTCAGGTTGGAGTTACTCTGGCCCATACCACTCTACTTCTGCTTCCCATAGCAGGCCGTTCTGTCCCTTTCTGAGACGCTGACCTTCCTATGTCCCATTTCTAAGAATGCCTGTGATGAGACCCGGCTAGATAACCCAGATAACCCAGCATACTTACCCCGTCAAGATCCATAGCTCCTTCATATCTGTCAAGTCCCCATGCACAAAAAACAGCATATGGACCTATCAGGAAGTGGCTGTCTCTGGGACCGTTACTCTTGCTCTGCCTGTTCAATATTCTTGGTTTAGGGAGATAGCCAGGGAGAGAAATCTATTTTGGAAACATTTTCATCCCCACAGTGCTCAGATTCATTTGTCTGGAAAATTGCCTTTTGGGCAGCTGAAAAATGAGGCCTTGGTGAGCTCTGGCCCCCAAATTAAATATCTCCGACGTGAGCCCTGTCACCGTGGAGGTGGTACAGGAGCCTCTGCCTGGCTGAGGAGAAGTCACGGCTCTGTCCCATGAGTGTAAGCACCTAGGTGAGCTGCCACACAGCGTCCCCAACCTCCACAGCTTTATTTTGTACAATGAGGGGCTGAAGTCCCAGCGGTCAGTCACCTCAGGCTCAATACTTGCTCTTTCTTCAGCTGCCTCTTGATAAGCTAAGTTGTAAACTTTCTGCAGAATGGCTGACCTCTGAAATCAATGAGGGGTGTGTGTGTGTGTGTGTGTGTGTGTGTGTGTGTGTGTGTGTGTGTGACAGCACATGTGTGGGAGTCAGAATACAACTTTGTGGAGTTGGTTCTTTCCTTCCACACGTATGTGTGGTCCAGGAACCAAGTTTCTGCTTTTACCCACTGAACTATCGCTCTGACCCTAAGCACTGAGATTTCAGAGAAGCCCTACGCGATAGACTAATAGCAGCTTCATCAGCACTTTTACAGATTTCATAGTCCTGGGCCAGAGGAGACAGCTCAGTTAACAAATAAGCCAATTGTGGTAGACCATGCTTGTAATCGCAGTGTTAGTGAGGTGGAGACAGGGGGATCCCTAGGGCTTGCTGGAAATTAGTGAGCTTCATATTCAGGGAGAGACCTTGCCTCAAAAAAATAAGGTGGAAGACTCCCAAGGCACATTGAGCTGTTCGGTTGAGCTCTGGCCTCTCCACATATGTACATATCTACCTCACAGACCACCCTCTCCATATCATTGCATCATCCTGTATATTTTCTGCAAGACCCCATAAAGGCATCATGCCACTGAGAGAGACCTCTGAATCTCCATGACCCACATGAAGCATCAGGCTGCCTCTCCTTTGCCCCATGTTGTGTGGTTGATATATTGTGTACCCCAATAAACTTATCTGGGGGTCAGAGAACAGAACAGCCACAATATTAAACATAGAGGTTAGGCAGTGGTAGCACACGCCTTTAATCCTAGCATTCCAGAGGCAGAGATCCATCTGGATCTCTGTGAGTTCAAAGCCACACAGGAAACAGCCAGGCATGGTGACTCAAGCCTTCAATCCCAGGAAATGATGGCAGAAAGCAGAAAGGTATTTAAGGCGTGAGGACCAGGAACTAGAGCTGGTTAAGCTTTTAGGCTTTTGAGCAACAGTTCAGCAGAGATTCATTCTGGAAGAGGACTGAGAGGCTTCCAGTCTGAGGAAACAGGATCAGCTGAGGACTTGGCAAGGTGAGGTGGCTGTGGCTTTTTCTGCTTCTCTGATCTTCCAGCATTCACCCCAATACCCAGCTCCAGGTTTGTTTTTATTAATAAGACCTTTTAAGATTTGTGTTACAATGCTGACAAGGTCTTGCTTTGCTTTTGTACTGAATCTTGTGACCTGTCCATGATTTTTCCCACGGGTCTGCACAGAGTGCTGAGAATCTGTAAAAATCGGGAGATTTTTAGTGACATTTTAATGCTACAGAATAGTAATGGATAATAGGCAAATTGTAACAATTATTGAGTTGGGATTGCAATTAACCATTCCCAGTCTTCTTGGCAGAATTAAAGAGTGTTTTAGAGACTTGGTATTGACTGGATTTCTCATTTGGTACAGATGGTCTGCATGATTTATCTGTGACCACTGCATCTTCCTCTTGCCTCTGACATTAGTAATTTGCTAATGATTTGCTGGGCAGTTTGGGACTATGATGACTATTCTAGGTCTGCTAGCCTCATTCTATATAGATATCCTCAATTGTTGTGTTTAATATTCAGCAAGCAGAAATAGCTAGAATAAGCTTCCTTCAAAAGAACTGAAAATGAACAGACAAAAAACAACCATGAAAACTTTTTAAAAGTCTGTCTGCCATAAAAGGCGATTTGCAGCCGGGCGGTGGTGGCGCACGCCTTTAATCCCAGCACTTGGGAGGCAGAGGCAGGTGGATCTCTGTGAGTTCGAGGCCAGCCTGGGCTACCAAGTGAGTTCCAGGAAAGGCGCAAAGCTACACAGAGAAACCCTGTCTCGAAAAACCAAAAAAAAAAAAAAAAAAAAAAAAAGGCGATTTGCAAAGAAAGTATAATGCCTGCCCAGTCTTCTGTTTTCATCTTTTTGTTGGGGTGAAGATTCACAGAAGGCAAAGTCTAATTTCGCTCCAGGGATAAACGGGAATGCAGAAAAGAGTGAGGAATTCTCAATTTAGCAGGGGCTCTTCCTCATGTCTACTTGATTGTCTGGGGTTCTTTTTACTTTCCCTCATGTTCTCCACTATAGGGATCTCAGTTTTTACTAAGAATGCACAAGAATTCCTTGTAGATGGTGAACCTACAGATTTCTGGGCCTGTCTGTGAGCTGGAGGAGAGGCCCTGGAATCTGCATGTGTAACAAGTTCTCAGGAAGCCTGGTGTTACCAGCCAGTGGACCCTGTACTGATGGAAGCCATTGTACCACAGAGTGACAAAAACTCAATGGGTAAGCAAGGAGTAAATGATCTTCCTTGTATTCTTAGCTTCTCTCGCTGTTTTCTGTCAGTATTCATCCTTTGATATCTGTCTTACTTTGTTGAAGTTCATTTGAAAGATCCAGAGGGAAGTCTGCACATCCAAACCAAGGAAGCCCAATGTATCACAGCCAATATTTCCCAAACACCCAGTGTCGTAACTCTTACTGCTGTTTTGATGATATATGAGAATGACACGGAGCAACAGCATCCCTGCCAACGGACTCCTGGCATCAGAGAACCCAACATGCTCAGCTGCCAAGGAAGCAGGAGTCTACTCTATGGGTCCGGTCATGCGAGTAGTCAGGGGCTACTCTTGCTGTTAGAGGAACTCTTGCTGACACTGACCCAGGGACTTTTCTTGCTGCCTTCATCCTTATCATCAAAAGAAAGCATAGGCTTTGTCCTTTGAAGTAGTCCAGCGTCTCTAGAGGAGGCTAGAAGGCAGGTTGTTTGTCCTGTCTCCAGTGTTCACTACTAACCATCTCTATGACCTCTGGCTAATCCTCACTCACTTCGGGACCTCAGTCTTCCTGTTTGTAAACAGAGCTCACTCCAATCCCAAGAGCCTTCCTTACTCATGGTCTACACCAAGACCACATGGTGGCTGAAGATTCTAGCTGGGTGGGATCTATTTAAAACAAAACAGAAAAAAAAATCAATGAAACCCAGTGGCAAGAAGGACATCACTCAGAACACATGGACCAGATAGACAAGAGAGCCGGTGTGCTCATGGCAATCCCACTATGGAGAAAGGAGGACCTGGGCCATGGAGAGGAGGGCTTTGGGTGCTGGGCTATCAGCTCCCCAAGTCGCTGCTCCCCACAATCTCCTGGCTCCAGGAAGCCTAGCTGTAGGCCTGCTGTTTGCTATTTGTGTGGATTGAGTATCTAGTCATCTTCTTCTAAGCCTCTGCTAATTCCTTTTTCTATCAGATACCTGCTTCTCTCCATATCCCCCCTGAGATAAACAACAACAAAACCCCTCGATATTAAATACTTACTGTACGATAAATGTTTTATATACATTTGATATTTACTCTATAAAAGTGTGCTGAAGTTATGGCTGCAATTTCTATTTGATATATGAAGGCACAATTTCCAAGAGTTTAAATGTTGTCTCTTTCCAGCACAGTGTCAGGGATTACCATGCTCAGCAGACTCCCAGTTCATTATTTTCTAAGTTTTGAGCATCTGAAAAATTAAGGCATCTTTCATGTAACTCCTGGGTATGCTCCATCGACTTTCAGACTCTGCATGCATTTCAGCTGCCAACTTCTCCTAAAGATGTCCTGGACCACCAACCCCATCTTTCTCAGAGGGTGGCCTTAGGACCCTTTTTATTCCCTGATCGACATCTGTCCTCTTCCCATCCCACTGGCCTTTTCTTCCTTCCTCTACTTTTGAGTTTTCCTTTTGATGTCAGAACTCAGTTTTCCTCCATACTTTAAGTTCCTCTATACTCAGGCCTGCTTTAGGGCCAGGGGCTTCCTTGTTCTTTATGGACCATTGATGTTTGAAGAATGGTATAATATTTAAGGCCCCACGGAGCTGGATTTTGATGAATGGGCAGATACAGACTTGGATTCACAAAGAGAAGATGTTTTTAGCACAGAAAAAATGCACAGGGTGCTGGACCGTCCACTGGGCTAGCTCTGTGCTCCCAACAAGCCTCTTTTCCTGTGTCGATGGAGTAGGAAGCGTGGTGTCCACCCCTTGAGATTATGGGGAGACTTCAGTGATGTAATCTGGGCAAAGCACTCAGCACAGGGCTTGGCACATTGCAGAGGCTTCATCTGTTGCCTTTAGGTTATTATGATTGGCTGGCTGGGCGAGTAATAATTTCCCACTGTTGCCTGTCCCCTGGCATATTCGGAATATTTGCTGTTGGGAAGATGGCCAAAGGAATTCAAGAATGAGTGTAAGGCCTTTCTAACTCTGACATCTTTTTAACTCTTGAGAGCCTTTTTATTCCGTGGGTAGAATACAAATTTCCAGGCACCTTTCTTCTCAGGCAAACACACACACACACACACACACACACACACACACACACACACACACACACACACACGTGTGGAGTTTTCTCTTTGCATTTGACCCTTAGGCTTCACCGAAGCCCATCATGGTGACTTCATCTCATTGTTGGCTGTAGATTATTTCAACGTGAAACTTTTAAATATTGGAATAAGATTGAAAGCCATGAAACAGGAAGAGCTACAGGCAAATCTTGGTAAGTATTAGAAGAACTTAAAATCTGGAGAATGTTATATCCTGTAGAAATTTCTAGAAAGATATGACTTTACATCAATATTCATGGAGGGACCATGGTTTGTCTAACTCTCACAAATAATCATGTCTGAGTGATGCTCACACCCACACTGTTCCCTTTCAGAGTGTTAGAAACATTAGATCCCATATATATGGTACCGTGTGTGTGTGTGCATTCATGTGAATGTTTGTGCATGTGGTTGATGTTAGGTGTCTGCATCAGTCATTATCCACCTTATTTTTAAAACATAGTCTTTTACTGAACCTTGAGCAGGCTGATGCAACTGGACTAGCTGGGCAGAAAGCCCTAAGAGTCCCTGTGTCTCCACCTCCCCAGCCCTGGAATTACAGGTGCACTCCACATCTGCTCTTTTATTGAGTGGGTGCTGGGATTGAATTCATTTTCTCATGCTTGTACGGCGAGCACCTTACCCACTGAGCCACCCCCCACCCCAGTTACAGTTTCCTTATTTACTTTAAAATAGTTACAAAACCTTAGTCCTCTTAGGTTTTTACTTCTTCCATGTATTCCTCTGGCCAAGGATAGATGTGTGTGTGTGTGTGTGTGTGTGTGTGTGTGTGTGTGTGTGTGTGTGTGTGATGTGTATTTTTCTGTAAGAATAAAATGAAGGTCAAAGGGTGACTTTTATGTAAAAACAAAAGCCTATTCTATAGTCAGCCATGTCACAAAAGGTTTCAGAAATGCCGCTGGAGCACTTTGTGTCTTGTGAGAGAAAGTACATTTTTCCCCCCTGTGGGTATTCATATTGCAGAGAGCTGAGTCTTCTGTACTGCCCTGTGTTTCTTGATGGGCCTTGCAGTGTTTGCAAATAGTAAACACCCACTCAAGAATTCTTAGATTGCCTGGAGAAATGGCTCAGTGGTTAAGAGCACAGGGTGCTTTTGTGTAGGACCTGCATTCTGTTCCTAGCACCCACAGGACAGCTCACAACCACCTATAACTCCAGTCCCAGGAGATCTGACACACTGTTCTGCCCTCTGTAGACATCAGGCACTCACACAGTACACATATGTACATGCACACACTCACACATACATATGAAGTAAAATACATAAATCTTTTAGGAACAATTATTAAAATATGTGAATATAATTGAAAGGACAGGTGGTGTCCTTGGGTCTCTCTTACTTTTAGTTGTTGGGATTTACCCCTCAGTGGAATTTCTATAGTAATATGTGTCTTTCTAACCCATCTTATAGCTCTTCAGTCAACACTTACTTCAAGTGGTACCTCTGTCAAAGATAACCCTACTCAGAAGCCTTGGGATCTCATGCCGTGTACCATAATGTTGTGGAATATTAGTTGAAGATGCGTTACATTTGTTTATGCTGTGGAACACTTGTTTAATGATGCAAAGATGTGTTGCATTCTTTTATGTTGCATTTGTTTAACTCTGTGAAGCTCTGTTACTGTGCCTGTCTAGAACACCAGATTGGTCTAATAAAGAGCTGAACGGCCAGTAGCAACGCAGGGGAAGGATAGGCGGAGTTGGCAGGCAGAGAGGATATATAGGAGTCATTTGGGAGCAAAAGATCCAGGAACAAGAGAAAAGGAGGAGAGAAGGATGCAAGGGAACAGTCACCCATCTACATAGCCAGCCACAGAGTAAGAAGGAAAGAAAGGCATATAGAATAGAGAAATATAAAAGCCCAGAGGCAAGGTAGATGGGATATAAGAAAATCTGGCTAGAAACAAACCAAGCTAAGGCTGGGCATTCATAAATAAGAATAAGTCTCCGTGTGTGTATTTATTTGGTAGCTGGGTTCCGCTCCCCCGACCCCTGCCGAAGAGCTAAAAGAGTAAAGAGCAAAAGAAAAAAAATCAAAAACCAAGACAACAACAACTGCGTAATGCAGTTTGATGATTATCAGTGTATCTGGAAGAAGACTGAAGTTAACATGACCCACAGACAAAATATTTAAGATTGATGTCTCCTTCCATGTCTCAGATGGATTCTGAAGTTATTTCTGTGCAACTACTTCAAGTGGCCCTGAGGACCTGTGTCTTCTGGTCCACAGTAGTATCAGCCAAATAAGTGTGTGTGTGTGTGTGTGTGTGTGTGTGTGTGTGTGTGTGTGTGTGCGCACGTGTTAGGGAAAAGGAACAAGCCACTGCCATGTCTCACCTCTAGGACTCTTCAGTCCAAAAGCTTTAGTTCCTGTCTCCTCAAGCCTTATATACCTTTTTCTGCCCAGGCATCACTTCCTTCCTAGTGCTGGGATTAATGTGTGCTTCCCAAATACTAAAATTAAAGGTGTGATATCTCAAGAGCTGGTATTAAAGGTGTGTGCCACCACTGCCTGGCATCAATGTTTACCCTAGTGGCTTGTTCTGTTCTCTGATCTTCAGGCAAATTTTATTAAGGTTCACAATATATCACTACAACTTATTCATACTAATCCCCTTCTGCTCTGAAGAATGAGGCTGGTCCCTGAGCTCTGCATCCTTTACTGGGTACTGAGTGCTTGCTAGTGAAATCCAACCTGGTTTTCCCATTGGGCACTTGGCACTGCTCAGACTTCCGTCTGTAGACTCATCCTCATGGCAGTAGGGCTTGGATGCAGCTCAGTGCATGGTGACTTCAGTGTGCTGTCCAACCAAGCCAAGAGGACAGGAGCTGCTTGCATCCTGTGGCTGGTGTCACCCCACAAGAAAGAAGGAGTCTTTACTATGAGACCTTCTGGGGACCTGAGTGTTCTTTCTCTGCTTGTGGGATCCCTTAGAGAGCACATGCCTGCTCTGTCCTGGACTCCAGATATCTGGGAGGCCATCCTCAATCAAGGCAGGCAGACTTACCTTCTCTAATGAATCTAGACAGAGAAGGAGATTTTTCTTTTTAGACATCTTTTTTTTTTAGACATTTTTAAAGACTATGTAGCCCCTGGTTGGCCTGGAACTTGTGCAGGCAAAGCTGATCTTGAACTCACAGAGATTTGCTTGTCTCTTTCCAAGGTTCTGGGATAAAGGGTATTTGCCACCAAGCCTACCTCGGGAAACTTTTAACAGACACTAAAAAGCAGCATCTTTTACAGTTTTCTCAAAATGAGGGTTATGTTTTGGATTCCTCTTGAGCAGTTGAAATCACTCATTTAAGAATGGAGATATGCCAGGCAGTGGTGGCGCATGCCTTTAATCCCAGCACTCGGGAGGCAGAGGCAGGTGGATCTCTGTGAGTTCGAGGCCAGCCTGGTCTACAGAGCAAGATCCAGGATAGGTACCAAAGCTACACAGAGAAACCCTGTCTCGGAAAAAAAAAAAGACTGAAGACACAGGGACTAAAGGTATGGCTCAGGGGATAAAGTGCTTTCTGCGTAAGCATAAGGATGCTAGTTCAGATTCTCAGGACCCACATAGAGAAGCCAGATAAGGTGGTACACAGAAACCCATCATTGGGGGATGGAGAAGACAAGTGGATCCTGAGGCCTCCCTGGCCAGCCATTCTAGCTGGAATGGTGAGCCCCAGGTTCAGTCAGGGGCTCTGCTTCAAAAAATAAGGAGTGACTGAGGAAATCACTCAATATCAACCTTTGGCCTCCACATGTGAATACACATACACACACACATAGACACACATACACACACACATAGACACACATACACATACACACATACACACATGTAGACACACACAGACACAGACAGACATACACACAGAGAAACACACAGACACACATACACACACATAGACCCCCACACACATAGGACCCCCCCCTACACACACACCATGCAGCACATACCCAAATGAAAACACAGGAAAGTGCTTTAAAAAAATTTAACATTACACTTTGATTTTCCCTCTTCCTTTTTCGTAACTTAGCTATTGTTTTCACAGTGTAGATACTGTGTATCACATACATGCATGCATATGCATATACATATGGATGCAAATGTACAGATATGTATGCACAAAGACATTTGTAAAAGTATTTGATGTAATTTTTTTAACCTGAGAATCAGGATTATAGTGATATAGCCCCCATCAAAACTTGGGACTAAATCTAGCCTTGTACCACACTTTGCATTTTGTCATCACTTCAGATTTATTGAAAGTTGCAATAATGGCACCCAAAACATCCTATGTGTTCCTCAGCAACTTAAGTTTCAATATTTTCCCCATTTATTTTCTTCTCACATTGTGCATATATATATATCTTATATAAGTGCAAATGTTTATTAAAATTCCTTAGCAGTTTGGGTTTAAATTACAGATATTTGCCCCCTTGGGGCTTCAGGGCATATCTCCTAAAACCAAGGATGGTCTCCTCTGTATCAGCTATCAAAGTCAGGAAAGCAGTAGCCCGGTTCCAATTCTGCTGGTTGTCCCAATGACATGGTAATGGAGAATCTAGATTACACAGTGCAAACGGGTGGTGCATCTTTCTGGTTGCCTTTACGCTTTGAACAATGCCTCAGCTTCCTGTGCCATGACCTGAGTAGGTCCTGGAAACCTAACTGGAACCATGAGTAAATGAAGACAGGCACACAGACACACAGACATGCAGATGCATAGACAGAAAAGCCAGTATCGTGCGGGCCTGTGCTCAGATGGAGGTGAACCAGCAGCAGTTGGAAACTCAGTGTGTTTATTTTACACGTCTGGTCTGAGGAGTCGGCTTTGTTGTATACGTTTGGAAGAGAAGGCAAGTTTAGCTAGTCCTGGAAGGAGGTCTTTATTTGGGAGCAGCTTCAGGCTGTCAACGTCATGGAAACAGAAGCTGGGGTAGATACTTCATGTACACAACTGTCAGCATCTGTACAGGGACCAGAAGGCTTTTCCATTGCCACAGTCTGCTTCATTGGGGTCCTTGGCATGGCTGTGCTCATGTCAATAACACATGTTCACTCAAGACTTCATAACTTCTCACACTCTGGACATTTCATAGCTTAGCGTGTGTGTGTGTGTGTGTGTGTGTGTGTGTGTGTGTGTGTGTGTGTTTCATGTGTTTGTACGTGTGTGTGTAGTGTGTATACGCAGGCTTAAAGAGGATGGCATCTGTTTTCTTCTGTTGTGCTCTGCCTATTCCTTTGAGCCAGGGTCTCTCATTCCAGCTAGGCAGGATAGCCAGCAAGCACCGGGGATCCTCCTTCCTCTGGCCTCCAGTGTTAGGACTGCAGGCCACAAACAGCATTTTTGTATGTGGGTGCTGGGGTTCATACTCAGGTCCTCCTGCCTGCACAGCCAGGGCTCTTGCCCAGAGAGCCATTTCCCCAGCAGAACCTGACCTTTAGCAAGGTGTAGGTCAGTTCTTTTGTTCCATGTGCTCATGGAACAAAAGTTTGGAAGGAGCCCAGTAGTAGGCTAATCCTGAATAGATTCAGATTACACAGTTTGGGGCTGTGGTGCTACATTCTTAGAGTCTGCTTAGAAATGTCATGTTGAATCATCCTGTCGCTAGCGATTTTTAAAATTATTTTTAAATCCACTTGTCTCAAATGTGTGTGTTTGTGCACCTGTATGTGTGTATACACACGCATGTGTGTTATGACACATGTGGCAGTCAGAGGACGCCTTTCATGAGACAGTTGTCTCTTTCCACCATGTGGGTCCTGGGGATCAAACCCAGGTTGCCAAGTACCTCACCTGCTGATCCAGCTCACAACCAGCTAGTAATGCTAATTGGCATACCTGAATAAAGGTGAGCTCTGCCAGGCATCCCCCTATGAAGTTATCCTTATCTTTCTGTGATGAATAAGTACCACATTGGGACATCCTTTGAAAGTGTATGAACATCCCCTTACACATCAAATCCTCACCTCCTAATTTGAGAATCCACTGATGAGTCTTGCCTGAATAAATTATTACCATGAAACACGACAAATAGTGATTTTTTTCCCCTTAGAATTGATTTCTTAACCCTTCAGTCCTTTAGATGATTTTAAGAACAATTTTACTAAATACTTAGCAGAAATCTTCACGGTCATATGAGTGAGTTAAGGGTATCATGACAGAACCCCACAGGCAGGGTGGCGTAAGCAACAGAAACTGATTTCCTTCGAGCTCTGGACATTGGAAGTCTTGGGTCAAGGAGCTAACAGTCAGGAGGGATGTTCCTTCAGGGCCTCCTCCTGCTACCTCACCATGGGAGGGGCAGGGCAGGGTGTTGAGAGAAGGAAAGATTAGCAGGGGAACTTTTTTTAACAAGCCACAGTCCTGTGGGACGTCACCCCCACGACCTCATCCAGCCCAACGCCTTTCAAAGCCCCGCTCTCAAAGCCCCTCTCCTGGAAGGTCTGAGCTACGATTGTGGAGGTCTAGGATATGGGCACCAGCCAGCTCACTGTGTTGGGGTTGTAATAGTAATGTATGATCTTTACAAATTAATTCTGGGATCCAAGATCTTTGTAATAGAAAGTTTGCCTCCAGGGACACGGGGTATGATTTATTTTTTATAGTCTTACTTTATTTTATGTACCCAAAATGTATGTTTTCCTTCACCTACATGTAGGATTTTACTGTTTACTGTTCTCCTGGTTTCCAGGCATTCCAGATATTTTTCTTGTCATCCCTAAGGGAATCTATTTTTTATTATGCTCTCTAACTGAAAATCTCTGAAACACAGGACAACTTTCTTCTGTGTCCTAGCTATTTTATATTGGCGAATTCATTCCAATGATTTTCCAACTGATTATCCCGAATTTCCCAGAGGAAATAGTTTCATTGTTAAGATAATGGGAAAAATATACATTTTCTTTCTCAGCATATTTGTTTTTCTTTGTGACTCTCTTTGTCGTGTTTCAGAATAACCCCGGAGAGCTGTGAAATCACAGGGGTAGAGTAGGTGTGGTCCTGAGGCAAGTGACAGCTTTCTGTGCAGTTTCCCCCAGGTGAAGCCAATGGGAGAGGCTCCAAGGCACAGAGACTGAGAGACAGGTTCTGGAGGGGAAGCATCTGCATCTTCATCCAGCCCTGTCCCTGATGAGCTCCGTGAACCGGGCCAGCGGCTTAACGTCTCCATTCTTGGTTCCATCACATATAAAGTGAGGATGGTAGTAATAATATGTATTTATGTATTAGCCGGAAAAACAAATGACATCTACACTTATAAAATACCCAAATGGAAAAACAATACCTAATAAATCCTAAGTGTGTGCCTCCATTTGTGAATATCATGCTAGCGGCTAGCTTGAAATATGCTTTATTGTTTTAACAAAATGCATTTTTCTGGGGTGACTAGGATATTTTTTTTTTCAGGAGTATCTCTTTGATAGTATCTGTTATTGTTTCTTTTCTAGTGATAGGAGATTTTTGAAGTGGATTTCCTAATGTGAAAGCATGCTTTAGTGTTATTGAATGTATGCTGTCCTATCTTGATGGGAAGAGTAATTTAAAAATGATTTTATCACAGAAACTTAAAAGAAGCTGCGTATGAAGCCTATGCTCAACTTCAATAAATAATAAATAACCCATGATCAGCCTGGAGCACATTTTACAGGATCTGGATTATGTTTATTAATGTATTTTCCAAATTATGTATTACCGCATATATTTATAATTATAAATATGTTAATATCCATATTTTGCAAGAAATAATTTTAATTTTTGAGAACTTCATACACGAGGATTCCATCTACATCACTCCTGCTCCTCCCTCTTCCCCTCCAAACCCTCCCTCCCCTCCCAAATTCACAATGTTTTCTTTAATTAGTACTGTCATTTGAATACACATCTGTACATGTATAAATACATATATGTGCACACATCTACATGTAACCTGTTGAGATTGATCTAGCTTTCATATGTTTTGTGATACACTGAACCCAGTTGCTTTTCCTTTGAAACCGAGACTGTATTCACATTGAATAATAAAAGTTACATTTTTATATTGTCATCTTAGTTAAATAGTACTGAAAATGTATTTTTATTTTGTCCTTACTGGGTTCAGCCTGTCCACAGCTTGGACATTTAAAGCCTTCAGCTTTATGAAATGGAACACAAAAAGACAGGAAATAAAAAGATTACTGTGAAGTTGGGGCCTGGGCAGAGTTTTGAATGAATAAATTAAAAAAAAATCAAGCTCACTAAGTGAGCCGGCTGTGGCCTGGGTGAAGGAGCAGATGTCAAGGTCAGCTTCCTCAGAGACTGAGGATGCAGCGTGTTTGGTCTCCCACTCTGGGGCCCACTCCTGGGTGAATAGGGAGGCAATAGCAGGAACATCATATGGGGTGGGTGTGAGGAGGGGCACCCCCTCCTCCCCAGGGACAGTACCCAGCAGTGTCATCATAGCCCACATGCAGGTGGCCATGAGTGGATTCTGCAGAAGTTCGTCTCATACTAGGCACCATCATTTCCCATGTAATGTCAGTGAGACTCCAAAAGATACTTTGGAATTCCTAAGTGCTTAAATTTCTTTGGATAAGGTACAGTTCCCAACTTTGGTGTGAAAAGATGCTTTTAAGATTATCATAAAAGAATATAAGATGCACTGGCTCTGTGCTCTGAAATTACTGAGTTTTGTGCTCTGAAGTAAAGCTAATTAAGAACATTTTAATTATATATCTGTGTGTGTGTGTGGGGGGGTATGACTGCAGGTTCCCTTGAAGTCCGGAGTGTTGGATTCCCTGGAGCTGGAGTGGCAACCAACTGAATTTGGGTCCTTTGCAGGAGCTGTACACACTTAGTGCCGAGCTACCTCCCCAGCCTGAAAATGAACTTCTGTGAACATGCTAGAAACACTTGACAAAATAGAGATTGTGGCTGGGCAGTGTTAGCGCACACCTTTGATCCCAGCACTTGGGAGGCAGAGGCAGGCAGATCTCTGTGAGTTCGAGGCCAGCCTGGGCTACAAAGTGAGTTCCAGGAAAGGCACCAAAGCTACACAGAGAATCCCTGTCTTGAAAACAAACAAACAAACAAAAAAGATACAGATTGTGTGTTTGAATTGCAGAGCTCTTAAAATTTTGTAGCTATTAAAGTGGTTTATTATAGAAGAATCTGTAAGATATAAATTTGATTAACTTGATCTTTCAAGTGCAGGAGACAGAAATTAAACTCTTTCCTGTGATTGTGGCTGCGAGAGATTTTCCTTCTGGTAGACTGGTTTCATACAGTTCATGAAAATTATGTGAAGCAGGATGTTTCCTAATTTATATGCATCTGTCACTGATTTAATTTCATCATTATGAAACATGATTTCCTTAGAATTTTTCAGTGTAGTAATATTACTGTTCTTTTAAAATTTTGTTTGCTACTTTCACTCATCTTTTTTTATTTTTTTAAAGCGTATGTATTTAATGTCTTTAATTGAAATAAAATTACATCACTTTGCCCCTCCCTTTCCTCCCTCTAGTCCCTTCCATCCGCCTTCTCTCAAACCCTTCCAATATCCCCACCTACTCTCAAGTTGATAGCCTCCTTTTCTTTAATTATTATTGTTTTACACACACACACACACACACACACACACACGCACACACACACACACACACACACACACACTCATGTATCCTGCTGGGTCTGAGTCTAATTTTGTTTACCCTAAGCAAGCTATAAACAGCAAGATTGAATTTCATTATTTGTTTCAATTTTACGGAAATGTTATCTTTCTAATTAGGAGCTTAAGATAGTCATACTGGGGCAATAGCTGCACCCCATTTTAATGATTTTTGCCCCTTCCATTTTTGCTTCATTAATATTTTCTTTAAATTTATATAAAAAATCCTATGTATGTTTGTACATTACATGGGTGGGTAAAGGTGCCCTCAGGGTTCAAAAAAGGACCTCAGCTCCCCTGAAGCTGAAGTTATAGGGGGTTGTGATCTGCCTTTCATGGGTGCTGGGAACCTATCTCGGGCCTCTGCAAGAGCTGCAAGCATCTTAATCACTGAGCCATCTCTCCAGCCTCTCCATATTTCTTTTGTTCTCCATACTCTCTTAGGCTTACTATTTCTACGATGAAACACCATGACCAAAAGCAAGTTGGGGAAGAAAAGGGTTTACTTGGCTCACATGTCCTGAGTCACAGCTCCTGCAGGGAAGCCAACACTCAAACTAGGCAGGAACCTGGAGGTAGGCGCTGATGCAGAGGCCGTGGGGATAAAGCGACTTCCTGGCTTGCCCTTTGCGGCTTGTTCAGTCTGCTTTCCTATAGAACCAAGGACCACTAGCTTAGGGGATGGCACTACCCACAATGGGCTGGTACCTCCCCCATCAATCACTAATTGAGAAAATGTCCTATAGACTTATTACAGCCCAGTCTCTTTTCTTAATAGAGGTTCCCTTCTCTCAGATGACTTGAGCTCCTATCAAGTTAATGTAAAACTAGACAGAACACCTACTTCTTACAGTAATCTTTTGTGGAGTTTCTATTGACCCTTTTCTTTCCAGTATTTTAGAAAACACATACAATTTTAACCTATGTTGATTACTCTAGGATAAACATATATTAATAATACCTATCTTCTGTCTTTAAGAGTATTTATTTATTTATTTATTTATTTATTTATTTATTTATTTATTCCTTATGAGGAGAAATTTATCCTGCTTTATTTTCATTTCTATCACTGGCATATTTTTTCCTTTTTTTTCATGAGTGGAATTAATATTTTACATAAATGTATTTACCAATTGTTAAGATTAAACTAAGTAAGTGGAATAACTACTCTGTGCACAATGAGTCTGTTCTCCAAGAATAATCTTTGACACATTGAGTTTTGTAACTAAATTAATAATTTGTTCGGTAGCAGCTATAAATATTCCTAACTTATTTGTTCTTTTTTCCCTTTTCTTAACCATGTGGTACTGGGGGTTGACATCAGGACCTTGTGCTTACTAAGCAAACACTCTGCCTCTCATCTTCAATCCAGCCCTGGGATTCTTTATGCTTATTATACTTGGCACCTGAGTTACTGCTTCAGGAAGCCCATATTCAAATATGAAAGAATTTCGTCTTTGTTTCTCATTTTTTGACACTTGAAGAATACTTAACACAGTATATTTTGCTACAACAATGAACGTAGAAGAAAGGACAGTTGAAAAGTTATTCTTGTTGAACTGGGTTGAGCTGAAAGCATGCCAATGTCTTTTAGATTTTAAAACCTTATATTCCCCCCTCGATTACACTGACAATTCTTTTTTTTTCCTTTTTGTTTTTGGACATGGAGTCACTGTGTGCAGGATTTTATAGACATTTCACACAAGTACAAAATGTACTTTGAGCATACTCCCAAGACCCCTTCACTCTCCTCTAATTTTCTTTCTGCCCTGAATTTGTTCCCTTCATCCCCCTAGACATCATTGTTGCATGAAATCTAATAGGTCTTTTAATAAAAAACTCGGAGCCAGATATTGGGAAAATGCTGAAAGATCAGAGAGACAAAGGAACAAGCCACTGCCACCTCTAGGACTCCTTAGCCGAAAAGGCTTCAGTTCCTGTCTCCTCACACCTTATGTACCTTTCTCCACCCAGTCATCACTTCCTTCCTAGTGCTGGGTTTATTGGCCTGTGTGCTTCCCAAATACTGGGATTAAAGGTGTGAGATCTTAAATGCTGGGATTAAAGGTGTGTGACTCCCAAGTATTGGGATTAAAGGTGTGTGCCACCACTGCTTGACTCTGTTACTCTTCTAGACTGAGTCAATTTCACGTAGTTCCAGGGTGGCTTTGAACTCACAGTGATCCAGAGGGATCTTTGCCTTCCGAGTGCTGGGATTAAAGATGTGTGCTACCACTGCCTGGCTTCTATGTTTAATCTGGTGGCTTATTCTGTTCTCTGATCTTCAGGCACATTTTATTAGGGTACACAATGTATCACCACACAACATTACTTCCACTTTTGTGTTGTACATACACCCATCTTTTTATACACCTATATAAAAATCTGGGATCTGCAGTATTCGTCTGAGACTGACTTAACTGATTTAATATGATTATTTCCAGTTGTGTCCATTTCCCTGCAAGTGACAGAACTTCATTCTTCCTCATGGCTGAATAAAATTCCACCCCATATTTTCTTTACCCATTCCTCTGTTGACGGACAACAAGGTTGCTTTCATAACTTAGCTGTTGTGAATGGTGCTGCAATAAGCATTGGTGTGCAAGTGCCTCTATGATATGTTGACAGAGATCTTTGAGTGAATACTAGATGTGCTTATCCCAGGTCATGTGGAAGACCTCTCTCTCTCTAACACTCTCTCTCTCTCTCTCTCTCTCTCTCTCTCTCTCTCTCTCTCTCTCTCCCTCCCTCCCTCCCTCCCTCCCTCCCTCCCTCCCTCCCTCCCTCCCTCCCTCCCTCCCTCCCTCCCTCCCTCCCTCCCTCCCTCTCTCTCTCTCTCTCTCTCTCTCTCTCTCTCTCTCTCTCTCTCTCTCTCTCTCTCGCCTCGGTAGTGATGTCCATAGTGTTCAGGGTACAACGGTTCCCTTCTGTTCCTGTTCTTGTCGGTCTTTGTTTTCTCAGTGACTGCCATTCTGATCAGGTTGAGATGGCATCTCCAAGCCTTTTAATCTGCTCTTCTGTGTCTACTGATGTTGAACATTTTGGCACACTCATTGACCACTCACACTTCATCTTTTGAGAACTGTCTGTTCGTTAGCTCGTTTACTAATTGGGTTGGCTGATTTCCTCTCACACTTTATTAGTTGTACATTCTAAATGTTAATACTCTGTCAGATCCGTAGGTGGTAAAGATTTTCTGCCATTTCACAGGCTGCCTCTTCACTCTGCCGTTTCATTTTCTCTACAGAACCTTTTTAATTTCATGAGGTCCCATTGGCATTATTGGCATTGTTTCCTGGGTGATGGAATCCCCCTTTTCAGAAAGTTGGTGCCTGTGCTCATGTCTTGGATGTGTCTTTTCACATTTTTATGCAAAAGTTCTAGAGTTTAAGGTTTTACTTTAAGGTTTTGATTCAATCAGAGTTGACTTTGGTACTGGGTGAGAGATAGGGTATGGTGTCCTTTTTCTAGTTGTGGGTACCTGGTTTTCCCATGAAGTTCTGTTTTGAAGTACCACTCTGATGTATGGACTTATTCTGGCATGGAAAGTGTGGTGGTTTAAGGGGTCACCATAGGCCCATGGGGAGTGGCACTATTAGTGGGTATGGCATTGTTGGGAAGAAATGTGTTGTGTCACTGGGCATGGGGGGGGAGGTGCAGGCTTTGTGATCTCAGAAACCTAAGCCAGGCCTAATGGCTCACAGTCTCTTCCTGCTGCCTGTGGATCCAAATGTAGAATTCTCAGGTCCTTCTCCAGCACCTTGTCTGCCTGCATGCCACCATACCACCATGCTTCTTACCATGACTGTAATGGACTAAACCTCTGAAGCTGTAAGCCAGCCCCAATTAAATGTTTTCCTTTATAAGAGTTGCTGTAGTCATGGAGTCTCTGCACAGCAATGGAAACCCTAACTATGTCAGAGAGAAAACTAAATAGTTAGTGGTTCACAAATCAATTCTCACAAATACGATTTTATGGAATGGTGCCAAGACCTGATACTCTTTTGAACGACTGAGAGAATTGCTAATCCTGAATTACCTATTCAGTTGTGTACATATTTAAGGCCTGTCCATAGGTGGCAGAGAACATGGACTACAATATACTTAGGACTTTTCAGTTTCTGCCCTCCTCACACATTATTCTATCCTCTCTAAAAGACTGCCAGGGGATAGAGGGCAATTTTACTTGAGGACAAGGACAGTCAGTTTCTGAGGCACGTTAGAGTCCCAAGCTAGTGTCGTGGCCCTCAGGCCTGGGATTGTCAGGCTCTGGAACATGCCGGGGTACTCTGATGCTCTTTTAAGAAGACTCTTGGCACTTTGTGGCACACATTCTCTGCCCTGGGCTAGGCTTACATTGCTTGGTCATCGACACTTGTTATAGCAGTCCATCAGCTTTCTCTTAAACTTCTTATTCTCTGAAGCTACTTGTAATCCCAACTTAATTTACTTTTATTAACACATCAATTACAGTTTTCCCCTTACAGAACGAGAAGTCACGGCCTTCACCGACACAATCCTAAGATGAAGTGGTTTCTTACCTGTGAGACTTCGATTCCCAGTCCTTTCTCATCCGCAAAGCCAGTTTAACAACAGATAGAGCTAAAGTGCTATTTATTTGAACAGAAAGGTATCTAAACAGTTTTATGTGGTTCCAAACACACTGATGAGCATTTCACGAGAGTTGTGGCTTCATATTTATGTAGAACATTATAGTTGTGGGACCCCTTTACTCACACTCAGGCTCCTTACTTAGGTAACCTTTGCTGAGTTCCTGCAATGTGCTGAGTGTGGTGTGGGAGCCAAAGATCCTTAGGATATTGTCACAGTGCTGCATAGTTCATTGTCTGATAGCAGGATGCCATACAACAATGCTCATCACTCTGATGTGTAGGAAAAGCTGTAGAAAATATTTAAATAAAGTAAGAAGGTACCACAAGTCAGTGGCAGGAGGCAGTGAAGTAAGGTTGGCAGGCTTTTGAGTTTAAAATGTCATAATCCAAAGATGCTACTCCCAGCCTAATTCACAAGTTCACAAGCAGCAAAGGAAGCAAAAGGAAGACAGTAGTAGGTATGTGAGCTCTTAAAAAATACATTGCCCCATAGCCCTCCCCCCAAACTTCACCTGAAGTTATACACCAGGCATCTGTGAGATGAATCGACCAGGAACTTGAACAAGGAGAATTAACTGCACAAAAGAACAGAGGAAAGCTCTGAAATATTTTAAGAAAGAGTTAAATCTAAATAATTGCCACAATCATGGTTGCAATGGATAATTTAAAAATTTCTGGCAATTATTCAAGATTCATGATATAAAAAAACAATTTGGCATTGAGAAGCTGGGTGAATGGAGGGAGGGATCGGGAGGAGAGGAGGGAGGGGGAACTGTGGTTTGGGATGTAAAATAATAATAAAAAAGAAGTTGGGTGATAAGAAAATAGCGATTACATTTGGAATCTGGAGAGGCTGGGTGAGAAGACATGAGAGATTTCATGTTTACTAATTTATTCAGTGTCCATGGTCAGAGCCAATATATATTATACCAATGAGCCAACGGGAGTGAGTGAATCAAATTGAACAAATTGCGTATGTTGAAAAAACTAACACAACCCTTTCTAACTTCAGTGTATTTCAGACATTCAAGGATGGCTCAACTTTAGGACATCTATCCATTAAAAAGTCCTACTAGTAGATTAGAAAAAGATGAACGCTGATGGCCACCTCAATATTCTAAGATGCAGTTGATAAAATAACCCTCCCTTACCAAACACTTCCATCAAGTAGGAACTGAGAGAAAGCTTGAGCATAATCCTAATAATGTAATTATTAAATAATTAATTAATTAAATAATTAATAATACTGAAACGGTAGAAACCTCCCAGCAAAGCTTTAAACTTGGAAGTAGGAACATGATGGATGTGGGAGTTAAACAGATATGGGCCCAAATCTGTACTTGTGAGTTTGTGATTTTAATATTTCAGGGGCCAATAATGTTTGTAAAAGAGTGAGATGCTAATGATCACAATGGGATCTGGGCATGTAGGGGCTGAACTAGTGTTTTAGAGAGTTTTACTCTATTAAAATTATTTTTAGACTAGAAACTATTTTCTGTGTATGTATGTGCATCATGTGAGTGCTTCATAAAGTTCAGAAGATAGAATTCCATATCCTAGAAATGGAGCTGAGGACAGTTGTGAGCCCCCATGTGGGTACTTAGAATTGAGTCCACGTCCTCTGTAAGAGCAACAGGTGTTCTTAACTGCTGAGCCATTTCTTTGGCCCTGAAGGCATTACTCTTTATCTCATGGCTGAAGTGTCAGTCAGCATTCCCATTTTGCAGGTGGGTAGCAATGCTAGTCTTACAGCACTATAACACATCCCCGACACCATCAATTTGTGAAGAGAAAAGGATGATTTTTGTCTTGAAGTTTGAAGGTTTCTGTTTATGATGGGCTGGCTATGGCTTTAGGTGTGTAATGAAGCAGCTTGTGATGGCATGAGCGCACTGTGGAGCAAAATTGCTTGCCGTGTGGCAGGAAGTGAAAGGGAGAAAATGGAGGAAGCCGAGCGAGGACCGAGTTCCCACAATCCCTCTGAAGGCATGTTCCCAGTCTCTCATTAGGTCTGGTCTCTTTAAATTATCACTGCCTCCCAGTACTGCTGACCTGGGGACAAACCTCTAACAAGCAGGCCTTTGTGGGTGTGTGAGGACAATCAAGTTCCAAGTTGTAGTAGAAACTGAGAATATAAAAAATCTCTTATTTTTCTTATTTTTAATGTTTTTTGAGACACAGTTTCACTCTGTTGCCTGGAAAGGTCCCAGACTGATGGCTCTTTCTGCCTCAGCCTCCTGGGTGCTGGAATTACAGGTGTATGCTGCCATACTTAACTTCAGAGTTAGTTTAAAGAGTAAAGATACTTGCTCTGCAGAGTTGAACTCTTCCTACTCATGGTAAGGTTGCTTAAGAAATCCAGAAATGGACTGAATCTGTGAGGGGGCTTCCGAGGAGTCTGGTGTGTGAGTCTATGTAGATCAGGTAGGAAGGGTTACCTACAAAACAGCAATAACAACAACAACGACAACGACAAAACAAACAAAAACCATGAGGAATAATAGTCCATGTTTCTTTCCAGAGATAAGACACCCTCTTTCCCCATCTCTGATTCGAGAACTTTAGGCTGTCTGCTTTGGACACCAGTCCCCAGTTCCTGGGTCATAGACCATTCGATTTAGACTGAGCCATGATTTGGCCATCCCAGTGTCTCCATCTTGCAGACAGAGTGTCACTAGAGTGCCTCTGTAATAACCATGTGAGCTAAATGCCCAAAGAAGCCCACATATACATATATGGTACATATATGAAATATCTGTATCATCTATCTATCTATCTATCGATCTGTCTATCTACCTACCTATCTATAGTGTGTGTGTGTGTGTGTGTGTGTGTGTGTGTATGTGTGTGTGTGTGTGTGTGTGTGTGTGTGTGTGTGTGTGTGTGTGTTTGCTTTCTCTGGAGAACCCCAACCTATCCAGAAACATACAAATATGTGAATGACAAATTCTCTCTAAGCCCTGAGGTAAATCTGCATAATCATCCCAGGAAGTGTTGCTGAATGTCAGATGTTTTCACTCAACACTCACAACAACTTTTTATTATCTGCGCTTAGCATGGGGGAAAGGGAGGGCTGGAAGAGGAGTATTCCTGTTGAAAATCACACAACTAATGAGTTCTGGTGTTGTCTTTGAGGCCATGTGCTTGACCTTGGAGCCAGCGCTTATATGCATCATGCTTCCTGGCTGGCCTTTGGTCAGAAAAGGACTTCTGGGATTCTGGGCACAACTGGCATAAATGCATAAATGTTGCAGAGGATTGTGAAATGCATGTGCATTTCCTTTTGTTTCATGTCGCGTGAAGTGTGTAGTGGAGGGGAGAAGATCTTTCTACATTCAGATATAGAGTCACAGGGATATTGAATAGTGTATCCATCCATGGTCACTGCTCACATTGCCACGGGCAGAGATGGCAGGCTTCAGGCACAGGACAAACACAGGAGCTGTGGAAAACTGAGCACTGTGCCGGACTGGTCTTGATGTTGCTGCACCTGTGATATCAGCTGAGCAGTGTGAGCCAACAGTGACACTCTGTTCTTCCAATCCAGGCATTGTGCTTCCCCTTGCTTGGGTACACAGAACACAAGGAGGACACTTTGGATTTGAAGTGCCTGTCACAACCCTATATGGTAAAGTCTTGGTCACCAGCTACCTACCGTGGTAGAGCGTTTGGCAGATGGTGTGTAGTTGGGAGAAGTTAGATCACTGGAGATGTGGCCTCTGTGAGGTGTTGGTGCCCCAGGCCCCCACTGTCTTTCTTCTCTTTGCTTCCTATGAGGTGAGCATCTCTGCTCTGGCTTGTGTTCCTTGCCACAACTGTATCACCATGAGCCCAGAAGTGATGAAGCCAACTGGTCACAGACTAAGCCCTGGGCATCTGTGAGCCACAAAACATCTTTGCTTCAGATGAAGTCAAGACGTCAAGGGCAATCACGGAAGCAACTGTCTTCTGGCTTTGCGCTCACTCTCAAGAGGCTTCGTTGCATGCTCCGTGAAAGAGGCTGGAAGGGACGGGGAGGAATTAAGCCAGAACAAATTGCTGGTGTCTTAACACCAGCTCTAGCTTTTGACCTCTCTCAGCAGTTTCTTTGCAACTGTAAATCTTCCCCTGGGCACACAGCAAGGCTGGGAGGAGTCTATTTGTCCCAAAGCTTTCAGGGCACACAGGCATGGCCTTGGCAGGTCCCCGCCACCTTTTTATCTGCAGTAGTTCAGCTCTAAGCAAAATTGCAGGACATGAATCTCTTATTTCGTGTCCCTCATTGCTTTGGGTTCTGTCCTGTAGGGTGGTACCCTGTCCCTCACTCCGGTTCACTCTTTACTTCTTCACATCCCTTCCCCAGAGCTGACGATGCATATTTTGTTCTCTTAAGGCTCTGATGCTACCAGTTCTACCCAGCTGAGGTACTAATGCAGTTCGCTTCAGGGGGCGGCACATGGCCATCATTAGGAAAGCTGGGATCCAGGACATATTGGGTTAATAACTTCTCTGCTCAGTGCCTGGGTGTGAATCTGTAAAATGGGTGCTGCATGATTTCCCGAGCTTGCATTTTCACGGGAGCCCCCAGTTGTCAGCGGAGCCTGGAATGGAGGAGAAGGCAAAGGCTCTCCCCAGCCTCTCCCATCATAGCCCTTTCTCCCACTCACCTCTCAGAGCAGCCCAGGTTTTATCCATGCTACTTGTTGAGATGTGACTGCCTCTACATTCCTTAAGGACCTTTGGTACCCTACCAAGTCTTCTTGAAACAGTGAACTGTTCTCCAGCTTTATGTCCAGTCTAGGGGAAACAAACATCCTTTTGGCCTTTGTTGTGGTTTGAATGTCCCCCAATGGCTCACATGTTTGAACTCTTGGTCCCCAGCTGGTGGGGCAGTTTTAGTAGGTTGTGGAACCTTGAGGAGGTGGTGCCTCACTGGGTGAAGAAGGTCACTGGATGGGCCTTGAGGTTTACAGCTTGGCCTCCATTACTATGTGTTCTCTGCTTTCTGGTCTGCCGAGATGCCAGGGGAGGAGTCCCAGCTGCACATTTCTGTACCATGGAGCCACCTGCTGCCATGCCTTTCCACCACAGTGGACTGTCTCCTGCCAGACTGTGAGCCGAAATGAACCCTCCTCCGGTAAGCAGCTTCTCTCAGGTATTCAGTCACAGAAACTAATACAGTCTTCCATGCCTATCGGGTTTTAGCATTCTCTGCCATGCCAAGTTGGCTCTAACATGAAGCACTTCTTGGGTTTCTACATCCAATTCTCATATATCCATGAGCTGGATAGGGTTTCCCAGGGGGATGGCTCTGTGGGGGGTAGCACATTTTGCTAACTAGTCTCCAGCTACTTTTCCAGCTACAGAGCTTCTCTTAACTCACCTTGCTCCTTACCAGCTCCCCACAGGATACCTGGGCAAGCCTAGATCCATCTCCTCCTGGTGAGCTTAGTAACCCTGTGCCTCTGCAGGAGTGGAGGCAGGCCTGGAGAGGCTCACCATCCATGCTAGGCATTCATCATGGGAGTATTTCCAAGGAAGACAATTCTATACCTACAAAAGGGTCTGGTGTGGCCAAGTTGTCATTGCCTCTTTCTATGCATACACTAGCATTTCACTTGTCAATGGGGCTTCACAAGTCAACAGTTGGAAAGCCATTACACATCAGTAAGTTTTCTTCTATAAATTGTGTGACCAGACTATCAGTAATTCTCTCCGACTAACCAGTGCATTCAGATAATTAAAGTATTGAACAATATTTTTAAAAAGCCATGAAACTATGAACCTGTGGCTTCCAAGCTGCAGCTAACATTTGTTATGACAGGAAAAAGAATAAAGTAGAATTCAAAATGTCAGAGTGCATTCATTTACTACATGGCATGATTTGCTTTTGCTTTTTAAATTTGTTTATTGTGATTTTGTGTGCGTGTGCGTGTGTGTGTGCATGTGCACATGCGTGTGCGCGTGTGTGCGTGTGTGCGTGTGTGTGTGTGTGTGTGTGTGTGTGTGTGTGTGTGTGTGTGTATGCTCAAGCCACAGCACAACTGACAGGAGACAATTCTTTCCTTCCACCATGTGGGTCACAGGAACTGAATGCTGGTCTTCAGGCTTGTTGGGAAATACCTTCACCAATGAACTGGCACAGTATACTGGTTTTTTTTTTTCTAATATGAAACATGTTTCAAATCTGTCTTTCTGTCTGTCTGTCTGTCTCTCTCTCTCTCTCTCTGTCTGTGTGTGTGTTTGCATCTCTCTCTCTCTCTCTCTCTCTCTCTCTCTCTCTCTCTCTCTAACCTTGAGTTACTCAGTTTCTTAAGGAACTGTATCATTTTAGGTTTTGTTTTCTATTGTTTTTAAGAGAAACTGAAGTAGATACCCCTGAGTATTCATCCTTGATTTGCTTCCTGGTTACCTGGAGCTCCCTTCGTAATTAAGAGCTCATTGATTTTAAGCATATTGTACTGTTCTGTGTGTTGTGTGCTATCACTCCTATGAAATAGTTAAAAAAACATGATTCTTTTAATTTTCTTTCAACATTCTAACTGAAGAGTTCCCTTGTGGCCCCACTGAGTTATTTTCATTGCTATACAAATGGATTCAAAGTTACTTACTCATTTCACTCTTGAGCGATATTCTGTTTACTGTTATGAACTATACTGTAGTAAATATTCGTGTGTATCTTCCTGTCCACATGTGGCAGAAACTATCACAAAGATCCTTTCACAAACCAGAGAAAACTATTTGATTAAAGGGAGAGCCATGCCGTGCTTGTCCTTCTAATGCCGAAGTCTTAAATATTGTGACGTTAGATTTCCACTTTTCACCTTTGGAAATAAATTATAGGGATAGAACCAAACATGACTGGCAAAAAAGAAAAAAACAGGTCAATAAAATAATCCCTATGCTATACTCATAGATCATTGCCTAGCCCAATTGTCATCAGAGAGGCTTCACCAAGCAACTGACAGAAACAGATGCGGAGACCCACAGCCAAGCAGTAGGCCAAGCTCAGGGAAATCCTTCGGAAGAAGGGAAGGAAGGATTATGGAAGTCAGAGGGGCTCAACTAACCTGGGCTTATAAGAGCTCACAGAGACTGAACCGACAACCAGAGAACTTGCATGGGACTGACCTAGGCCTCTGCAAATTAGTTATTGTTGTGTAGCTTGGTCTTTTTGCAGGATGCCTAACAGAGGGGGCAGGGCTATCTCTGACTCTGTTATCTGCTTTTGAGACCCTTCCCTCTTACTGGGTTGCCTTGTCCAGCCTTAATAGGAGAGGAGGTGCCTAGTCTTACGGCAATTTGATATTCTGTAGCTTGCTGATATACATGGGAGGCCTGCACTTTTCTGAAGAGAAAAAAGAAGGAATGAATGGGAGGTGAGGTTATGGGGAGAGATTGGGAGGAGAGGAGGGAGGGGAAACTGATTGGGCTGGGGAAAATTAATTAATTAATTAAAAATTAAAGAAGATAAATTATAAGATGAATTAAAGATCTAAATATGGAAAAGTGTTAAAAGCAAAATGTATTAAAATCTGTTTCTAACATTGGAGTAGGATTTCCTGAGGAAGTTACAAGAAAGCATGCCCAGTAAAGGAAAAGATAAGATTTCTACTCTGCTGAGGTTCACCAATTGTCTTTATTGAAAGACTCCATAAGAGAGTGAAGGCTCCATTCACAAGTTGGGGAAAGAAGTGTGCATACTGTAGCACACAAACTCTAAGAAGAACGACAGCATTAAAAGCATCATTACATCCCGAGACTTTCTTCCCCACTTACTACACTCACTAGAGCACATTCTTCTTACTTGTTTCTTCCTTCCCGGGTGGCAAAATGTGCTTTTACACATTGTCTGACGTTTCCTCTCTGCTATGAAGAGACACGAGGACCATGGCTGCTTATAAAAGAAAGCATTTAATTGGGGGCTTGCTTACAGTTTCAAAGAGTTAGTCCATGATCATCACAGTGAGGATTGTGGGGACAGGTAGGCACGTATTTACTCCATTTATTGCCATGATTGTACCGTATGTGTGGATGGACAACAGCCCATCCAGGCTAGCTATGCACACTAGGGATCAGCAGATAGTTACAGACAGTATGGGTATACCAGGAGGCTGACCCCTTTGAGGTTACTTGACATTCATGTTGATCAATAGAGTAATGTACATTACCTCTTCAGTAAGATATAAAGTTCTTGTAGAGCTGAGTGATAGTGCTCAACTGTGCCAACAGCTAGTACTACAAAAACTAACAACTACTTTGTTAATCTCTCCAATCATCACATTTAACCTCTGCCCCAACAACCCTACATTGCATGGAAATAAATGGAGCCGCAGAGAAATCATGCTGAGTGCTTATTGCCACTCAAAAGATAGCTACAGCGGTTGGGGAGACGGCTCAGTGACTAAGAACACTTGCGGCTCTTCTAGATGACCCAGGTTCAGTTCCCAGAACTGGCAGCACAGCTCAAAACCATCTTTAACTTCCACTCCAGGGGACCCTATTCCCTCTTCTGGGCTCCTTCAGTACCAGGCATGCAGGTGGTCCACATGCATTCATACAGGCCAAATACCTATACACATAAAACAAAAAAAAAATGTTTTAAAGAAATAGATTGGAAATCAGAATTTAATTCATGTTTTTGTACTAATGTGATGTTTTGTCCTTGAAAATTAACTTCCAGAAAACAAGATAAATTAACATACGCAAACCATTTCCATGATCGACTTAAATTTTAGGTTCCTATCTTGGGTTCCTATCTGTATAACAGTGCTTCATAAGTGGAGGCAATGCTGCCCAGGTGACATTTGACACTGCCTGGAAACTGTTTGGGTTGTCACAACTTGAGGAGGGGTGTGCATTTCCATCTACCCTGTAGTAGTCAGGGATGCCGTTAAATGCCCCACATCACACGATGATGAATTATCCGGACCCAGAGGGTAACAATGCTGAGGGGCAATAACTGTGCTATACAAGGATGCAACGACTAACGGACTTCATCTTGGTCAATATGTTTTCCTTTTGCAGTCAGACAATTTATAAAATAGGTCCACATTTGAAAAGAAGCAGCACAGGAAGAGTGATCTGTTGAAGACCAGAGTGTCTACCGCAGGGCCTTACTGGGCTTAGCATGGCTGACATCTTTATTGTTGATGTTACGATTCTAAAGGTGTAGTGCTTCTGGGGTTCATTAGTTAAACAGTCCGAAGTTCAAACACACAGTAGAAGAGGTGAAGAGTCTGGCTAAAGTTGATGGTGTGTGGTTTGTGGAGAGGACTCTGATATTCCCAATAAAGGCAGAGCTGTTACTTAGAAGACCAGAGCTAAAGTTGAGAGGGGTCAGAAGCCACACAGCTCCCTGATTTCACCCCTAATTGCACAGTGACAGGAACCAGGTTCTGAGGAGTGGAGTGTGTGCTGGGGTCACAGAGTTGTGGCATCCCAGATGGAGCTTCGATGGCCTATATGTCCGTCAGTGTCTTTCTCTCCATCCTACATTGTCATCCACTGGACTAGGCTAACAGAAGAGATTTTGTAATTTCAGACAATCCCCAGGTTTCCCTTCTATAGCCCTGAGATGACACTCTAACAACAAGAAGGAGAATCACCCTGCTCCAAGCATGGAAGTGGGGATTTTAGAGTTGAGGCACTCAATTGCCATGGACTTATTTCAAAATAAAAGTCAATTGCTCAACAGAAGTCCTTTCTGTATTATCACCTGAGAGAAAAGGTCCAGGTCCTAAAGGAATGATGCAGGAGAAGACTGACAGACATGAATTCAGAGGTACTATGATGTACAACCATGAACCCAGCTACATCCTGAGACAAGGAAGCCAACAGCACACCTCCAAAGATGGCAGTGGATTTGGCCAGGGTTTAGGATCAAGCTGGAAGTGCCAGTAAGAATGAACAGGCAAGAGGGTGACCAGCCTGAAGACCAGTGTCCATGGAGGCTGGTTGTGGGGATAAACTGCAGCTTGTCAGAAAAACTGGCACTTTCAAAGCCAGGCAATCCTACAGAAGTGGATTCTCAAATGATCTGTCAAGATCCGTCCAATGTAGCATGTTCATTGATGGTGGTTTTATAGTTGAAACACTTCAATGACTGTTTTAACAACTTCACCATAAATGTTCGTCTGCAGCAAGCGATTCCATATGGTTTTCTAATTGTGTACTAATCAAACATTGTTCTGCCGCCTAAGAGGCTGTTGAGCACATTTAATGGTTTTCTGTATTAAAATTGTTCTTGTACCTCGGCTGTGATAAGATCTACGGTACTTTTGACTTCCTTTAGAAGCTTTTGAGTGTATTTTTTTCCAGATGATTTTCCTTTTAAGTATTCTTTTGCTAGCCTCTCACACCAGCCTTGTCTATATTTCTAGCAATTAAGGTTTTTTTTTTGTAACTAAATGAAAAAAAATGAAAAAGAACACAGATAACTGAAAATATGTTTCTAAAATGTTGGAATTTTCCTGTCTACTAAGGAACAGTTAGTGTTCATGCACTTGCAATTTGCAGAGAAATTAGACAAGAAAATCTTAAAGCTTTCAAATCAGGGCATGAAGAAGAAGAATTCCCAAAACAAATACCGTTTTGAAAAGAAAATAAGGATTGTATGCTTGTAGCTCAGATTTTATATATATATTAACTATAAATAAGAAATTTTGAAAGGACATTTTTAATGCCGAAAGGATGGGAAAAGCATAAATCAAAATAAGTTAAAAGAGATTTGCAAACTGATTGTTTTTGTTTTTTGTGTTAAAGTTATATGGCTTTTGGTATACAATACTTAATACCTATGAAATCATATTTCATAACACACCACCAAAGGTGGGATATTCTTGTATTGATTGCTTTTCTGGTCACTGTGACCAAATACTTGACTTTGGCCGACAGTTTAGAGAGTTAAGTCCATGATACAGAAAAAGCATGGTGGAGCCCGTCATATCCGACTGGCAAGGAGTGGGAGGTGGAGCTGGGGACCAGGTAAGACCTTCAAGGTTTAGCTCTAGTAACTTAGTGTCTCTAGTTGGGTCCCATCTCCTAAAATGGCACTGCCAGCTCCAGACCAAGAATTCAAACTGTGAGCCTTTAAGGGTCTCTACAGTCAAACCACAACAACTTGACTGCAGTCGTTTATATAGTTGGAAGAGCATGCGTGGTGGTGTGTGGGGAGGTCAGAGGACAGTGTTTGGAAGTCACTTCTCTTCTTCAGCCATGTCATTTCTGGGAACTGAACTCAGGTGTCAGGCTTGGCAGCAAGCACCTTTGCCTGCTAAATCATCTCCTCGGCTCCCACCGTAACAGTTCTTACACCTGGACTCATAGCAATCGTCTTCCAGGCACAGGCAGTCATTCATAACCTGGCTAAGGACACACATCATCTGTGTTAGGGTGTCTCAGTCTCCTCTGCAGCCTGTGTTAGGGTGCCGTTCGTCAAGGAGACATGCAATAGAATCGGTCTGATTAACCCTTCATTAGATGGCAGCAGAGAGAAGGATAAAAGCAGAGACGAACATGGCTTCCTCGCTGGCCTCAGAAACTTCGAAGATGAGTGTATGTCTAGACAGAATTGGAAACACCATCCCATGTCCATTCTTCACTTTCCCTACTCCTCATTTGGAAAACTCAGGTTCCATGGTTCCTGGCTCTGGAGCGTCTTTCATTCTCTTCTTGGGCATCCCCATCTGTGAGCAGGAGGGGTCTGTGAAAGTGCATGGAAATAATTACACGAAAAACCTCTCCAGGAAGCTCCGGCCAAACAGCAAATGACAAGAGGCCTCTGGGCATAAATCTAGAAAGTGCACTTTTGAATTGTAGACAGAACCACAATTTGTCCCCTGTCACCACCCTCCCCCATACAGTCTTTGGCTGTGTGGTACTCAGGGAGCTTTGGTGGTCATGTCTGTAATTATCATCAGGTTGAGCACATGCCGACACAGAACCAACGCTGCTAACACAGCTTAAAAGACAAGTGTCTATTTTTTCCCCCTTGAATACCAGCCTCTCCAAAAGAGACTTTACAATTTAGATCTGTTCACTTCCTGAGCAAAAATCTCATGGAAAACGATTCTCAGGTGGACACGTGCCAGTGACCTACATAGAGAGGCTGAAGCCTATCAGATTGCCTCTGCGGCCTGAAACCTGGGAAAAGATGGAAAAGTAAAATTGCATTTTGTGTATTGCATTCCAAAAGGCCTTAATATTTTTCCAGAGCTGTTTTTATGAAAATTGGTCATTAAGGAGTATTTTCCTTGGTCTTTGTGGCTTTGCCAAAAAAATATACTTAAAGTAGATGTGGTTATTCATGGAAAGTTAAGGTGTGAGGTTATTATATTTGATGTGTTAATTTAGGGGTCTAAAAACTGCATGATCTTCTCATAGCCCGCAGCAACAGGAGCTCTAAAAAAATCAGATTTGAATGGACTGAATGAGACTCAGTTGCTAGCATGGACAATGTATACATGTACATGTCTCTGTTACTTTCCTCGTGACAGGGGGATGGAGGCCACTCACAGGAGTGAGTTTGAGATTAGTAGCCTTGGTTAGTCTAGCTGGTCAGAGTTGGCATTTGCCAACTGTGTTGGATCTAGACACAAATCAAGAGTGATTTTTGATGAGTGATTGCCATACAAAGATGCAAATCTGGGTTTGGATCCCCAGCAGTTTTATAAAAGGCCAGGCACTGTGATATGCATCTGTATTCCCACTGGTGGAGAAGAGACGAGGAGGATCCTGGGACTTGCAGGACGGCTAATCTTGTCTAATCAGTGTGTTCCAGGTCCAGTGAGAGACCATGTCTCCAGAAAATAAGGTGAAAAGTGAAACCTCCAGTGCCAGGAATGAGTTACATCTAATTGAGTTGTTGGCCAAAGGAGCCACATTGAAAGCCCTGAACAACTCAGGCTATTGCCAATGCTATTGGTTACTTTCCCACAGACTGATGGTAAGGTCTGGTTGCTGAAGACAATACTTATATAGCTCATTGAGCATGAAGTAGAGCTGCTACCTAACTGGAGCCTTTGTCCCTACTGACTAGTGTTCATGATACTGGAAGGTATGCTACATGCTACCAGAGAAGAGAGGTAACCACCAACCCAGCTACAAACCTTTCAGTCTACAGTGGTGACTACTTGCCTACCTGATACACTGATGTAATAATGGCACAAGTATTGTGGGAATAAACAACTACTATCTGATTTAATTTAAGACTCACTCCATGAGGAGGAACCCATGCTTGACAGTACTTGAGTGGTCAAGAACCCGAGACTGGACAGGCCATGGCTTTGGAGGAAAACCAAATACTAAAGGAACACACCAATAAGATGATTCCTAAAGGCATATGCTATACCCATAGATCGGGGTCTTGCTCAGCCATCATTAGAGAAGCTTCTTCCTGCAAGTAGAAGGGGACTAACAGAGATCTAAAACTGAAGAACGTTCAGAGGGTGAAACCTTGGAACATTCAGTCTTAAATGGAATATCTCCAACATATCCCTCCCCTCAGGGCTCATGGAATCCTGCAGAGGAGGAGGCAGAAAGATTGTAAGTGCCGATGGGGAAGACACAAAGGAAGACAAAGCCTTCGATACACAACAGGACTGATGCACATAGAAGTTTACAGAGACTGGTGGCATTCACAGGCCTATGCAGGTTCAAGGCAGAAGGGGTCCTTGAGAGGAGGAAATGGACACAGGCTTTCATCTCTAACCAAGAAGCTATCCCTAATTGGCATCTGCTTGCAAAGGAAAGTTTATTTTTGTATCCAATAAGGTCTCACTGGGTATATAAACCACCTTTCAGGATGGGATGCCCAGCAGTAGATGGCCAACACAAAATGGACATAATCATGTTTCTGTACATTTATTTGTCTCATATTGCTTTGTTTGGGCATTAAAAAAATCTTTCTAGTCCTTTGCCTGTACATTATGGTTTCTAATTTTGTGCTTTTATGAATTTTATTTTTTGTATGTGTGTCTCATGTTTTTTCTTTTTCTTTCCTTTTTTGGAAAATTCTGTTTTTTTTTAATTTACTTATTTTTTTTCTAAAGAGAGAGAGAAAGAAGGCATGGAGTTAGATGGGTGGAAAGGTTCTGGGAGAAGGTCTGGGAAGTGAAACACTGATCAGAATATATTATAGGAAAAATTATTTTCAATACTAGAAACAAATAAGGTGGAGACCATTAGAGGAAGACTTCCACCATCAACCTCCAGCCTCTACATGCATGTGCATAGACATGTATACACACATGTAAACACATACGCATGCAACACACAGGCACACATGCATGCACATGCACACACACATGCACCTAAAACTATTTTTAAAAGAGGATTGAAAGAATTTTCAAGGCTTTGAAGACCCTCAGGTCCATGAGGATTAGCAGGAAGACCAAGCAATGGAGATGTTGTACCATGAGGAAAATCAGGATAGCGGAAAAACAGTGAGGGCTGGGTCCACATCTAGAAGGATTAGGACTAAGCAAGGGTTTTGTATGACTCAGGGCACTCTCAAATTTAAGACACAAACAGCTTCTTTACACTAGCTTGGGAAAAGAAAACAAAAGTGGGGTTGTAGTAGAGGGGAGACCTCCTGGGAAGTGCATGGGAGGTACAGGGATCCAGACGATCAGAATCTAAGAACGTTACTCCGGATTCCATTCCTTGCTGAGCTCGCCTTCATTTTCTATTCATTTCCCCTGTGTTGCTGAGGAAATGATGTGTTTGCAATCCCTGGACTCTCTACATGTAAAAGGAAAACTAGTTGATTGATTGTCTATTCGTGTCTTCTCTGGATTGGCTCACTATGGGGTCTGCTGTGGCGAAGCCCATGCTTGTTTAATTGTTGGGGGCACAGAGCAGAACGGTTGGTTGGCAGCCCCACCAGAATCTCTAGAAGTCAGGAAGGCATCACCCAAGTCAAAATCTGCCGAGATTTTGCCAAGAGCAGATCACAGGCTGGGAAAGGGTGACGGCAGAGATGATGACCATTAGCAGCGACTGCTTTTGTCCTCCTTTCCTAGCCAGTCTCCTCACAAAGGAGGTCAATGACCTACATTTGTGGCAGGTTCATCTTTGTCCTGGGGCTGAAGAGAGTCGCTGATAGGCTCTATGACGAGAGCAGAGAGTGGAGAACTGTAGAGGCAAAACCAGGGAGTCACCGCATTCACTTTCCTGAAGCAAATGCAGACTCAGAAAGTGACATTTCTAAGACTGAGCTAGTCAGGTAGGGTAGGATGTAGAACCTTAAGAATCTCACAGAAAGAAGTGATAGGAAACAGCTGTCACCAAGAGAGGACAGCGGTTGGGCACCTTGGAGGGGCTTCCTAGCCAGCTGCTCCTGGTGGCAAGTCTAGCCATATCTACCTCAACACTTCTCTTCAACTGAAACTCTCTGGGGCCCTGCATAGCTTATCTTCCATGGTAGTGAACCAGCTCCAGGCTGCAGGGTAGTGCCAGGACCCAGGCTGAATCCCAACTGGTACCTAGGGTCCAGAGTAAAGTTTCAACTTAGAGAATCCCTACCATCAGAAGCTCATCATGTCAAGGACTCTGGAACCAGGGTGGGGCACATCCGACTTTCAGCTGTCAAATCATATTTTTGTCAGCTCTGGGAGCCTCTGGGGCTGTACCTCCACATTAGAGACCCACAGGAGACATGGAAAGGAACAGGAGGGTTACAGACAGTAGCTTCCAGGAATAACAAGGGCCACTTACCGGTTTGCTGTATTTGTGCCCTTTTCCTAACCCAGCACCATTCAGAAGCAGGAGGCAGAATCCTTCCTGTCACTAAAATTCTCTTCTCAAGGTCACCCGAGCAGGTGCTAGGATCTTCATCTATCGGGGCTGGATTGAAACTGTTGCGCTGGTTTTCCAGGCCTCACAGAACTGCCCCCTCCCCATGCTGGGTTCAGAGAGCTCACCCTACAATGTAAGCAGAACCAACTATTTAAAACTCCCGTGACTGCTGCGGGCTCTCTGCCTAGTCTTCAGTTTCCTCTTGGAAGCCTTGGACTTCCAGAATCCAACTTTTCTGCCTCTGACCCACATTGTTTCCCCATCAACCACATTTCATTGTCCTTAATTAACCTGGAGGTATTAGTGCTACGTGTACGGATGAGGAAGCTGTTGTTTCTGAAATTACATTTCACTTTTTCGCCCCTTCTAGGAAAGGTTGGGGCAGCCAAGAATATATAGGTCATGTTTCCAATTATAAAACACCAGTGATGCTATTTTTTCCCCTTTGCTGATAAAAATAGAAGCAGACAAGGGAAGCTGAGCTAGTTGTCTGTAGGAGGCAGGCAGTCACCATCATGGCTGTTGCCAGACCAGATGATCAGCACCAACTGGACTCACTCCTGTGGCATGGCGGAGGATGCCAGGCAGCCTGGAGGACTTTTATGTAGCAGAGTCACTAGGTGGCACTCTCAATAAAGAAGGATTTAAAAAAAAAAATGCTCCTTGCCACCAGACTTGGGGGAAAAAATTAAACAAGTAGTTAGGTTAACATGTGTTTACAAAAATTACTGCCTTGAAACAGAGCAATATCGGGCAAGGTGACTGATCTTCCCGACTCCTAGTTGGGAGGTATCTGAAGGGGGTTGGGGTGAGCCCAGATGTTCTAGGCAGGGAGGAGAGAATACGTGAAGATTCCTAGTCAAGAGTTGAACCTATGTATTCAGTTTGCTTCAACTTCCTATAGGAATAGACGAGGGTGTGCTATTGAAACAGAAGAGATGAATGTGGTCAGAGGAGTCTGAGTTTTATCAGGAGAAATTGGGATGTTACTGTACCAAGAGAGTGGTCTGATCTTCAGGCTAGCATTGTGGGCAGGAAGATTGGAGCTGAGTCAGCACATTCACAGGCAGTACAGTGGTGCTTGGTGGAGGGTGTAGATGGGAACTTATACTGAATGGAGGCGTTGAGGGGAGGGTGCCTGTGGATGTGCCCTTCTCTCTCTAGTAACTCTTTTGTATTTCTTCGACCCTCTAGCATGCACCTGTGATCTGAGGACACCTTCTAGATGTTTAACCTGGACACAATGACCTATGAATAGAAGTCCCTCACCACTCCTCTTTATATGCCTTTATTAAAACCTCCACAGTTTTCTGGGATCATCTCTCATTGCACTTGTACTTTAACCCTTTCTTTGCCTCAGATGAGCCCCGAGTAAGTTAGCTTATATTAACCAGAGTTCTGCTGTCTAGAGAAAGTATGCTTAAAGAGATGTTTGGAGCCAACCTGGCTTGTTTTGTTTTGCTTCAGAAGCCACATCAGCATCACTGAGTATTTCATTAAAAATGCAAAATTTCAAGGTAGACTCTCACACTTGCCAGTCTGGGGATGGGTCTGGTAATCTATGGTTTAACAAGTCTTTCTAGTAGTTGAGGTTGGACACATCTGAGAGCCTCTACTCGAGAGCATTCCAGTTAAGGGAAGGTTATGCACACATTCCTAGAATCTTTCCACTTCTCTCACAATGGTGTTGATACAGCCTGACTTTTCAATGTCATTCTCAATGGGTCTCCCATTACAAATCTCCACACAGACCATGAAAACCCACAGGGAAACACTAAAATGGAAGAGAAAACTCTCCCAGCAACGTTTTATTCTCAAAAATCCCTCCAGAATCCTTCCCTGGAGCGCTCCTCGCAGCAGCTGGTGACAGCCACCACAGTAAGAGCACGTGGCAGCAAGACGCACATTTGCACCCGTTGTCTGTCCCACTTCTGTAAGACATTGTTAGAAGAAGCTAAGTGGAGGTGATGGGCTGACGTCACGGAGAAGGATTCCTGTTTCTCTGCTGCACACTAATATCATGCCCTGCTTCCGCCATTTCCAGCTAAGCATGTGCACCACGGGTGTATGAGAGGCAACTTCGGATACTACTGGGCCTTGGCAACAATTGTTCCACATCTTTCCCAACCTCGTGCCAACATTCATCCACCGTGACATTGTTAGTGTCAAGCTCAAGGCCCTTGGTCCTGTCTCTTTCCTTTTCTCTGTGGCCTCTGCTCTACCACAACACTTGGAAGCCTTCCTCTGTGTGACTCCATGGTTTACTAATGGGGTCTCATGTTCCTTCCATGATGAATTATCCTTCCCATCTTTAGACCCAGTGAAAATTCACTTTGGCTCCCCTTGTCCCCGTATTTCCTGGGTATTTAGGTACATCTACTCTCTAGGGTACGAGGCAAAGCGGTCACACAGTGGATTTGATCCTGCGCATGGGGTAGATGGAGACTAGCAGGGAGAGCCTTTTCAGAGACAGCCAGTTTGCTCTGCAGTCACAAGGCGGAAGGGGCTGCAGGACAGTAATGACACATACTGTGCCCTCCTCCTCTTAGTCTCAGCCCAGCCGTTCACTGCCACTCTTGGTCCATCTTCTCCTCCAGCTCAAGGACCCTGAGCAGATGAAAGGCAAGGGGATCCAGAGGAGGAGGAGACACACACATGGAAGCTGTAAGTGAGTCCAAGAGCTGAATCCTGTGCCCAGGCCACTGCCAGGGGCTGAGGTGTCTGCAGGAGTGGTTTGGGCAAAGTCTTCCAGGATTGCATTTGGAAGTCACTGAAAAACCAGTGTCCAGGACATGGCACCGATACTATGACCCAGCTGATGGGATGGTTTGTGGGAAGGCATCATAGGCAGATTCAGCCACGATCATTCCTTCACTTCCATCTCCGCACTCCAGGCCTCTAACGGAGTCACTTCTGAGACGCTCTCTGCACGATGAGCTCTTGGGTCTTCCACGGTCTGAAACTGTGTCTTTTGTTATTGTGCGCTCCTCACCTGTGGAGTGGAGCAGGACACTAGACTCTCACTGCTGAAGCACTGGGAGAGATGCTGTCTGTTGGCTTGATCAGCAGCGTCACGCCGTGGCTCGCCTCCTTTCTCTGTGTGCTTCTTTAATTTAATCCTCCTTGGCTGCACAGACAAATGGGGACCGGCAAACAGTGTATGTACTGACAGCATCAACCATCTTTCTTCCTTGCCACCATAACATGCCACCTCCCTTAGAAGTCATCCTGACTGAGGCATGGGTTAAGCATTTCCTTTTCTCTGTTCCTCGTTTTCATTTTTTTTTTTTATCTTATCACAACTGTAATTTTCTTTTCGAGACAGAGTTTCTCTGTGTAGCCCTGGCTGTCCTGGAACTTGCTTTGTAGACCAGGCTGGCCTCGAACTCACAGAGATCCACCTGCCTCTGCCTCCTGAGTGCTGGGATTAAAGGTGTGCACTACCACTGCCCGGCTCCATTTTGCAATGTTTTAAAGAACTTCATTTATTGTGTTTGTGTGTGTGTGCGCGCATGTGCGTGTGTGTGCGTGTGCGTGTGTGTATGTGCGCGTGCGTGCGTGCGTGTGTGCGCGCGCTCATGTGTGTGTGTGTGTGTGTGTGTGTGTGTGTGTGTGTGTGTGTGTGTAGCATGTTAGTGCTTTGGCACACTCATGGAAGTCAGAGGACAGGTTTTGAGAGTCTAAAGTTATTCCTCTCCTTATACTATGTGGGACCCAGGGATCAAACTCAGGTCACGAGGCTTGGTGGCAAGCACCTTTATACCCCAAGCCGTCTCGCAAGCCCCTGATTTTCTGGTTTTGAGCATCTCCTTACTTCTAAACTTGTGTTTTCTTCCCCAGTACCCAGGACAAGGTGCTGCGGAGAGAGTGTGATCAAAGTAAAGTAGACCAAAAACTGGATAGCTTCGTGTGTGCGTGCAGTTTGTGTAGTAGCAGCGGTATATGCACATCTGTGCAAGCAGAGACCAGAGGTCCACACAGCATCTCTTCCTCAAGCTCTGGGTACCTTGTTTTGGGGGACATGGTCTTTCATTGAACCTGGAGCTCCTTGAGAAAGCTGGACTGATGGCCAGAGATCCTCTGTCTTCATTTCCTTGGTTCTGGGACTGTTAAGACAGGTTGTTGCCACCATGCCCAGGCTCAGGTGCTAGGATGCAGGCTCAGGCTCAAGCACTTTGCCCTTGGAGATGCCTTCCTATCCCTGAAAAGTTTTGTTTCAGAAACGCATCTCCATCTGCAGTGACCGCAGTCTCAGGAGGTGATGTTCTCATTCCCTTCACCTCACCTTAACTTCACTTACTCTCCCTGCCTCCCCCAGGCCAGGGGCGCCAACCCTCCCACTCCTACCGTGAAAGCGCACAGACTGGCTGCTTTGTTCTGCAGTTGGCCACACGACGGTTTTAACCAGTTTCTGAAACCTAAACTGAGAGATTATGAGACTACAAACTGACCAAAGGCATTCACCACCAGGGCCTCGGTGACTGCATCACGATGAAACGTTTCCAACCAAAGAGGCGCCCTTCCACTGTGAAGAGAACAACCCCGTCAGGTCTAAGGAGGAGGGCTAAGTGCTATTGCCAGCCTGGCAGGGCTGTGCTTTTCTATCACTTTCTCCTGGCCCTCCAGAACACACTCTTCAATGCCTGCTTGTTTGTGAGCCAACCAGATCTTCCCCTCACCTCTGAGTATATCAGTCAAAACATTGATGGAAGGGGAAGGGGCTTCGGAAAAGACAGTTGGGGGAAATGACATAGAATTATTCCCATAAATAAGGAGCAAGTAATTATTAGAATGTAGACGTTTATGCTAAATGGATGGCAAAGTACTGGAATATATCATGAAGTGTCTGTTTTAATATCTGTATCTTGGCGGTTGCTAGGTTACACGGGTACTTTTAATAACATGAAGGGAGCTGGAAATACTTGTAGATGCTTTCCTCATTGAAAACATTACTGGCAAGAAAAGGGACATATTGCCGGCTAGTACCGTGGGATATTATAAGCTTTCTGCTGCTCATTAAAATGCATCTTAGCTGTTCATCTTATGAGAAGTTCACTTAAGAATTTTCCTTCAAAATAGATGTACTTTGTATAACGAGACCTGGGTGGCAGATGGGGATAGCTCTATCCCTGGGAAGATGACTTTGTTCCATCCCACCCGATTAAGAAGCCCTTTACTGAGGAGCTACCAAGTCCTGCGCGCTTTTTAAACCCTTGAGATGTAGATGTTTTAAATAAGACAGTAATTGGGCTTTTTATTATCAGTTAGAAAAGCATGCATCTTTCCCCCCCTTGAAGATGTAGCAAGTGATGTTTCTTTATTTCTGATTAAGAATGCACCCTCTCTTTTCATTATTTGTACATCAAAGACTGCAAAGTTGAATTAGCCCACGGCCCTCAGTCAAAGGAACAAGCCCACTACTGCTTTGTGCTCAGAAAGCTGTGGTAAAGAATTAATTCAAACACAATGCTGATATTTCTCTAATTGGGACTGAATGAATCTCCTGGAGCACAAAGGCAGTGATTAATTCTACCTTGGCTGATAAGAGAATAAGGAAATGGAAAACTTCAAAGAGGTGCTGATATTGGGGCAAAGCTTGAGAGAAGATATTGAGATGGGCCAAGTGGGAAGACCACTTTCAGTAGAGAGGCAAGGGGACCCTATCACAGGAATGAGGACACTTGCTGTGGTGTCACTAACACTCATTAGGCATTTTGTTGTATTAACTCATTTAATCCTGTGACAACATTCTGAGATAGATGTCATCTTTAGCATATAGAAAGGGATTATAGTGGTTCTGTAACCTTGGCAAGATCTCACAGTGAATTAATGTAATGGACATGGGTACCAATCTGTGGAAACTGTCTTTGAAACTTCAGAGTCATTCATTTTCCATGTCTTTCTCAGGGCAGGCACTCTAAAGTGATTGGCATGAATGAAATGCCAGAGAGACCAGGCTGGACGGGAGGATACCTCCACATCATGTCAAGGCTTCAGTGACATAGCGATGTATTTACATCTATCCTGGATGTGATAAGTACCCATTCTAAACAGGGAGTCATGAATCCAGAATCTGTATTTTAGGAAAAGAATTCTGGTGGATCGATGGGAGTTGGAGGTAAGTGGGAAACGCAACTGGTTATCCAGAGAAGTAGCCGAGAAACTACTCCAAACACCCATGTAAGATAGGTTAGTTTGGCAAATACCTGTTGAATACCCACTAAGGGATCACAGAGTCTTAGGCCCTTCCAAAATAGCATTTGAATCATGTCTTTGTAATCATGAGGCTTGCTAACTCTAGCCATTCCCAGTTCCCCTCCAAAATTTGAGACCATTTGGTCAGCTTTTCCATGTTATGTTCACTACGGATCCCTCTACTCCATGTTAGGCCCCCTGGAACTCTTGCCATTTTTAGGACATGTACCTTTTGAATTCTAGTCTCCTTCCCAAATATTATGCCATTTTTGGTCTTTGGCAAAACCAGATTCATATTACAGGTAAGAATCTTTCATTCTGTTTGGCCTCGTTAACAGGGACTACTTTGATGTCTGCACTGCCAGTGAAGCTGGGGGAGGGGATTTGGTTATTGCCTTAGTGTTTCTGTTGCTGTGATAAAAAGCCATGACCATAAACAACTTGGGGAGGAAAGGATTCATTTTGGCTTCTGCAGCACAGTCTATCATCAAAGGAAGTCCAGGCAGGAACTCAAGGCAGGAACCTAGAAGCAGGAACTGAAGCAGAGGCCATGGAAGAATGCTTCTTACTGTCTTGCTCCTCATGGCTTACCATCCAGAACTACCTACCCAGTGGGCTAGACCCTTCTACATCAACTATCAATCAAGAAAATGCCTTACAGACATATCTACAGGCCAATCACATGGGGGTATTTTCTTATTTAAGATTCCTTCTTCCCAGATGACCCTATGTTAAGTTGGCATACAAACTAGTTAGCACAGTTGTCCTTTCTGATTTCTGAACCCATTTCCACATGAAGCTTTCCCTACGCCTTGATGCTATTGTTTACAATTAATGGAAAACTCCAATATCCACTCCACTCTCCATCACAATGCTTGGGAACTTCATCCCCTCCAGAGTCTATCACCAATACTTTGGTAGGGAGTTCTGTGACTGCATCCTGTCTAGTGACCTTTACCTCCTGACTTTTAATTCAGAGCTTGGGCTACTACAGTCCTTCTAGTTCCCTCTCCCAATGTCAGATCACTGCTTGCCTCATTTCCTTTCATATCTAGCCAGAAGCATTGAGAATATCACTCTATGCACATGCCTTGCTTACCTTCGAAGAACTGGCTATCCCTATTCCTTCTTCAGCCTTCATCCCCCTGTTTGACCCAGTCTTAAAGTATTTCAGTCACTCACCCTCAAACCAGCATAGAAATAGTCACCCATCAATGAAGAAAAACCTCTGAGAACTCCAGATTTTTTTTTTGTAGGCTTTGTGATCAAAACTGGTCATGACCATCTCCTCCCATGGTCAGCAGCTGCCACCAAAGCTCTCCGACTCTGCACTAGATTGCCTTGTGCCTTAGTTAGTGTTACTATTGCTGTGATGAAACACCATGACCAAGTTGCAGAGGAAAAGGTTGGCTTAGGCTTCCACATCACTTCATAATTACAGGAAGTCAGGACAGAAACTCACCCGGAGTAGGAACCTCGAAGCAGGAGCTGATGAAGAGGCCATGGAGGAGTGCTGTTTGCTGACTTGCTCTTGTGGCTTGCTCAGCCTGCTTTCTTATAGAGCCCAGGACCACCAGCCTAGGGAGGGCACCTCCTATAATGGGCTGAGCCCTCTCACATCAAACATCAATGAAGAAAATGATCGATAGGCCCGCTTATATAGCCCATTCTTATTGAGGCATTTTCTCAATGGAGGCTCCCTCGGCTCCAATGACTCTAGTTTGTGTCAAGTTGACATAGAACCAGCCAGAATACCTTGCATGTCACTCTCAGCAGATGGCTGTCTTCTAGCTGACAATCAGCAGGGTCACACTTAACTTCTCTCCTTCCTCTACGTTAGCCTCCCCTCTCCCAAATCTCAGCGCAGTCAGAAATGCAACAGGTAGTGGCAGCCTCTTCCCCTTGCTCCTCCCGTGTTTCTAGCCCCTCGTTTTCCCCTTCCACCATCACTTTGTCTGTGGTCACATGCAAGTGTCTGTCTTTCTGAAAACAAGTAAGAAGGAAATAACAATCACCTTCCACTAACTGGCCCAGCTCTGCCCCACACACAACGGTATTTTGAAACTTTACCCACTTGATAATATGTTTTACATCTTCCCTATCTTCTCTTTTCTGAATTTCCTGCTCATCTGAGTCCACTGAACCCACTAAGACAAATGACCATGAAGTTCATCAATACCATTTCTGTTTGCAAAGCCACACGCCATGCCCAGCCCTCTTAGCAGTATGTGAATGCTCCCTACTTGAAATTGTGTCCTCCTCATCCCCCCCCCCATGGATATGACAACACTAATGGGTGGCTGAGACTGTTTCATAATTTCTTTTTCCCCCACCAAATGTGTCTCTACAGAATGAGATCACGTATATAAGACTGTGAGCTTCCATTTTTCATGTTTTTCATTGCTTCAACAGATATCTGAGACAAACACCTTAAAAAGGATTAGAAGTCTGGTTTAGTTTGTGTTTTCAGAGGGCACAGCTCATGATCATTTGGATTTGTTACCTTGGACCTGTAACAGCATGGAGCAGGTGATGTGGGAGCAAAGTGTGCTCATGTCATGGTAGACTTGGTTGTGATTGTGTCTGTCTTCTATACCATGGACTCTGCATCTGTGGGCCAAAAGGACTTCTCAAAACTTTGTCTTTGCTCAATGTGTACAGAGTTTCTCATTCTCTAATCAATGTCATGTTCCCCCCCCCCCGCCACTTGCATGGCATTTATATTGTACCAGGCACTGGCATTAATCTGGAGATGAGTTAAATGGTAGAGAGAGAAGGTGATGTGTGGGGTTAGATGAAAAAGACACATCACTTTCCTTAAGAGGTTGAAGCATCCCCTTGGGGTTTGGGACCAGTTTCTCATGGATACCAAGGAACTGACTATGCTATATTTCTTCATTTTAAGAATAATCTTTACACTTTATGTACTATTTGATTCTTTTTCAGAAACATATGTAGAACAGCAAAAAGGCACTTTCCAGAGTTCTGTTTCTTCTTACAAACATTTTCCAAAGCCTTCCCTTTCTTTTTACAGACAATGATTCATTTATTTTGTGGTGGGGAAAGGAACACACACACACACACACACACACACACACACACACACACACACACACACACACACACACACTGAAGTTGAAGGAACACTTGGAGGAGTCAGTTCTCTCCTTCCACTACGTGGGTTCTGAGGGTTGAACTGGGTTGTTAGGCTGGTGAGCAAGTGCCTTTGATGCTTCGCCAACTCGCTGGCCCGCTCCTCTTTTTGACTCTGTTTTCCCTTTTTCTTATATTGAACTGCTTTATCTTGTATTTCATGTTGTCTTTTTTCTTTCCTATTCACCTTTTAAAGAGATTCTCTTTTTTTGAGATTATATCATTTACCCCTTCCCTTTCCTCTCTCCAAACCCTCCCACCTCCCCCTCCTTGTTTGTTCTCTTTCAAATGTATGAGTTCTTTTCTCATTCACCATTATTACATGTTTCTATGTGTATGTATATACAGACTTATTCTTAAATATAACCTACTCGGTCTGTATAATGTTACAGGTGTGTATGTTTTTGATGGGTAACCATTTGGTGTTGGGTAAACAATTGGTGTACTTTTCCCTAGGGGAAACTATATTTCTGTTCTTGGCATTTCTTAGTGGTATATGGTTAAGGCCTCATGGGATTTCCCCACCCACTTTAGCAGGTCTATTGTTGCTGTTGTTGTTCAGCTAATGTTTAGGCAGTCTGTTGGCCAGACGTTGTGGGTATAGCTTCTGACGTTACTAGGAGACACACTCTCATAGACAAGCAAAGTCCCTTGTCATCTGACAACCTTACAATCTTTCCACCTCCTTTTCCTCAATGTTCCCCGAACCTTAGGTGCAAGAGGTGTTTTGTGAATGTGTTCTTCGTGATTGGAATCCAAAACTGAAATTTATTGGTTGTGGTTTTCTGTAATGATTTCTGTCTGTTGCAAAGAGAATTGTTATTGATGGAAGTTGAGAAATATATCTATGGGTATAAGGACAAATTAGTTAGGGATTGTATTGGTTTAGCAAAGTGGAGTTGTAGAGTCTCTTCCAAGATCCGTGACTTCACGAGCCCTGGGGAGCTGGCTGTGTTTCTGGTACCAACCCCCTCTCGTTGAGTGGGTTTTAATTCTAACAGAGAGCTGTTGGTTACCCCAAAGGTATATGTACCACTACTGCTTCTTAGGGTTATCATGACATGCTGGCCACTGTTGCAGTTAATAGACTAGATAGCTGGGTGGGACTATTAGTTGCTTCCTTCCTTTGGAAGCTTGCCTGGTGCCTTCTGGTACCATGAAAGCTAGTCCTTCATGCAGGAGACTTTCAGGTGAGTTTCAGCTCTGGGTCTTCTGAGACCTCTGGGACCTCCATCTAAAGTGCATGGTGTATTACTCAGCAGTAGCGATTTACCTTCCTTCTTGTGGGGCAACCAAGGGCAACTGGGATAATCTGTGATGTTTTGGGAGTCTCTTGGACAACCCTGAAAACAACCGAAAATAGGGCTTCTCATGTCTGGTATTCAGGTTTTTTGTTTTTTTTTTTTGTTTGTTTGTTTGTTTTTTTTTTTTGAGTAAAACTGAAATTTATTATATGCCACAGTCGTCCTAGGGACCTCCATGCTATATATATAGCCTCTATGGTTCTATGGGTTGTGGTCTGATTGTTCTTTATTTTATATCTACAATCCACCAATGAGTGAGTACATACCATAACTGTCTTTCTGGGTTTGGGTTACCTCACTCAGGATGATTTTTTCTAGTTCCATCCATTTGCCTGCAAATTTCATGCTTTCATTGTTTTTCTCTGCTGAGTAGTACTCCATTGTGTATATGTACCACATTTTTTTCATCCATTCTTCCATTGATGGGCATCTAGGTTGTTTCCAGGTTCTTGCTATTACAAATAGTGCTGCTATGAACATAGCTGAGCATGTATCTTTATGGTATAAATCAGCATTCCTTGGGTAGATGCCCAAGAGTGGGATGGCTGGGTCTTGAGGTAGTTCGATTCCTAATTTTCTGAGAAACCGCCATACTGATTTCCACAGTGGTTGTACAAGTTTACATTCCCACCAACAGTGGAGGAGTGTTCCCTTTGCTCCACATCCTCTCCAACATTGGTTGTCATTGGTGTTTTTGATCGTAGCCATTCTAACAGGTGTAAGGTGGTATCTCAGAGTCGTTTTGATTTGCATTTCTCTGATGATTAAGGATGTTGAGCATTTCTTTAATTGTCTTTCAGCCATTTGTAGTTCTTGTTTTGTGAATTCTCTGTTTAGCTCTTTAGCCCATTTTTTAATTGGACTGTTCAGTGCTTTGATGTCTAGTTTCTTGAGTTCTTTATACATTGTGGAGATCAATCCTCTGTCAGATGTGGGGTTGGTGAAGATCTTTTCCCAATCTGTTGGCTGTCTTTTTGTCTTATTGACTGTGTCTTTTGCCCTGCAAAAGCTTCTCAGTTTCGAGAGGTCCCATTTATTAATGGTTGTGCTCAGGGTCTGTGCTGTCGGTGTTTTATTTAGGAAATGGTCTCCGGTGCCAATGCGTTCAAGAGTGCTTCCTATTTTCTTTTCTATTAAGTTTAGTGTAACTGGATTTATGTTTAGGTCTTTGATCCACTTGGACTTGAGTTTTGTGCATGGTGACAGATATGGATCTATTTGTAATCTTTTACATATTGACATCCAGTTATGCCAGCACCATTTGTTGAAGATACTTTCTTTGTTCCATTGTATAGTTTTGGCTCCTTTGTCAAAAACCAGGTGTTCATATGTGCATGGATTAATGTCAGGGTCTTCAATTCGATTCCATTGGTCCGTATGTCGGTTTTTATACCAGTACCAGGCTGTTTTTATTACTATAGCTCTATAGTAGAGTTTGAGGTCCGGGATGGTGATGCCTCCAAGGGTTGCTTTATCGTATAGGATTCTTTTAGCTATCCTGGGTCTTTTGTTTTTCCATATAAAGTTGAGTATTTTTCTTTCCAAGTCTGTGAAGAATTGTGTTGGGATTTTGATGGGGATTGCATTGAATCTGTAGATTGCTTTTGGTAAGATTGCCATTTTTACTATGTTAATCCTACCTATCCATGAGCATGGGAGATCCTTCCATTTTCTGATATCTTCTTCAATTTCTTTCTTTAGAGATTTAAAGTTCTTATCAAAAAGGTCTTTCACTTGTTTAGTTAGTGTTATCCCAAGGTATTTTATATTATTTGTGGCTATTGTAAAGGGTGATGTTTCTCTGACTTCTTTCTCAGCCCTTTTATCATTTGTGTATAGGAGGGCTACTGATTTTTTTGAGTTGATCTTGTATCCTGCCACTTTACTGAAGGAGTTTATCAGCTGTAGAAGTTCCCTGGTAGAGTTTTTGGGGTCACTTATGTATACTATCATATCATCTGCAAATAGTGAAAGTTTGACTTCTTCCTTGCCAATTTGTATCCCTTTGACCTCCTTTTGTTGTCTTATTGCTCTAGCTAGAACTTCTAGTACTATATTGAATAGATATGGGGAGAGTGGACAGCCTTGTCTTGTTCCTGAATTTAGTGGTATCGCTTTGAGTTTCTCTCCATTTAATTTGATGTTTGCTGTTGGCTTGCTATAAATTGCTTTTATTATGTTTAGAAATGTTCCTTGTATTCCTAATCTTTCTAAGACCTTTATCATGAAGGGGTGTTGGATTTTGTCAAAGGCTTTTTCAGCATCTAAGGAGATGATCATGTGGTTTTTTTCTTTCAGTTTGTTTATATGGTGTATTACATTGACTGATTTCCGTATGTTGAACCATCCTTGCATTCCTGGGATGAATCCTACTTGGTCGTGATGGATGATTGTTTTGATGTATTCTTGGATTCGGTTTGCCAATATTTTGTTGAGTATTTTTGCATCAATCTCCCTCATGAGGGAGATTGGTCTGTAGTTCTCTTTCTTTGTTGCATCTTTGTGTGGTTTGGGTATCAGGGTAATTGTAGCCTCATAAAAAGAGTTTGGTAGTGTTCCTTCTGTTTCTATTGTGTGGAACACTTTGAAGAGGATTGGTATTAGTTCTTCTTTGAAAGTCTGGTAGAATTCTGACTGAAACCATCTGGTCCTGGGCTTTTTTTGGTTGGGAGACTTTTGATGACTGTTTCTATTTCTTTAGGGGTTATTGGTCTATTTAAATGGTTTATCTGGTCTTGATTTAATTTTGGTATGTGGTATTTATCCAGAAAATTGTCCATTTCTTCCTGGTTTTCCATTTTTGTGGAGTACAGGTTTTTGAAGTATGATCTGATGATTCTCTGGATTTCCTCATTGTCTGTTGTTATGTCTCCCTTTTCATTTCTGATTTTGTGAATTTTGGGTGCTCTCTCTTTGCCTTTTGGTTAATTTGGCTAGTGGTTTGTCTATCTTGTTGATTTTTTCAAAGAACCAACTCTTTGTTTCATTGATTTTTTGTATTGTTCTCTTGTTTTCTATTTCGTTGATTTCAGCCCTCAATTTGATTATTTCCTGGCGTCTATTTCTCCTGGGTGAGTTTGTTTCTTTTTGTTCTAGAGCTTTCAGTTGTGCTGTTAATTCATTGGTATGGGATTGCTCCATCTCCTTTATGTGTGCATTTAGAGCTATGAATTTTCCTCTTAGCACTGCTTTCATAGTGTCCCATAAGTTTGGGTATGTTGTACTTTCATTTTCATTGAATTCTAGGAACTCTTTAATTTCTGTTTTTATTTCTTCCTTGACCCATTGATGTTTCAGGTGGGCATTATTCAGTTTCCATGAGTTTGTGGGTTTTCTATAATTTTTGTTGTTATTGAGTTCTAACTTTAAGGCATGGTGCTCTGATAAGATACAGGAGGTTATTCCAATTTTTTTGTATCTGTTGAGATTTGTTTTGTGTCCAAGCATGTGGTCAATTTTTGAGAAGGTTCCATGGGGTGCTGAGAAGAAGGTATATTCTTTTGTGTTAGGATGGAATATTCTGTAGATATCTATTAGGTCCATTTGAGTCATAACATCTGTTAGGTCCTTTATTTCTTTGTTAAGTTTCAGTCTGGTAGATCTATCTTTTGGTGAGAGTGGTGTGTTAAAATCTCCCACTACTAATGTGTGGGGTTTGATGTGCATTTTAAACTTTAGTAGTGTTTCTTTTATGAATGTGGGTGCTTTTGTATTTGGAGCATAAATGTTTAGAATCGAGACTTCATCTTGGTGGATTTTTCCTGTGATGAATATGTAATGTCCATCCTGGTCTCTTTTGATTGATTTTAGTTTGAAGTCTATTTTATTAGATATTAGGATAGCTACACCAGCTTGTTTCTTAGGTCCATTTGCTTGGAAAACCTTTTCCCAGCCCTTTACTCGGAGGTAGTGTCTGTCTTTGGAGTTAAGGTGTGTTTCTTGTATGCAGCATATGGATGGGTCCTGTTTTCTTATCCATTCTGTTAGCCTGTGTCTTTTTATAGGTGAGTTGAGACCATTGATATTGATGGATATTAATGACCAGTGATTGTTAATTCCTGTTATTTTTTTGGTTGTGTTGTGTTGTCCTTCTGTGGTGTATGTTGGTGTAGGATTATCTATTGCTTGATTTTTCATGGATGTGTTTAACTTCTTTGGGTTGAATTTTCCCTTCTAGTGCTTTCTGTAGGGCTGGGTTTGTGGACAGGTATTGATTAAATCTGGTTTTATCCTGGAATATTTTGTTTACTCCGCCTATGGTGATTGAGAGTTTTGCTGGGTATAATAGTCTGGGTTGGCATCCATGGTCTCTTAGTGTCTGCATGAGGTTTGTCCATGATCTTCTAGCTTTCATAGTCTCTATTGAGTAGTCTGGTGTTATTCTGATGGGTTTGCCTTTATATGTTATTTGGTCCTTTTCCTTTGCAGCTCTTAATATTTTTTCTTTATTCTGTGTGTTTAGTGTTTTGATTATTATGTGGCGAGGGGACTTTTTTTTTTGGATCCAGCCTATTCGGTGTTCTGTAAGCTTCTTGTATCTTCATAGGTATTTCTTTCTTTAGGTTAGGAAAGTTTTCTTCTATGATTTTGTTGAATATATTTTCTGTGCCTTTGAGTTGGCATTCTTCTCCTTCTTCTATCCCTATTATTCTTAGGTTTGGTCTTTTCATGGTGTCCCAAATTTCCTGTACGTTTTGTGTTAGGACTTTTTTGTCTTTATTGTTTTCTTTGACTGATGAATCTATTTTCTCTATCGTGTCTTCAGCGTCAGAGATTCTCTGTTCCATCTCTTGCAATCGGTTGGTTATGCTTGTTTCTGTAGTTCCTGTTCATTTAGTCAGGATTTCTATTTCCAGCATTCCCTCAGCATGTGTTTTCTTTATTGTCTCAAATTCATTTTTCAGATCTTGGAATGTTTCTTTCATCTGTTTAATTGCTTTTTCTTGGCTTGATTTGATTTCTTCCCATTTTTTGTTCGTTTTTTCTTCCATTTCTTTAAGGGAGTTTTTTATTTCCTCTTTAATGGAGTTTTTCATTTCCTCTTTAAGGGAAGTTTTTATTTCCTCTTTAAGGGAGTTTTTTATTTCCTCTTTAAGGAAAGTTTTTATTTCCTCTTTAAGGTAGTTTTTCATTTCCTCTTTAAGGAAAGTTTTTATTTCCTCATTGAGGGAATGTTTTATTTCTTCTTTAAGGGCCTCTATCATCTTCTTAAAGTCATTTTTAGGGTTGATTTCTTCTGTTTCTTCTGTCATGGTATGTTTAGGTCTTGCAGGTGTAGAATCACTAGGTTCTGATGTTGCCATATAGGTCTTTATGTTGTTGCCTGTATTTTTGCACTGGCATCTACTCATCTCTTCCTCTGTGCGGTGCAGGTGGTGTCTGTGTCTGAGAGTGTCTCTCTTGTTCTAATTTTTAGTCTTGGTTTAGTAGGGGTTCTTGGTTAAATTGGTGCTATTGTGCTGTTTCTTCAGGGACAGCTGATTTCAGTCGGTGAATTATATACTTATGATTCTGGTGATCTGGTTTAGTGGCTGGGTAGCGCCTTCTTCTGTGTTCCCAGGTCACGTTTTGTTCATTTGTCAACTCCTCAGCTGATCTTGTTTCTTCAGACTTCAAACTGTAGGCACCTGAATCCTCTCCCAGATGGGTTTCAGCTGAGCAGGGTAGTCTCACCAACACCTCCAAGTTGTTGGGTTTCATAGGATCAGCAGCTGGGCCCTGGGTTGTCCTCAGAAGGAGTGTTCAGATTCGTTCTGGTTCTGACCCACGGAGATAGCTTCTTCCCCAGATGTTGGGGTTAGGGGCGTCCCTGTTCCAAGCTGCATCTGCTTGTCTCCGTCCCTGGGCCTGTCTACCTCTGTGGTCCGCTGCCGGGCCTGTATGTCCCTGTCAGCTGCCGCTGGGTCTGTCTGCCTCTGGGGGCCGCCACCCACCGGGCCTGAATGTCTCTGCCGGCTGCAGCCGGGACTGAATGTCCCTGTTGGCCTCTGCCGCAGGGCCCGTTTACCTCTGTGGGCTGCCGCTGGGCCTGAATGTCTCTGCCGGCTGCCGCCGGGTCTGAATATCCCCGTCGGCTGCCGCCACTGGGCCCGTCTACCTCCACGGGCCGCCGCCACAGGCCTACCTGCGTCTGCTTGTCTCCGCCGCTGGGCCTGTCTACCTCTGTGGGCCGCCACTGGGCCTGAATGTCTCTGCCGGCTGCTGCCGGGCCTGAATAGCCCTGTCGGCTGCCGCTGCTGGGCCTCTCAGGTTTTTTTTTTGTTGTTGTTGTTTTTGTTTTTTGTTTTTTTGTTTTTTTTTTTTTTGTTTTTTTAGAGACAGGGTTTCTCTGTGTAGCTTTGCACCTTTCCTGGAACTCACTTGGTAGCCCAGGCTGGCCTCGAACTCACAGAGATCCGCCTGCCTCTGCCTCCCGAGTGCTGGGATTAAAGGCGTGTGCCACCACCGCCTGGCTCCAGGTTTTTGTTAGATGGTCTTTGACTCTTAGAGGAAGCATTGTCATCCTAGATGAGAAACTTTCATTTAAACTATGTATGTATATTTATACAGAGACTTATGTGTATTATAGGTATTTTCTAGGTAGATAGTTAATAGTATAATCCTTTATGACCTTTCTAGACATGCTTACTGTTATTTTGCCCCCCTCTCTTTCTTACGTGTCTCCCTCCTCCTTCCCTGATTAGATCCCCCTGTTTTTCCCATTTCCTGATTAAATCACTTGTACCCTGCTATTCTCTTCTCTATTGTCCCCCCATCCCTCCATCCCGGCAATAGTCCTTGTTTACTTTCCTGGTTTCTGCAGTTATTCTACAATGTGTACTCACATCTGAAGGTTGGAAGTTAGGAGCCTCTGATGAGAGAGAACATGCCACATTTATCTTTCTGGCTCTGGGTTACCTCAGTCAAGATGGGTTTTTTTTTTCCAGTTCTATGCATATCCTTGGGTATTTCCTGACTTCGTTTTTCTTTACAGCTGAACAGTACTCCGTAGTATATGTCCCTAGTATGTGCATATGTATGCCATTTTCATTATCCATTCATCAGTTCGAAGACATTTATGCTGCTTCTATTTCCTAGCTATCATGAATAGAGCAGCAGTGAACATGACTGAGCAAGTATCTGTGGTATAGGTTGTAGTGTCCTTTGGGTGTAGGCAAGGAGTGATATAGCTTGGTCATATGGTATTACTACTCATCCTTAGGTAGGGCAGGACTAAAACATTTACTGAGATAAGGGAGCTTTTGATTATTTATTATTATGTAAAAATTTGTTGTAGGAAACAGTGGGTTTTATTACATTAGATATATAATGCACCTTCATTTACAATCAGGGTAGGCAATCAGGAGTTCATCTCCCCTACGGGAGGACAGACTTGTCCCTCTAAACACAACATATTGCCTCTCTTCTTCCTCACCTGCATCTTCCAGTGGGTGAATTGGGTTCTGGCCAGCATCCCTAATTCTCACCCACAAAACTGATGAAAACATCACTCCAAGGTCACTAAAATCACGTCTTTCACTCTTGACTGGATAGAATGTCTTTTGGATTCTGCTTTCTGTGATCTGGAGAGCATAGACATGCACTCTAGACTCAGGCTGCCCTAGCTGCGTGTTGGGTTAACCATCTTGACTGGCACGACTCTTCTTTAGATTTGTGGCTCCCTCCCTCTGGCCATTCATCCCACCCCCTTCCATCTGGCTCAGTGGACTATTATCACACTTTTTATCTGTCTTCTGACCATCCTGTGGGTCCATGAGGCAGCACAGGCACAGACCATTGGTTCTCCCCTGTGTCTCCTTCAGTGTCTATGCCCTCCTCCACTTGGGCTGAAACACAGAGAAAAACACATGCCAGTTGCTGTGTATCCCTATTATGCTGGCATATATTTTCTACCAGTTTTTTCCATGTGGAACCTTGACCAACACAGGTTCTGAGCTGCAGATGAGTCCTCTGGAAAGAAACCTCAATGTACCCAGTAGGTTCCTGTTGGCAACATGAAGACATCTCAGTGTTGGTTATGTTGAGCTGTTTTATTGATAAGATAATGGTGTCTATTGTAGTCTCATTTGATTTGCAGGTTTGGTCTTCATATTCTCAATCATTAGGACCAGACAGACCCCACAGCTCCATTGCTCTGCTGTCCCCACGGTGGAGCCAAACAATCCATGTCCTGGTCACTGACAGCATTACTATAAATAAAATGCACTGGGAGACTCTTGGGCTAGATGTCTAGGGAACAGATTAAAAAACAAACATGCAAATATACTGCAGATAAACTGGAAAGTGATCAGTTCAGGCCACCTGACAACTTCCTACCCAGTCTCTGGCAGAGAGGAGGCCTGCACTTTTTTGTAGTTAACCATTTGTCTTTTCTGGAAAAGAAAAGGAGCACGCAGCCCTGTGTGGACTGTGCTCCCAGGGGACTCTGCTCCATCTCTCAAGTGAAAGTGATCTTCCCTGAAGCCTCAGGACCCTCACCATGGTCACCGTGCTGGCGGTGCCGATAGTTTCTTCTAGTGGAAATGCTGGTTGGGACTCACTTCTGGAAAGTGTTTTTATTTATTTTCTTCTCAGAGGTGGATGGAAGTGAATTATGGAAAGTTCAGAGGAAATGTGGAAAATTATCCGAAATAAAGCAATTCTGTGTACTTCCTTTGGGGAGAGATATTTCCTTCACCAGCATTTATTGAAAAGCCATCAATATTAATGCGTATTTTCTCAGAGCTCTGAGACGTTCAGGGTACTTTTCAACTTTTGTTTTTCAAACCTTATAGACTTCCTCTCCTGGCTTTTGATTTGGAAACAAAATTTTCATTTATATTGCAGAATTCTGCTATGAACCTTGTGGGATTCTTTAATAGAAAAAGTGAAATGAAGAGAGGTTGGTTAATATGAAGTAGGGATTGCCTTCCTGGACCTTTTCTCTTATACAGACCAAGGGAGGACAGACTTAGACTCATTCTTTCTAGACATGCAGACCGTACTTGGTGCGCATTTAAAAATCAGTTGTTCAAATCTTGTCTTCAGCATCTGATATCTCTATTTAGTTCAATCATTCTTTCTCCACCATTCTCTCTGTCTTTCTGCTCTTCTCTTATCCATTTCTCATTCAAATGCATATGCTGTGTGTGTGTGTGTGTGTGTGTGTGCGCATGCAAATGTAGGCCAGAAAACAACCTCTGTGTTCTTGAGACAAGGTATCTCATTCATCTGTGGCTTCCAGATTCCGTCGGGCTGGCTGATCAGCAAGTTTGAGAACCGCGCCCCGCGTCCACCTCCCCAGTGTGGGGATTTCGAATGTGCACCACACACCTGACTCTTTTCCACAGGTTCAGGATCGAACTCAAGTCCTCATGCTTGCATGGCCAACGCTTTATTGGCTAAACCATCTCCAATTTGCACACAACACATTCTTTTAGGGTTTCTCACATTCGTCTCCACCCAACTCCACTCCGGAAAATGGGTCCCCATTTACCTCAGAGAGCCCTCGTCTACAGCGTGAATGTTGGCTTAGATCAAAATAGGAAACTGTGTCATGAAATCACAGCATCTGAGTGAAAGAGGAGGGAAGGATGCAGACAACTGGCCTGTGAGGGTCATGAGGTGCCCTGTCATGTGATTTTCCTCCAACCCTAGGCTTTCTGATTGCCCTTGTCAAGAAACTTTATCACTTTACCCAACACAAATGAGCAGCCGCCCAGGCTGGGGAGAGTGAGGCTGCACAGATGCAGCATCATCTTGGCATGGATGGTCCCAAGGAAGGGTAGCAAAGCATCCTCTGCTTGCCCATCATCCTATAATATGATATGATGTAACACAGCACCGTGCCTGTGAATATCCCAGTGAGTAGTTAGTTACTCCACTGGTGGGAATTTGGGATCTTGTTCCATTTATTTTTTAAATTTTGAGCCTAACATTAGCATATGTAAGAAATACTGGGGGCTTAAAGACAAGGCAGCTAAGAGGCACTGAGAGAAACCTTCTTATGAATAGGCTATCCTGCAGTCTTTAAAAATCCACGCAAAGTTCACAGAAAGGTTTATGTCATAATGTCTGTAGTATGTACAATACTACCAAACTGGGAAGCACCCACATGTCCTCAACGTTAGAATGGACAGGTGGCGTTATAGTCAGAGGAGAAAAACCAGTACCACACAACCACAAAAGGAACAAACTTGAAGTAAGCCTTATGCAACAATATGAACGGGCAAAGATATTGTTGGGCATAAGATGTGAAGCAGGGAAGTCAGGACAGCTGCCAAGTCTTACAGTAGCTTGGCCGTCAATGGTTCACCTTTTGCCATGATAAGAAAGTGGTGCCTATTTAGTAGACATTTCGCTTCCAGGTTTGAATTTTTATTTTCCCAGGCTCTCCATAGCTAGTCAGATACTCTCTTGAAGCCAGGCAGCAGCGGCCACAGCTTCCAGACAGCTGCTAGGATTGTTTGGTGGGGTGGGGGAACTCACTGCCTTTTGATGTATATTTGCAGCTTACCTGGGGTTGGTTGGGGTGTAATGCCATCATGAGTTGAAAAGCAGCTGTACTCACTGATCCAGTTTATGTGTGGTGGAGAGTTTCTTGAGACTCATCTGCAGTGTAAGAGTTCAAGGTCGTAGTCACTTCAGGTGCAGGGTAGGACAGCAACCTGGAAGGGAGGGATGTGCTGTTGTGAGTTGAGATCTTATTCTGTGAATAGATTCAGCCCGTGATAGCTCCAAGCTGTGCACTGACCATTTGCAAATTTTCCTGTACATTGCATGCAGTTTGATATAAAATACAAAAAATAAATTTTCATCTAAGGTAATATTAGAAATATCTATTTTAAAGCAGATCCTGGTGGGCACCTATTGTGGTTTGAGTCTGAACTGTCCTCAACAGGCTCATGTCTTGACGCTTGTTCCCCAGCTGGTGGCAGTATTTTGGGAGAGGTTGGATCCTTTGAGAGATGGGTTTCAAGGGATGGAAGTCCATTGTGGAGGAAAAACCCTTGAAGATCAGATCTGGCTTCTGGAACTGGTTTTGGTCTCAACTGTGTGTCCCACCAGAACTTGAATGGCTTTTTACCACATTGCTGCTGCCTGTAGATCAGCTCTCCTGCCCTGCCTCTCCTGCCATGATAAAATCCTCTGTAACCACACACCAAATTGAATCTTCCCTCCCTTAGATTACTTCTGGCAAAGTAAATAATACACAAACTCGATATCAGAAAACCCGGGTCAGGTCATTGGTATGGTTACATCTGACCATGACGTGTTTTAGGCCTTTGTTACAAGTTTTGGGAGGAATTTATAAAAGCTTGGAGAAGTGAGATACAGGAACCTTAGAAAACTGTAAACATAGCTTATTGAGTGATTCTAGAAGGAGTTCAGGAGACCAGAATGCTGGTAGAAATACCACTTGGTAAGGCTGGGGAGATGGCTCACTTGATGCTCTTCCAGAGGACTAGAGTTCAGTTCTTAGCACCCATGTCAGGTACCATGACCACCCTTAATTATATAGTTCCAGGTGATCCAAGTCTTCAGTCTCTGAGGGCGCCCACTCAAATGTGGCATACACACACATACACTAAAATACAAATAAGTTTTTTTTTAAAGAAATACTGTTGGTGATGTCTCTGCTCATGAGGTTTCAGAAAGAGGTGAGTACTCTGTCAGAAATGAGACTAGGGGACATTCATGTTATGTTCTGGTAATATATATAATTTGTGTTCTGAAAATTTGAGCGAAGCAAAGTTAAAAACTAATAGACTGATTTATTTGACAGAACAAATTTGAAGATATTCAAGCACGTTTACTGCATTTAAGCAATGGCATGGTCATTGCTGCCCGTTTTAGCCAGGCTTACAGTGAGAACTCATAGCAAAAAGCAGCGTAGAAAAATTTTGAAAAGATTGGAATTTAGGCAGACGAGTAAAATGCATAAAGTTGCAGACAAAGCAGTTATGGTTGATAAAGAGATTAGTTCCATTAAAAAGGAGATGCCTGCTTTACACTGGGACATTAGGAAAGATGCCTTGAATGTATTTAAGGAATTGATGAAACACCTACACACACACACACACACACACACACACACACACACACACACACACACACATACACACACACACACACACACACACACACACTGTAAGTTCTGCAATATAAAACTGAAAACTCATTTAGAAGACTTTCTTTTGAAAAGAGTGACATTAGGATGCTCTACATGCAACATGCCACCTAGGGAAGTATTTTTCCAGGTTCAGTAGCCCGGGCAGTTAGAGGCCTCTCTGGCTATGGCCCAAGGGAGCAAGAATTATGGAATCAAGAAGACAGCCACCAAGATTTTGAAGAAAAGTTTATGGTGCCAGGTGAGTACCAGAGGGTCAGATTCCTTGCTGGGAGTCTCTTACAAGGTGATGCATGGAGCTTTGCTAAGTTGTAGTGGAGTCCTCAGGATGGTGGATGGCACAAATGTGAAACATCTACTGAGGAATCCTGAAGGCAACTGGTAAAACTGGTCCAAGAGAAGGACTTTGTGTCCAACAAGTGACAAGGTCATAGGCATAGGGCTGCTCAAGTCCAAAGGAATTTACATAATGACAATGTGTGTCCTGGATGATGAACATTGAGCTACAGGAGGTAAGGTCTATAATGCTAGCCTTTGAGATCACTTTGATCCCATGTATTGTATCACATTTCCCAGAGAGATATAAAGAAAATCTGTTCACCCTGAGAGGGGGTGGACTCAGAGACCAAATACAGTATTCTATCCAAGCCCACCCTGGTGAGCTGATAAGTGTCTTGGGCTACTTACAGGAGCAGGGGTAATTTAAAGACACCTATGTCATGGGTAGGTCTCCTGGGCAGTTTACAGGTGGCAACCTCACCAAGAAATCCTACCCTAGCACACTGTTTCCCTCCTCTAGAGTGGTGATTAGGATGCTGAGGAGAGAGGAAGCTGTGTGACTCATGTCTCTCCCCAATACTCCACGAGGGAATGCAAGTCTTCACAGATGTCCTGATTCATGACAGGACATGAAGGCCTTGTATCTCCTGAGCCTCACGAGTCTCGTGAGCCTTGTGATCATCCACCCACTCCCTCCATGAGGAAATATTAATAGGCTTGATCTCTGACTGTCTTGTACAAACCTTAACAGCTACGCCCCTTCAAACAGTGATGACTATGTTCAATATGGAGGAAGCAGCTGGCTGCACCACACTGTTCCTTCCTTCTATGACTCCATTCTTCCCGTTTGGAACGGAAATGAATACCAGGTGCAACTGTATGTTAGAATTATGTGACTTTGATTTTATTTTACAGAGCCATATAGATGAGTTTGGCTTGAGTCTCTGAAGAAACTCTGAACTTGGGCCCATTGAACAATATTGTAATTGATTGCCTGGTAGACCCTGTGAGCCTCCAAGGGAACAGACACCTTCCTGTGAAACACTTCCAAGCTGTACAAAAGAACAGCTCCATCACAGCAGCATGATCAGGGCACCTGACCTCTAGTTATCTCTGTAGAGAGGTGGGAGCATGAGAAATCATTTTCCATCTCTTGTTCACAGTAAACCCCAAAGATCCTGCCATCCAGTTCCATGTTTTCTGACTTACCCTCATGACAGGGCTGTGAGTTGACAGAAGACCCAGAGGCTGAGTCCAAGACCTTTCTGGACTTCACAGTTCCCCCATGAGGACTGAAGGTTCCTGAAGGCCCCAGGCCGACAGGAGGAGATGCTGCTGCTGGCTGACCAGCTGGGTGAGCAGTCTCAGCAGGCCGCAGCCCTCGCTCTGATCATCTGCATGGTCTCCATCTTTCAGGACGGAGGAGCCCCAGGCTTAGGTGACTGCTGCTCTCTGTGGGGTGGAGCAGGCTGTGTAGAGAGAGAGAGACACTGTGTTCAGAGTACTTCATGGTTCTTTCCCAAATGTGCATGCTGGCTTTTCCTTTTCTTTTCTTCTACTGTAATAAAATACAGTATTATTAAATTTTATACATAAATAAAAATAAAATGCATATTCTTAACATTTACCACTTTATTCTAAAGGGTACACGTTAGTGGCATTTAATGTCTTCACAATGCAATGCCACCGCCATCGTCATCTAATTCCAGAGCATTTTTGCCCCCTCAGAGGAAAACCCCTGCTGCTGAGCGGTCATCCCACCTTCTCCCCCTTTCTGCTCCTGGCATCCACCAATCTTTAGTATTTTTATTGCTGGTTAGTTACTTTTGTTCTAAAGAGAAAAAATGTCACATGATCTCCACTTTCGCCAGGTCTTTTGTTAGTCCTTCAATGGAAGGAATTCCTGAGTTTCCCAAGGTCCCTGCTCGATTTTCAAGAAACCCTGGGGATTAATGGAACCACTTCTGAAGGTTAAGCAGGAGAGAGAATGGAGCTTTCCAAACGACCTTGTACCCAAATCCCATTTTCCTCCCATTCTCCCTTCCTTCCACTCTGCTGGTTTTTTCCCACCAGGCCATGAGTGGAGCTCATGAACTGAGACACAATATGACTGAAAAGTTTCTTTGAGCAAGAACAGGAAATTGAGAGCACCTTTCTGAACCGGGTCCTAAGCCCTGTGAGGAGATTGTAGAGCAGGTATGTCCCGGGAAGACAGGACACACAGAAGAAATTGATGGCAGTGACTCCATTGCTGACTCCGGCCTTTCCCCTGAGGAAATCCTCAGTTATATGATCACACATTTGTGGTCCACTTCTAATTAGGGGCACTTATGTTTGAGTTTTCTATACTGTAGCCATTTGTGAGAAATGGCTCAAACTCAGTTTTATTTCTGTTTGCAAACCAGGCAAGTTTGTGGCCACATAGGAGGCCTAACTAGCTCTATCATCTCTGGTGTTCCTCGGGCCTAACTAGCTCTATCATCTCTGGTATTCCTCAGGCCTAACTAGCTCTATCATTTCCAGTGCTCCTCAGTCCTTACCAGCTCTGTCATCTCTGGTATGCCTCAGGCCTAACTAGCTCTATCATCTCTGGTGCTCCTCAGTCCTTACCAGCTCTGTCATCTCTGCTGTTCCTCAGGCCTAACTGGCTCTATCATCTCTGGTGCTCCTCAGCCCTGCTCTCTAGTACAGCTCACTTTAAAGACATCCCAGATGGTTTGGGCAATCCAAGCTGGGGCAGTGGGAGTTCCAGAGGGCTTGTGTCTGCCCTAATATCAACAGATCTCCCTTTCCTAGGTCCCTTGGGGTTGCCTCAGCCAAAACCATGTTGACATTTTAATCCAGGAAAGCTGTGAATGATCTTGAGAGGAACTTAGCTTGAATTACCCAAGCAGGTCCTAAGAGCCACCACAGGCCTCTCTGTAAGGTACCCTGTATATGGAAAAGGTGGAGGGAGGTTACAATGTCACCAGCAGATACTGGTGTGTTGTGACCATGAGTCTAAGAAGGCTAAGAGCCACTAGAAATTAAAGAACTAATTAACAGATCCTCCCCTCCACCTCCAAAGGAATTGGGGCCCTATCAGTACCTGGATTTTTGATTTCTGCCTTCCAGAATGTACTTTAGTTGTTTTAAGCTCTGCTCCCCGCCCCCCTCACCCCCACTCCACCTAGCATGTGGAGATCTGTTACTACAGCCTAGGACGGCAGCACACAGGGGTGTGGTGGCTATTTTTTAGTAGGTGAGAGCTGGTGTCATCCCCACTTTTATCAGATTTCTATCCCTGTCACAGGTCACCACAGATTTAGGGGTCTAAAGCAATGACAGATTCTTACACTGTGGTTCTGGGTTCGGAAGTCTGTCGTGACTCTTGCAGGTCTAAGATCAAGCTGGTGGTTGACAGGGCTGTGTGCCTTCTGGAGGCTACAAGAGAGGAACTGTTTCCTTGCCCCTTCCTTCTGGAAGCATCCTGCATGTCAAGTGTATCTCTGCACCTCTCTGACCTCTGCTTCTGCTGTCTCCTTCTCTCTTCTGACTCTGACAAAGAGCCTGTGATGACATTGGGAACCCACTTATCTAATCAGGGAGTTTAATCAGATCTGGAAAGCCCCTTCCACTGTGTAAGAAAACATACTCTGAAGTAAGAGGTAACTGTGGTATTGGGCCTCCCACACCACCCTTGCTTTGAGAATCACAGAGGGCTGCTCTTGTTCTTTTGCTAACAGGAGACATCCCTAGTTCCTGTAGTATTTAGGTGACTCTAGCAAGTTGAAGCAAAAAGGACTACGTCTCTGGGTAGCAAATGGCTTATGAAAATTGGAAAGACTTCAGGAATGTACTTGATAGTGAGTGCCCAGCTTTGCATGGGGCTGCCAGTTAACAGCAGACTGTGGTTCTTTTTTTGTTTGTTTGTTGTTGTTGTTGTTTTCAAAAGAGGGCTTCTCTGTGTAGTACTGCCTGCCCTGAAACTCACTCTATAGGCGAGGCTGGCCTTGAACTCAGAGATCTGCCCACCTCTGCCTTCTAAGTGCTGGGATTCAAGGTATGCACCACCACTGCCCAGCTCAGATCGAGGTTCTTTACCTGAAGGAGGTGACCTCTACCTTTATTCCTGAAGATCCTGGGCCATTTGTCCCCACGTAGGATTGTAGTGTAGTTTCCCATGGACCTTCACCATGGGGACTGAAATACTAGAAGCTGCTTCTACCAAATCTCCTGTACTCCCAACAAATCTCCATCTCTGTTATGGGATATATTCCAATTCCGCCATGATGGTCTGGCTCAATTGTCTCAACTGACACTGTAACTTCTCTATTAGCCTATTGACTCTAAGGGATGAGCCCAAAGTGGCCAGAGGGGAGTCAGATTATGAAACTCTCCAGAAAGCAGCTCTTAGGCTGCTAATTGGCCCCAAATAAGACACACCCCACACCTTCAATGTCCAGGTCCGAACACTTAATCCTCTCCCACTCTCTCTCTACTGACTGTGCTACCTCCCCGTCTTTGGTCCACTCATCTGCCCAGTCTGACAGTTCGGGTGTCAGATTCTGACCCTCTACAACTTTGTGTCCATGTATGAGTGTAGAAGGAGTCACCTGACTGAGAGCAGGAGTCCCACTCCCCATCTCATTGATTCTTTCTCTTTGGTCTGCCACTCAGTATTGCATCCCTGTGTTAGGCAGGCTTCCCTAGATGCACAGAACTAAGGAAGAGGGGAAGAGGGAGAGGGAGAGAGGGAAGGATGGAGCAGGAGAGGGATGGAGATATACACAAGTGTGTGCCTCCATACACACAAAACACACAAGTTATAAAGGGGGATTTACGGCATTAATTTATGTGACAGGGTCTGGGTAAGTCAGTAATGGTCATCTGCATTCTATAGAAGGCGAGAACCAAGTGTCTGTCCAATTCTAGAAGCTGGATCTTTCATCTGTCCTGATCCAGTCCTGAAGTCCGGGAATTTTCCTGAAAAGTCACCGGTAAATGCCTGTTGCAAGGCCCAAGGAGCAGGAATGTGATGCGCTTGGATGATGGCAGCTGGGCTAGATGTGCTCACTTAGGGAGAGAGAGCTGGCAGACATGCAGATTGCTTTTTCTGAGACTTCTTTTTGTCTGGGTGCCTGCTGTCTGTTGGAAGGTGCTTCTCACATTGAAGGAGAGCATTTCTGTTCTTGTTCCGTTTCTGTTACTATGACAAAAAGCACTGACCAAAAGCAACACAGGGATCCTTTGTTTAATTTTACAGGTTCGGGTCCATCACTGAGGGAAGTCTTGGAAGGAATTCAAGTAGGAACTTGAAGCAGAAACCATGGAAGAACACTGCTTTCTGGCTCTGTCACAGGCTCACGCTTAGCTAGTTGCTTTGTTTTGTTTTGTTTTGTTTTTTTGTTTGTTTGTTTGTTTGGTTGGTTTTTCCAGGACCACCTGCCCAGGGAATAGTGCTGTCCACAGTGAGCTGGGCCCTGCTACATCAATTAACAATCAAGAGAAGCTGCTATAAAATACTCACAGGCCAATCTTATCGGGGCAACCCCTCAGGTGAGCCTCCCTTCTCAGATGACCCAAGGCTGTGCATGCTGATAGTTAAAGCTAACTGGGATTCTGTGTCTCAGTCACTGTCTCACATAGCTCTCCCTGGGAACACCCCTGCAGACATAAAGATGTGCTTCACCACTCCTGTACTTTCCTTTAAACACTCTTTGTGAGGGTTTGAATAAGAATGGCCTTCATAGGCTCATCTGTTTGAATGCTTAGTTAACAGAGAGTGGAACTATTTGAGAAGGATTAGAAGGATTAGGAGGTGTGGCCTTGTTGGAGTAGGTGTGGATTTGTTGGAGGAAGCATGTTACTGGGAGTGGACTTGCAGGTTTCAAAAATATCAGGCATAGCATTTCTCTCTTGGATCAGGACGTAGCTCCAGCACCACGCACACTGCCATGATCCCCACTATGCTCCCTGCCATGATAATAATGGACTAAACCTCTGAAACTGTAAGCAAGCCTCCATTTAAATGCTTTCTTTTATGAGTTGCCTCAGATGTATCTCTTCACAGCAATAGTAACCCTAATAAAGACACTCTTAATCAGTCAAATTAACTTCAAGTCCAAACATTATAAGTCCACCCCTTGTCAACTTGACATTCAACCACATCTCTATATAACATACATAATTTCCAAATAAACACAGTAAAATAGTCATAATTTTACATAAAACAATGTAACTATTCAACATATAAAGAAACTATCTCCAGAATAGGTAGCAACCTTCTTGCAAGGATGCTTAACACTTTTGAAATTGCATAACTTAAGTATGACATTATAGAGCTAACAGAATTAACTGTTGTTAACTCTATATTGTATTACATGGTAAAAGAATAGAAAAAAATAGAATGAAAAAATGGATATCATATATATTATAATATATTGACTTAGTCACAGCTCTATTGCTATGAAAAGACATCATGACCAAGGCAACTCATATAAAAGAAAGTATTTAATTGGGGGCTTGATTACAGATTCAGGGGGTTGGTTCATTATATCATGGTGGGAAGCAGGCAGACGTGGCACTGGAGCAGTAGCTGAGAGTTTTACATCCTGATCAGCAGGCAGCAGAGAGAGAAGGAGAGAGAGGGCATCCATGGACTTTTGAAACCTCAAAGCCCTACCCCTAATGACACACTTCCTCCAACAAGGCCACACCTCCTAATTCTTCTGACCCTTTTCAAACAGTTCCACTCCCTGATGATGGAGCATTCAAATATATGAGCCTATGGGAGCCATTCTCATGAAAACCACCATATATATTGTATTAACAAATATATACTAACTATACATAATATATATTAACACAACAAATATATACTAACTATACATGATATATATGAACACAATGGGAAGGGAACATTCATGACTACTACAGTCCTTTTCTGTAATGGGCATATGGCCATAGCTGGTATTTAAGGCTGCCTTCTGTCCATTCTACATGCCCACTACCTTACAGCAAGTCTTGTTCTTTACCTGGAAAGGTAAAGGAGACCTTCATTCCTGAAGGATCTGAGCCATTTCCCACTCTGCCTAGATTGTATTGTCCTTTCCCATGGACAGTAACCATAGGTGATACTAGGAGGTGCCATGAGGGATTTCTTGTACTCCAGACACACTTGCCTTGCCTCTGCTTTAGAGTACCATTCCAATTTTCCTTGGTAATCTAGATCAGTCAGTCTAACAAACATTATTACTGTTTTCTTAGCCTCTTGACTCAAGGGCATGATGAGCCCAAGTGGCTGTAATTAAACCATTGTTTCTCTGAAAGCAGACATGTTTGCATGGACAGTTAAGACAAGTGTCATTCATAACATGTAATGGTTTTGACCCTGAACTGGTGTTTGGGGCAGCATTTGCTGGTGATGTGTGACATGAGGGCGTGCACAGAACACTGTGTACAGACAGAACCAGCACCGTAGCCAAGCTGTGCAGCACAGGTGGGCACAGTCAGAGACACCTTAGCTTCATTACACATTCACTTTTGAATTGAGTCTTGGTGGACGTATGCTTCCAAACCTTTCATTGTTGCTGGATTTCACATGACTGCCCTTAGATTCAGCTATGTGACCCCGTACAGGGTCATGTGCTACAGTTGGAGGGACAAAACCAATATAATGTACGTTATACAAAGGAATTGTTGGCTCAGCTTACATGAGAGGACTGGATAATCTAATAGCAGCCACTTACATGGCAGAGAGGCAGAGAAGCCAGTCAGCTGCCTCTTGTGGTGTAGTCCCCTGCAGGCTGACATGTTTGAGCACTTGGCCACCAGCTGGTGATGTTGTCTGGGGAAGCTGTAGAACCTTTGAGATGTGTGGTCCAGCTGGCAGAAGTGGGTATCTGGTGCTGGACCTTACAGAGGTTGTACTCACTTCTGGTTCCAGCCCAAGCTCGCTGCCTCCTGGTTAGTGCCGTTTGAGAAGCTGCTGACACATGCTGTTGTGGCAACAGGTTGACCCACTCTAGTCCCCGTGCCTTCTCTGCCATGATGGACTGTACCCTCTGAAACGGAGGCAAAACCAATTCTGACCTGAAGTTGCTTGTTGTGGGTATTTCGACACAGTAAAAAGGAAAGCTCTTGCAGGGAGATGCATGCCTTAGCAGCCCCAATCTGCTGAAGGCTTGGAGAGTCCCAGGGTGTCTCTGACACTGAGTTCCTATTGAAAGGTTGATGCATCTGAGATATGATGTCAGTGGACAATGGCAGCAATGATGGACAGCCTCCCTCAGGAGAGAGGCTTACAGGTGAGGTTGCGGCCTCCCTCACACTTCTTAGAACCTCTGGAATATGCCACTCCCATTCCTGGCCAGTCTCCCCCCCCACCCTCTCCAGCCACATCACTTGTCTGGAGTGATGCCCCAGACATTTTCCAATCCTGTCAGGTTGACTAGGAAGACCAACCATCACAGCCTCAACTGCAGGTTCATTGTTCCCAAGGCAAAACTGCGGCTCCTCCACATCTGTCCTTCCACCTACATCTGCTCCTCCCCTCTACATCCACACCTCCCCTCCACACCTGCTCCTCCCCTCCACACCTGCTCCCCCTCCACACCCGCTTCCCCCCCAACATCCACTCCTCCCCTCCACATCCGCCTCTCCCCTCCACACCTGCCCCTCCCCTCCACATCCGCTCCTCCCCACTACATCTGCTCCTCCCCTCCTACATCCGCTCCCTCCTTCCCATCCTCTTCTGCTTCCTTCTGAGCTCAGCACTGTTGACACTGCCCTTGCCCAAGAACTTTATTCCCTCCAACTCCTCTGGATGTTATTTCTCCACTGTCTGCAGCATGTAACGTTTTCATTTTCACATTCTAACTGCTCACCTCACAGCCAGGGTTCTCCCTGGCTTTGTGCCCTGGGAGGACAGAGGCTATCCGTCTTCACCACGTCTCAGAGACAAGCACAGCAGACAGCTCACAGAGTTCAGTCATTACTGTTAGGTCACTGAATCTCTTGAGATTGCTTCTACATTAGAAAAATAAGGGTGTGGTGTGACAATAGACAAGAAGAGAAACATCTGGAGATATTGTTGTGTGTGGAAATGCTATGTACCGAGAAGTGTGATGAGTTAGGTTAGAGGATAAGTTGTGTGTGTGTGTGTGTGTGTGTGTGTGTGTGTGTGTGTGTGGCCTGGATGGCTCACCATGGGTGAAATAAGCATAATGGAAGAAGCTAATGGTGACTTAGACATACTTGTCTGGGCACAGCTCATCCACCAGTTCTCCCTTCTAGATATTTCTCAGGAGCTACTACCTGCTCTGTTTTTCTTGATTCCTCAGGTGGGGAAGTTAGGACTCAGACAATTGGCTTTTCTGGCTCTGTAGTCTGTTAGACAGAGAGTCTGTGGGCAAGTAGACATGGCCTTTTCTGGCTTAGCATATTCCATAAGCCTCTCCCCTGCTGGCTAACTTGACAGAAGTTCTAGAGCAAAAATCCTGGCTGTCCAGTTACGAATAGTATTAACATCTGAGGTACCACCTTGCTCTTGACCTGTGTTCTGGCTGGTTCTCTATGGAGGGGTGTCTGTCCTTAGGCAAGAGATCTGGAGAAGGCACTGCACCCCAGCACCCCAGCACAGCACAGAAGGGCCAGGGTTGTTTCTTCAAGCAGCACCGCCCTCCCCTAAACCTTCCCTGCCCATCATTACCATTTACCTGAGACCCAGGGCTAATGGCTAGTTTCCCTGTTCTGTGGATAATGGATTCTTGTTACCCTGGGCTCAGTGCCCCCTTGTCACTTCTGTTCATGTGACTTGCCTTTACAAGGGAAGAGACACCTAAACTAGCTTCTCCACACCCATTGTCACCCTTGCTAGAGCCCAAGATGACCCACAGGGGACAACTGCAATCACCTTAGGGAATATTAACTTCACAACTCTCAGTCAAAGGGACTAACCCCCCCCAACACTCTGTTATAGTCCCTATGACAGGCAGTATTGTGCCCCCCTAAAAATGCAGACTTGCTAATTCCTGGATGTTACCAGAAGCTAGTGTAACTATGCTTATATGAAAGCATGTGCTAAAGTGATGATCCTGAGTCTTGTTGGGAGGGATTGGATTGTAAAAGTCCATAAAAGCACAGCGGGGAAACAGGAGCATCTGGGATGGATCTTGTCTTCCTGACAGCAGAGCCTGTATAAGGAGGTTAGAACCATGCAGACTCATTGCTGGGCCACCTCCAGATGCTAGAAAAACAGAAAGTGGATCTTCCCAGACCCTCTAGGAAGGCAGCCTTGTTGGCACCTTGATTTTAACCCAGTGAGACCCACGTGGACTTTTGATCTCTAGGTATACAGTGATAAATCAGTGTTGTTTAAAAGCCACCAAGGACTTTGCTACAGTAGTGCAGACAGTGAGCACAGCCCTTGGAAGGCTGCTGCTCTCTGCCCATAGGAGAGCTCACACACTTGGCAAAGGCTAGTCATTACGTTTGGCTCATAGGAGGTTGGAAGCAATAGGTAGCATAATGGGTTTTCCCATACCCTGTCCAGTTCAGAGGGAAGGGCTGTGCGCCTTTCAAAACCCCAGGACACTAGGAAGGATGTGTCCCAGCTCTTTGTCTGACACTCCACTGATGTTCAAACTCGACAGTTGCTGCTCCTCTGCCCTCATCCCTATGGTGTAGCTTCTAAATGCTTCCTTCTCTTTTGTGCTTGCCACATACATGGCTCCCTGTATTGGCTCCACCCATTGTAAACCTCTTTCATTCTGGTCTGCATATGTGACTTCTCTCTAACACCTATCCATGCTACTTGGGATTCTCTAGAGAAACAGAATGTAGTACGTGTGTGTGTGTGCTTGTGTGCTTGTGTGTGTGTGTGTGTGTGTGTGTGTGTGTGTGTGTGTGTGTAATTCACAAATACACACACACACACAGGGGATTTATTAGAATGGCTTACAGGCTGTGGTCTACCTACAATGGCTCTCTACCAACTGAAGATCCAAAAACCCAGTAGTTGTCCAGTTCACAAGGCTGTACGTCTCAGCTGATCTTTGGTATATGCTGTGCAGTGGTCTGAAAGAAAATGGCCCCATAGGGAGTGGTGCTAATTGGAAGTGTGGCTTTGTTGCAGTAGGCATGGCCTTGTTGGGGGAAGTGTGTTATGATGGCGGGGGTGGGCTTTCAAGTCTCCTATGCTCAAGCTATGGCTGGTGCTACAGTTCATCCTGCTGCCTGTGGATCAAGATGTAGGATTCTCAGCTCCTTCTCCAGCACCGTGCCTGCCTGCGTACCACCTGCCATGACAATAATGGACTAAGCCTCTGAACTGTAAGCTAGCTCCAACTAATTGTTTTCTTTTATAAGGGTTGTCATGGTCATGGTGTCTCTTCACAGCAATAGAAACCTTAACTAAGACACAGTGGAATCCCAAAGAAATAAGCTTTGATGTCAGTGAAGGAATGAACTTGCCAAGGAGATGAGAGCAAGCATGCAAAGAGAGTGCAAGCTTCCTTCTTCCTTGTCCTATATATAGGCTGTCAGCAGAAGGTGTGGCCCAAATTAAATGTGGATCTTTCCACTTTAAAAAAAAAAATCTGGTTTAAGGGTGTGTCTTCCCACCTCAAAGATCCTGATTAGAAGTGACTCTTGCCACTTCAAATGATTTAAGATAAAAATCTCTCACAGGTGTACTCAGCCATTTTTGAGTTTAAGTGAATGCTAGATGTTGTCAAGTTGACAGCCAAGAACAGCCATCACATACCTCCTCCTCTTTCTGGGCCCTGATCCATTACAGGGCGCCTTCATTTCACACTGAAGGCTTTCTTCATCTGGGTCACTGAGGTTCAGCCTCCTCCGGGTAACCAGCTGCCTTGGCTTCTGAAGGAAAGGGGACGAGTTGTCCCCTCATACTCCCCAGTGCCACCCTGACACCTTTCTCATCTTTCTGCTTCTGCATATGTCACTCTCTTCGTTTGAGCCTTCATCATATTCTAACATCACAGCTTCCTTACATGGGTACCAGTCCCTAGAGCATATCCATCCTCTCTCCCATGTCAGGATGCCCAGAGGTGTGTATCGAAAGGCCTGGAACCCACTTTTTCCAAAGCTTCTTCCCTTCAGCCCTGTTCTGCCGCCCCCTATGCCTCCAGCCTGCTGACTCTCTCTTTGCATTTCTCACCTTTATTTCTCCCATGGCACTTCCTTTGCCTGCTTCCAGAATTAGCTACAGACGCACTCATCAGGCAAGCCCAGTCCAAACATAAAAGTCCCTCCAGTGAATTTTAACAGAGAAATTTTTTTATTTATTTCATTAAATTTTCTATTCATTTTACATACCAACTACAGACCCCCCTCTCCTCCCTCCTCCCCCCCCAGCCTCCCCCCCCATTCCCACCTCCTCTAAGACAAGGTCCCCCATGGGGAGTCAGCAGAGCCTGGTACATTCACGTGAAGCAGGTCCAAGCCCCTCCCCCCTGCCCCAAGCCTGCATAAGGTGTCCCACCATAGGCACTGGGCTCTGAAAAGCCAGCTCATGCACCAGGGATGGATCCAGATCCCCTGTGCCTGGGGGCCCCCTAAGCAGTTCAAGCTAAACAACTGTTTTGCCTGTCCAGAGGGCCTAGTCCAGTACCATGGGCCTCCACAGCTATTGGCCCATAGTTTATGCATTTCCACTAGTTTGACTGGCCGTCTCCTAACAGAGAAAATTTAATGTGAATAATTGCTCATTAGTTGTTAAGGAAACAAAAGGTGTAAGAAATCGCTTATGTTTTCAGTGTATCCAGAAGCAATGGATTCAGGAAGTAGCTACCCCTGATAATGGTAGGGGAATAGGAAAAAGTTGAAATTGTCTCTGAGTTAAATCTCAGACTTCTGTAAAGAGCATCCACTGAGCTGAGACCCATCTGAACTTACAAGAGCATCCTCAGTGTGAGGACGGGAATGGGGTAGGAATGGCAGGAGTGGAGCTGGTACTCTGAATACAATAGCTTCTACCGCAACCACCTGTTAAAGCTGGAGTAGAGAGGAGATCTGGACGCCACTGTCAGAACTTCTCTTATGTTACAAGATTTAGAAATAAAAAGACAGGATGCTCTGTTAAGTTTAAATTTTGGCTTGCTTATAGGTGGAGTTTTTAGTATAAATCTACCCCATGCAGTGTTTGAGCTATATAGAGGCTAAAACTTGTATTTGTTACTGATCTAAAAGTTTACCATGGCTTAGACATCTTGTATTTTACCTGGAAGCTCTCCTCTCATTTTCCCTCTGACTAGAACTAGCAGGCAGCAGTTAGCAGAGGAGAAATGTGGCTTTCAGAGTCTGTCCATCATCCCAAACACCAGGCACATGAACTTGGAGCTGAGAGAGATTGTAATGAAAGGCTAGATGTCTTTTGTTACCTCTACCCCAGCTTCCTCCAGTGTCTTTTATTAATAGATATTTCCAAAGATTTGTATATGTCTATTTTAGGGTATGCGCATATGAGTGTAAGTAGCCATAGAAGCCAGAAGAGGAAGCCAGATGCCCTGGAGCTGGAGTTATGGGCACCAGAGAGCCACCTGACATGGAAAATGAACTTAGGTCCTCTGAAAGAGCGGTATATGCTCCTAACTATGGAGTCATCTTTCCAGCCCCTGTTGACCACTGTTTACAATGATTACTCTCCTCATAGGAGAGAGATGTTAGTGTGGACATCGTGGGAAACTCTAGATTCTAGAAGTCTCTAGAAATTACCAGGTGGCATGGAAGGGTCAACTGAACTCTGCTCCTGGCCTCGTCTTTGAGCTCTCTTCCAGGCTCAGTTTCTGCCCAGTGCTTCCAAACATCTGAGCCTTGGTCGACTTAGGGTAGCGCTGAGCCAAGCGACTGTGGCCATGCTGGAGGAAGGACAGGAAGTGCTGGTCCCCCCTGTGAGAGCACTCAAGCTTCTGCTTTCATTTCCTATTTTGAAAGGTAGTTCCCGCTCCCTTTTCTTGTTTTGAACTCCATCATAGAATGAATCACACTTTATGGACAAACGCAAAAATCTTCCCGAGTTATGAGGCTGGCTTCACAGATTTTGACCACTCTGTTGGTTTCCCAGCCCTGGACACTGACCCAGAGGACATGATGAAATACAGGCAGGATGTTGTGAGCCAGTTGGCCTCAGGGTTTCATTCAATCTCCTTTCTCCCCTTCTAGGTCTTTCTTTTTTGTGGTCTGACATTCAAGGCCTGCCTAATTTGACATCTATCCACTTTGGTGATCTTATATTCCATTTCAGCCTAGTCTTCTCAGTACTAGTCCAGAGGGAAAACATTCCTACCAAAACACGATATGCTTGTTTACTGAGAAGAGCATGCTCAAAGGATGATTATCCTCACCAAATAACAGCTGAGAGAGTGTAAACATTAGCCCTCCAACAACCCAGATCAGTCCCCTGAGATAGCATCAATGCACATTTTATTTCCCGAGATGAAAATAGATTCAGTGTTTTTGTGTGTGAGAGCAATACATGTTTATTGTATAAAGTTCAGGGAAAAGAGTAGAGAATGAAAATTATAATTATGAATACCCATCAGCCAGAGAAAGTCACAGTTTGCATTTCAACATATCATTTTCCCGATATTTTGCTAAACAAACATATACATTTGCATTCTTGTACATACTCACACATCCCCTTTGTTGTGGGTTTATGTTTCCAAATAGTGTGTTACTCATACTAGCTAAGTTTTACTACAGCAATAAATTAACTCTGGATACTCAGTGGCTTAATAAAAAAGATTTATTTCTAGTTCATAATACTCTTTTCCAGCACAGGTTGGCAGAGACTCTGCTCTGTACGGCTATTCATCCATCAGGCTACCAGACACCCCACTGTCCCATGACCATGTCCTCTGGCTCACATGGTCTTCTCAATTACTGCAGAAGAGGAGAGAAAGGAGAGATTTAGGTATCAGCTTTGTATGTCTCCAGCCAGAAATGATACAGGCCACTTCTGTACACACTTCCTTGGCTAAAATCAGCCATATGATCCTGGTCCCACCCAATTCCAAGGAACTAGAAAAGACAGCATTCTGCATGCCCAAAAGGGAAAGAAGAAAGGTGTGTTCTCAAATACTGTAATGCCACTCAAACTTGGCTTGTATGTATGTATGTATGGACTTACAGTCTACTATTAGCAGCTAGCGGTTTGCTGGCGATGCTCTTTTACGGCTACTGCTATTGCTGTTAATAGCCATATAGAATGCTATTGTAAGGACAAATCATTTGGACTGGAATAATTCCTTATCAACTAATGCATCATTACTAGGCCAATTTGATTTTATTTTGGTAAAATCTTAGGCATAAGTTTTGCACTTCTTCTGAGTTATTGGATTACTATCTTTTTATTTCAAAGTAAAAGTTTCTGGTAAAACAAAGACCATTCAAAATGTTTCATGTTACTGCTGCAAAACCCCCTCCACTAGCTGGACCTCAAGGATTCTGAGGACCGTGGTGAACGCACTCATTTTTCCATGCCCTTCTCACGACTGGGTATTAAACATTCCCGCTAATAAAATTAATACATAATGGTACTTGTTTTAATTGCTCTTTAATCACAGTGAAAAGAAATGTAATGTGTTTACTAGACTTCTGAATATCTTACTTTTTGAATTATTACTACACCACTTTATCCTCATGGGACGGTTCTTTTTTCTTAATTAGTAAGAAAAGTCCTTAGGGTCTCTGTAAGTTAGCACTTCATAAAGTAGATTACAAAAGATTTCCCAATATCGGATTTGTCTTAAAAATTTTAGGGATTTTTTTTTAATGGTAAAAGGCATGTTCATTTTCAAATTATCTTTTTTATTATTTTTCCTTGTATGTGTCCTCTCGTACTTATTGTCACAATTTTATAAAAAATACTTGAGCAATCCTTTATTGTTTTAATTTTTAAAACATTTAAACATCTTGGGCATCTACATATTAATATAAATTTTTTAAGAGTAAGTAGAAAAGATATTTTTTAAATGGAAAGAGGTAGACAAACCTTCTATCTTATATTTACAAAATGCTTCTTCTATTCGAATATTCCTTTGACCAGTCACCAGACATCTCTCTAGACTCTGAACAGTGACATCTCTGCTTTTTTCCTATTGCCTCCTCACAGAGTTGCATCTTATTAACGAGGAACTTAAATCCGAGAAGGGAAAATTCCTCCTTCTGATTCTTCTCCAGTTACTTTTGGGCTACCATGTATTCTTTCAGATTAATATTTTCCCAATGAGGAGCTCAAGGGGGTTTTATTTTTAAGATTTATTACTTTATTTTTTCTGTATGGGTGTTTTGCTTGCGTGTATGTCTATTCACCATGTTCATGAAGCGCCTGCCAAGGCCAGGAGGGGGACTGAATCCCCTGGAACTGGAGTTACAGGATTAGGAGCTATGATGTGGGCGCAGGGTTAAGTGCTCTTAACTACTAAGTCATTTCTCCATCCTGAAGGAGAAATGTTTTTGTGTCATACCTTTGATATTTACCCCCATGGAGTAAAAGCTAAGAAACATTTTCTTGAGTCCAACTTAGCACAGGGATCTATTTTCAACTAGACCACTATTTCAGTACAGGGAGATGACTGCCCCCTAAAAATGGTTTCACTCCTGACGTCTAGGAAACGGCCTAACCCCAAATGCCCAGGAAACAGCCTAAATGCAGAAGTTCCACCCTCCCCTGAATGACTGACACTAAGCTGGGGCAGAACCACAAACCTCAAAGGCTCCTTCCTAGTCTGGAAAGTCCCTAACCGTGCCTCTTATGATTGGTTCTGTTATGATTGGTTCTGTTATGATTGATTGGTTCTGTTATGATTGGTTGAAATGGCCGCGGTGCCCCTTTGCATTTTTCCCTTTAAAATGCTTGTTCTCCCCTGCCTCTGGGATGCAGTTCAGACACTGGTCGCTGCCTTTTTCAGTAAATTTTCTGTTTGCTCAAACCCGGGCTTCTTGGTGGATTATTCCCAGACTCTTGGGCCTTAACAATTTTAAGTATTTATTAAGTCATTTTAACAAATGCAATATAGCTATTACGTGTTAATGTAAGTAATGAGTTTTTTTTTTAAATCTAAATGTTCTCAAATATTAGTAAGGAACAAGGCATTCTTTCGAAGTTTTGAAGATTTCTTTAACGTCTGACTCACCCATGGACTGCTCGAACAGTGTTTCTGATGTCCATTGGTCAAAGCAGCTGGGAAAATCTGCCTCACTGGTTAAGTTGTTGGAAAAGGGAAGAGTCTTTTTCTAGACTTTTCTGGATACTGCAGACATTCTAGTAAAACCAAAAGCCCATGATGGTAGCATCTTCAGCACTGTCTGTAATGCGGCACTGAAATCTTATCAATAACCCTTTGTGCATTGAAAAGTTTCTATGGTAACATCTATTTGCCCATCTTACCCCTAGGAATGACTCTTTCACTTATAGCTTTGGAAGGTGGTGTGCTGGGAATCTGGAAAATATTGGCTCATCTTGTTATTTACATCTTTCAACTGTGACAGATTTTATTATACAGAATTTTAAAAGCCACATTCATTGCGTCATCATGGATCTCATTAGAAAGTAATGAAGCCCTGGTAATCTTCACTAACTTTTCAGTGAAGTCTGTCACTGGCACTCAGCAGTGCTGACGTGAAGGCTTATTAATCTTTCTATTGCTCTGGTGCACATCTCCACCTGGTATGCTGTGACAATTCACTGTGCAACATGCTTCAGTGGCTTCATCATTCTTACCTTGAAAACACAGCTTCTAACTCTCAGAGAGCTCCTTTTATGCTTAAATAGTCAATTCCTTTTCCCCTCTAACCATTAACTGATTGCACTCAAAATGATGCAGAAACTTAACAAGGATCAGAGTGCTATTTTTAAATGTTTCCTTGCAAAAGACACAAAATGGGAGATTATTAGCAGCTATAAAACTGAAGGAACAATAATGTCATGTTTTCCTCTTTATAGTCTTATCTATTTTCTTTGGCATGGATCCTTTCTCTCGAGTTGGCAAATGCTCTGATTGCAGCAAAGTGCAGCTAAGTAAATTAATAAGTTTGTTGGGGTGGCTTGAAGGAGCATGGGTGACTCCAAGGCAACTTTATACTGGAGACCCCATCCTAGTAAGGATGGTGACTCATGAAAGCTGCACCCCCTGAGCTCCCTTAGTGTGCAGGCAGCTCTGCCTGACCACAGTCTCATCTCCCCAGCAGCTGTTACTGCCCAAGTTAGCTTGGGGAGGTGGGAGGAGCCTTGGGAATCCTGTCTGCTTTAGATGCTTTCTGAGACTTGTGAATTTCATTCACCTAATTCAGTAAGTTTCATTTACTTCCTGACTCCTAACCAGCCTCACCTCTCCACATTCCAGAAGGAAAGGTTTCAACTGGAAGAGATAGCTGTGCTATACCTTGTCTACAATGTTAGTTAGATTTTCTCATACTTGTGCATTAGAACTAGAGTAAATGATTCGTTTAAATGGTTTGGAAGTTCAGTGCCATTTACCCAATGATTTTGTGAAGATGGTATATTCACCAGCTCATTGCTTTTTTTTTTTTTTTAAAGAGAATGTAACCAAGCTGGGAAGAAACTACAGCTATGTAAAAATTAAAGATTAACAGTAATACTGTGTAAATGAAATGCATATTCACACATATGAGGGAAAGGTAAGAATGGATTAAGAGAAATACAAACAGCACAGAAAAGTACTACATAATTTATTATTGATATGTAGTATCCAAATCAAGGAAATACATATACATGACTCTGATCCGGAAAGAGGCAGAAATATTATAATCAAGAGGACTCACCTTATATGAGCAAAACTAACAATAAAAACAATAAAATCTCTACAGAAACATGACTGTGACTTTTCAGTTGAGTCTACAGAAAGAAATGGTGCAAAAGTTGCAAGCATTGAATGCAATCACGTTTATAAATGAGACCTGGAACACATTTTACACATGTGAAAACAGATGCTCAAAGGTAATAAACAAAGTTATAAATGTTTCTGGGGTAAAACTGATGTTTTAACTTCAAGTTTTATACTTAACCAAATATTAGTCAATATAAAAGGTAAATAAAAGCAATTTTATGTATTCAAACAGTGGAAAATCCTGTCTCCCAGGCACCATTTCTGAAGAATTACTTAAGAGTATATTCCAGAAAATGGATACACACACAAAAGAAAAATGAAGGAAAGGATACAATGAGATGTAATAAACAACACAAACTAACCACCAAATCCAAAGGAAAGAAATTCCAGGACAATGGTTGTACAATGGGCCAAGAAAGACATTTTATTTTCAGACCAGGATTAAGTGAGTTCCAGAAAAATGCTTTCCAAAGGGAGGTTGAGAAGAGAGCCTTATCAATACATAAAAGAAATAAAAATCAAGAGTATAGCAAGCACTTTACTGATGGAACTATCTATCTAACCCCAAGTCAGATTTTAAGAAAAAAATTAAATTAGATAGAGTGGCCCATTTATTATAAATTATGACCAATGGACTTGCATGGAGACATTCCAACCACCCAGACCCACAGCTGGCATTAGGGTTTACTCTTGGTGGCATGCATCCAATGGGCTTGGACAAATGTATAATGATAGGTATTGCCCATTTAAAAGTGAAAGAGTCTCACTGCCCACTCAGTCCCCTGTGTTTTGTCTTTTAATCTTGCCTCTGACCCAACCCTAGGGATCTGTCGATCATTTTGTCTGCATAGCTCTACTTTTTCCAGAAGGCCAGAGGATTGGCATTGTAGTATGCAACTCTTTAGATTGGCTTTTTTACTTCATAATATGCATTTAAGTCTCCTCCATGGTTTTTCATGGCTTGAGAGCTCATTTCTGTTTTAGTGCTGAATAAATATTCTACTGTCTGGATAGATCACTCTCTTTATCCATTCAACCTACTGTAGGACATCTCAGCTGTTTCTAAATTTTTAGCAGTTATGAGTAAATCTGGTACAGATCCTGTTTCTATGTGCCTAAGTCTGCCAATTACAAGAGTTTTAGTTACTTATATTTCTATTTAAAAGTTGAACATTTTTATTTTTGTTTATGCATATGTGTGTCTGTATATGTCTCTATGTGCACATAAATTTGGGTGCCCATGAAGGCCAGAAGAGGGTGTTAGAAACCCTGAAGTTTGAGTTACTGGTGGTTGTGAACTGCCCAATATGAATGAACCCCGTTTCTCAGCGAGACCAGTGTGCTGGTTGACTTTTCTTGTCAATTTGACACAACCTAGAGCCACCCAGGAAGAGGGAGCATAAATTGAGGAATGGCCCAGGTAAGACTGGCCTGCGGCCATGCCTGTGCGAGACTGTCTTGACTGATGATTGATGTAGGAAGGCCCAGTCCACTGTAGGTGGCACCATCCCTAATCCCTGCATAGATAGGTCTGGGCCACATTCAAAAGCTAGCTAAGCAAGTCAGAGGGCAAGCCTATAAGCAGCATTCCTTCATGGTTTCTGATTCAGTTTCGGCTTGCATTCCTGCCCTAACTTGCCTCAATGATGGACTGTGACCCGGAGGTGTGAGCTGAAATAAGATGTTTTTCCCCTTAGGTTGCTTTTGGTCAGGTGTTTATCACAGTAACAGGAAGCAAACTGGAACAAGCCGCAAGTGCTCTTAATTACTGAGCCATCTCTTCAGCCCCTCCCTTATACCACATAGAGGGAACAGGCACTGGGAGATACTAAAGGACCTGCCCCAGTTAACATAGCTGAGACTCTCTTTCAAGACTAGTGTTTCTTATTGTCTATGGGGCTGCCACTCACATCACAGAGCATGTCATTTTTTAATTCATTTTACATACCAACCACAGATCCCCCTCTCATCCCTCCTCCCACTCCCCCCTCATCCCCTCCTCCAACAGGGTAAGTTCTCCCATGGGAGGACAGCTAAGCCTGGTACATTCAATTGAGGCAGGACCGGGCCCCTCCCCACCTTATCAGGGATGAGCAAGGTGTCCAACCATAGGTACTGGGATCCAGAAAGCCGTCTCATGCACCAGGGATAGATCTTGATCACACTGCCAGGGGCAACTCAAACAGACCCAGTTACACAACTGTCTCCTGTCTTCAGAGGGTCTAGTCTGGTCCCATGAAGGTTTCACAGCTGTTGGTCTAAAGTTTGTGAGTTCCTGTGAGCTTGGTTCAGTTGTCTCTGTAGGTTTCCCCACCATGATCTTGACCCCCTCTTGCTCATATAATCCCTCCTCTCTCTTTTCGACTGGACTCCCAGAGCTCAGCCTGATGCATGGTTGTGGATTTCTGCATCTGCTTCTATCAGTTACTGGATGAAGGCTCTATGATGACAGGGTATTCACCAATCTGATTACAGGAGAAGGCCAGTTCAGGCACCCTCAGCACTGTTGCTAGTTGTCTAATCTGGGGTCATCCTTGTGGATTCCTGGGAATTTCCCTAGCACCAGGCTTCTCCCTTACCCCATGATGTCTCCCTCTGTCAAGGTATCTCTTTCATTGCAGAGTTGTCCATTTTTTACTGATTAATAACTAGTCATTAATTAGCAATAATCAGAGTGTCGCCAATGGTTTAGAGAAGAGCGGAGGCCATTGATGAGTAGACTCACTGCTGCTAACAGACCTCATTTCACAATGTTTATTTTCTGTTCATATGTCTCATGTATTTTGAATGAGAACATTCTATTAATGCCAACGGAATTGATTTTTAAGGAAGCATTAGAAGCAGCAAATGTGATACTGTGTGCAATATTGACTGAGACCCATTATCCTGCCATGCCGGTTATGACCTTAATATTAGCCAACAAAGAAAAGTAGGAGATGAGTGTGTTTGTAAGTCTTTCTCCTTAGAATGGAAGAAAGCCTATACCCAACTCAGTGATGGGCATGGAGCCTTCCTGAGTGGCCTGGCATGGAAAGCCAGCCATATAGCCAGACTGCATAGGCCACACAGAATCTGAGCCACCGTCTGCCCAACCCACCCACGTACCTTCTCCCACCCCTCGGGCCCAATGCTGTACCAGCTGCAGAGTCATCAGTGGCTTCACCCAGTACAGGATCCTGTGAATGAAGCCAGCTCCAGATTCTCTTGTGACTTGATTTCTTCAACTGCAAAATGAAGCTAATCATCATGCCTAACTCAGGAGATTTTGAGAGGATTAAGTACATGCATGGGAAATGTGCGGAGTGCTACCTGACAGGCAGCAGGAGCTGGAAGTGTTAGCCGTTAGTATTGCTGCTGTTGCTCCACATTAACATCATCAGAACTCTCAGATGTCAGATTTGGGCCATTTGTTCTTCATGACTGTGAAAATAAGATTCACCCAGGCTTTCTTCAGTAATAGAACTTTATAATAATACCACGAGAGTTTCTTTTTCACCAGAATTCTCTAAACAGCTTCTATGTGACATACTATTGGTGACTTCGATTTTTGACACCTGAGTTATAAACTTGTATTGGTGAAATTATTATGACCACTCCACGTAGTTAAAAGGGAGGTTTATTTTGTGGGGTAACTTACAAGTGAAGGGATAGTTTACAGGGTTGGGGAAAGGTGTAGTGCAGTCCGGCGGTGTTCTCTGGAGAACTCTGCTCAGTCTGCCTCCAGTGACCAGGGTCCAGGAACCAAGAGAGCCAGCGCATCCATCCGGATCTCGGGTCTTCAGTGTCCTCTCTCAGCCCTGCCTTATAGGCGTGACAGTTACAGAAGCCTCAATGGGGATTGGAACTTCCGTCAAAGCTGGAATGGCTACCCACTATACCTGAGTTACAAACTTGTGTCACAAAACAGTGTTTCCAACTGCTTTCTGTTTCTGAAGTGTCTCTGAATTTTAGGCTTTTGTCCCTTTGGCCTTTGTCCCCTTTGGTGAACACCTCTTAGGCTGAGCTGAGGGATCCTGGATAATAAAACGCTGAGCGTTTTGAGGCCCTATCTCCATGGGGAGATGCCAGTAAGTTGATGTGCTGTGGAATGTCTTTCTGTACGCTGTGAATGTGTGGTGTTCTCATTGGTTGATAAATAAAGCTGTTTGGCCAATGGCGAGGCAGAATAAGGTTAGGTGATACATTCAAACTGAAGATGGAGAGGAAGAGGGCAGAGTCTGTGCAAACACGAACCAGCCACCCAAGAAGCAAGATGCCAGCAGACTGGTAATACCATGGCCACGTGGCATTGCATGGATTAATAGAAATGGGTTAATTTAAATGTAAGCGCTAGCTAGTCATAAGCCTGGGCCATCAGCCAAGCATTTATAATTAATATAAGCCTCTGAGTGATTGTTTGGAAATGGCTACAGAGCGGCACAGAGAAAAGCCTCCGGTTACATTGGTGCCACATGGAAGGCGAGGTCAGAGAGGAAAGCGGAACAACTCCACAGAGCACAGATGAGATGAGGCCAGTGAGGCGCTGACAGAACATGCTGACCTAATATGGCTTCCTCTAAGAGGACCTGGGTGTGTAAACCCCTTCCTGTGTCCCTTCCATAAACGCAGAGTGAAATATATTTGTCTTTAGTAGTGACTAAAAATATAAAGATGAAACTAATGATTAAGAATGTGGTATTTAAAAAGTAAGATAACACGGCAATGATGAAAGGATTACAGCACTATTGCTCATGTTTGAGTAACCGGAGGTAGCTTGTCTGTCTGTGTTAATCTCATAAGTGACATGTACCCTGGAACTCTGAACCTACTTGTGAAAATCCACCCCAAGGAAATGATTAAGGAGGTTAAAGAGTGAAATTCTGAAACACATCGAATGATTGTTGAAAAATAGACCTCAACTAAGGAAAAAATAAGAGCAAATATTATTCAGATTTCTTTTATTTTATGTTAAATTACGCATATATATGTGAGCCAGTGTCTGTGTATGTACACATGTGTGCAGTTGCCTGTGGATACCAGAGGAAGGTGTCAGATCACCAGTGGCTGCAGTTACAGGCAGTTGTGAACCACTGGTTATGGGTGCAGGAAACCAAACTCAGGTTCTCTGCAAGAGCAGCCTATGCTTCTAACCACTGAGTTATTTCTCTAACTGGTCAACCAAATCTTATAAAAATAGTTAAATAAAAATTTTATAGCCACTTTAATAGAAGCATAAGTGGTCATTAAAACAGAACTTTTAAAGCAAAACTGAAAGCACTTATGATATTAACTGAAAAAGTGGACATGCAATTATATCTATACCTTAATAAGTATACAAACTCTTTTGCACAGAAACAGAGTTAGATGGGACTGTAAAACCAAAACAAAACAATGAAGTTATCAGTGTGCTGAGGGATGGGGTAGGTACTTTAGTACTAATAATTCTGGTTATTCTTGTGATAACTAATTCCTATCCTTAGCTAGGAGATAGGCTGGGCCAACAGAGAGATTAGGAAACCACTTCTGAGTCTGATCAGCTGCTCCCAGGATCTGCGGCTTGGGTCAGAGTGGATGCAATATAAAGTTTAGGAATCTGCGCTCTGTGGTGTTGTACTATTTTTCTCTCTGACCTCATCTTCCATGTGGCATGAACTTGCTGACATCTCCCTGTGGTGACTGGACCTCAAGTTCCTCAGCTTTTTGTTATCTAGGATCATGCAGCTCAGCCTAAGAGGTATCCACCAAACCCATGAAGGCTGAAAGGACAAGAGCCTAAAATTGTCTGTTTTGGAACAAGATGGAGCAAAATAGATGATTCACCAGCGGCAAAGAGATTGCTCAAGTCCCTTGGGTACCCATCTTCAGGGAGAGAACCAAGCAGGACACAAAAACAGACAGGATCTGTGGTGATCATGGCTCAATTTCCCCCACATGAATGTCATGTGGCTAGGGAGTGGGCTCCCTTGATAGTCCTTTGGGCTGTGTCCTTCATAGCTGAGTAGGAGTTGTCCTTGGCCTTGCTAAGGGCCACAGCTTCCTCTACAATGCACTCCCTCTTAGAGTTCTATGTCACAGGAGGCAGTCATCAGCAGTTACAGTGGATGAGGCCACTACCTGCAAAGAGCAGAGGAAGCTGGGTAATATGCAGTGACCATCCAGGCGAGGAAACTACTAAGAATGACTGATAGCGTCCAAGGAGGAACAAAAGTGTGTGCACAGAGGAGTGAAAGATACCACAGAAGCAGCTCATGCAGGGGGCGCTTTGCTCGTTTTAAATGCTTTGATCATTTCATACATGTATCCACTGTAATTCGGTCCTATTTCAATCCGATTGCCCCCTCTCATCCCTCCCACTCTCACTGAACCCCTTCTCCTCAAGTCCTCCTCCTGCTTCCTTGTCTGTAGTTGTTGGGGACACAGTGAGCTTGACTAGATCTGGTTGTGTGAGCATGGGCCAGGGGTTATTTACGGGAGCATGGTCAACTTACCAGTGGCCCCGCCACCAAAGAAAGTGACTTCCCTTCTCTCATAACCATAGCTTCCAGTAGCTCCTCAAGGGGAGTGAGGCCACATTGAATCACTTGATTCCTGCCCCGATATTTGGAGAGAACAGTTTTATTCTTTTTTTTTCTCTTTCCAACTCATACCCAGAGCATGGATTGCCTTTTAGGCCAGTGGTGCTAATAGTTTTATTCCCAGGGGACATCTAACAAAGACTAGAGAGACTTTCTGTTCTTCATAATCAAGGCAGGCATCTGGTGAAGAGAGACAAGGCATGCTGCCCAGCATCCTGCTAGGCACAGGCTAGGGCTCTATAGCCAAAGAGGGCACAGGATGTCAAAAGCTCCCAAGTTGAGAGACCCTGCTTTAGAACCAACCCAATGATTCAGATATACTCACTGCACCATGAACAGGAAGAAACACAGATGATGAGGATGATGATAATGATGATGATGATGGTGATGGGTAAAGATGATGCAGATAATGATGGTTTCTCAAACTTACTAAGTGCTTACAGTTCTTTAGGTACTTTTGCATGCACTATATCTGAGTTTCTTTTCCCTGCTGCTGTGATCAAATACCCCTGAAGATGTGCTTAAAGAAGAAAGAGTTTATTTGCCTTACAACTCCAGGTTGCAGTCTATGCCTGATAGTTTTTATGTCCACTTAACAAAAGCTAGAATCATCTGAAATAAGGGAACTCAATTGAGAAAATGCCCCCACCAGATCAGCCTATGGGCAGTCCTGCGGTGCATTTTCTTAACCAGGCATTGATGTATGGGGGCTCAGCCCACTGTGGGTGACACCACTCCTGTACGGGTGGTCCTGGGTTCCACAAGAGGGCAGGCTGAGTAAGTTTTGGAGAGCAAGTCAGTAAGCGGTATTCCTCCATAGCTTCCCCTTCAGTTCTGCCTCCAGGTTCCTGCCCTGGCTTCCCTCAGAGATGGACTGTGATGTACAACTGTAAGCCAAAATACACGCCTTCCACCCCAGTTGTTGTTGGTCATGGGTGCTTTAATCACATCAAGAGAAGCTTTAACTAATGCAGAGTCCATCAGGGCAAGGAAGTGACAATGGCAGGAACTTGAGAGAACTAGTCATGTGGCATCCACATTCAAGAGCAGCAGCAATGAATTAGTGCATGTGAGTGTGCAGCTTGCTCTCTCCACTCTCGTATAGTTCAAAATTTCCTGCCTAGGGAATGGTGACACCCACAAAGGGTGGGTCTTACCCCATCAAGAATTATAATCAAGATAATGCCTCAGACATTCTCGGAGGTACTTCTGACAGCAGGTTCTAGAATTGTATCAAGCTGGCAACTTTAGACTAACAATTGCACACATTAAGTTACCAGATTCTTCCAATTTAAAGAAATGATCGTAGATAATTATTTTTAAGATACCTGACGTTTGAGTGAGAAAGTCTAAGATAGAGAGAGTGGGATTTGCCCCAGTCACACACATAGCTAGCACAGGGCTGAGCTGGGTTTAAAAGCATTAGTACCTCATGACTCATAAGCATAGGATTTTTGAACTTTGTGTGCAGAGAAACCAGGAGACACTAAAGGTTTTCCTGAACTCTGAATTTGTCCAAGGTTTTACACATTAGAAGTGGGTCCAGGATTCTTTATTTCCAGACTATTAGAAAAACACATCAGAATGACTGATGGGCTTGTGGCCATGTGGCAGAGGCAAATGGGATGTTGTGGACTTTAGCTAATTATCAAATCCTTTGCACATCTGAGATCACAGAGAGAACCGTGTGCAAACCACAACACCCGTGCACTTCTCCCTGGCTGTGTTGCTTCACAATGTGGTTACTGAAAGTCTGGTGCTTCAGAAAATATTTGTTATTTAAGCAGAATCTACTCCAAGCACAGACCAAAAAGGTCCTTTGAACTTCGGTGATTCATGCTAAGGTTCTGTTACTAGATGAAGATCTATTTGAAATAGATTGCAATGGATTCCAAATTTATCAAAATAAAATGCTGCCAAGCAAATGTTTCTTATGTATTAAAATATTTATTTCTTTGGGTTCATTTTAATAAAAGAAAGATCCAATTATAGAAATATACACAAAAAAGTGTCAAACTCCAGGATGCGCACAGAAAGAGTGTCAACATGCAGAAGTTGGAGGAAAGGAATGTTTCGAAGGGAATGACAATAAAAAGTGTGCTCCATTGTGAGGAGTGCAGCAATCTACTGTCCCTAAGCCCAGCAAAGACAGAACCCTGAAGTCATCATCTGATGCTGTCAGCTAATCACACACACACACACACACACACACACACACACACACACACACACACACACACACTCTTCCACAGAAGAAGCTCCAATACATGTTTGAAGAGATACCCTTAGTCTTAAGAATTGGAACAAATAAGAGGGGCTGGAGAGATGGCTCACCATTTAAGAATACTTGTACTCACAGAGGACCTAGGTTTTGTTCCCAGGACGACCATCCATGTGACTCCAGTTCCAGGGGTTTCCACACTCACTTCTTGCCTCCCCAGGTACGTTACATACACGGCATACACACACCCATGCAAGCAAAACACTTACATGAATAACAGCAAATGAATAAATATTTTTTAAAAAACACACCAAGCATGATGCCACCAGTCCCCTCACCCCCTCTCTTATTTTCAGAGTGTTACAAAGGTTGGAAACAGGGCTGTTTGTTAGTAGGCTGCAATAGAAAGTCAGAATTAAAATCTGCAAGCGACAGACTAAGATGGGCTCCAAACAGCTGGTCCAATGGCCATGTTAACACACAGAGAGAGAGAGAGAGAGAGAGAGAGAGAGAGAGAGAGAGAGAGAGAGAGAGAGAGAGAGAGAGAGAAGCAGAGGGGACAGAGAGAGAGAGAGAGAGAGAGAGAGAGAGAGAGAGAGAGGCAGAGGGGACAGAGAGAGAGAGAGAGAGAGAGAGAGAGAGAGAGAGAGAGAGAGAGAGAGAGAGAGAGAGATGGGCAGAGACAGAAAGAAAAAAGGAAAATAGAATGGACAAGAAAAGGAAGGGAGGGGAGGGGAGGGGAGGGGAGGGGAGGGGAGGGGAGGGGAGGGGAGGGGACAGTAATAACTGGGCGGTAGGAGCAGAGATGGAGGAAGCATGGCTCAGTGATGATGATCAGCTCATGGTTCTCTGGGTGGTCCATGTTTGTTATGCCGTAAGGACTTAGTAGGTTTCCTCTCACCCTGGAGACTTGAAATTCCGTTTTCTTCCCACTGTGGTTCTGCACTTCCACAGGGCTGGGGTTTTAGCATGGGCTGAGGGAACATCTGGAAATGGAGACTCTTGGCTGTGGTGGAACTCTCAGTGTCTCTTTGTGTGGCTTCGTTCTGTCAGAGCCACCCGTCAGGTGCTCCTGCAGGTCACCGCTTAGACCTCTCACACCAATAAGCACCTGACTTTCCTAGCCAAGGCCACAGAGAGAAATGTAAGGGGCCAGGCCCTATTTAGTTCCATAAGTCACCTTCCCCAGCTCTGGAGGATTAGCTATGGTCGGGGGGCAGGTGTGATGAGGGCCTCCTCCATGGAGGAACACTGACCAGCCTTCCAGCCCTTCCCACATGGCGGCTATCCCACACACTCCTTTGAACTGGCTCGCCTTTCATCACAACTGGGTGAGTTAGCCCCCAGACTAGGTGCTCTGACAACTATTTCTACTCTAAGCGTGAGAAAAACAAAAACACCGAGGAGGCGATGAAGGGACTCCACCAAGGTGATAAAGCTGGTAAGATACAGAGTCCAGAGAATCCTGATCCAAAGTTATGTTTTCACTTATGGCTCTGTGCTGCCTCTGGCTGCCCACTGGAGAGGGGAGGCAGAAAAGTCACCTCAAAGAAAAGAAACACAGCCCTCCACAAAAAGGATGGAGGGGTGGTAGGCTTGCAAAATGAGAGCTGTGTATGACTCTTATTCCTTGTCATCTGTCCAGTAGGGGTGACGGCAACAGCATGCAGAATGCTGCAGGGCAGGTGAAATGAGGGGACATATGGGAGCCGTGTATCCGGGTACAGCGAGCCAAGGCGGCCAGGCTTCTTCACTGTATTCTCGGAGTTCCTCCTGGCATCTCAGGAATACTAGAGGGAAACAGGAGAGGGGGGTTGTGGCCGGGCCTAGCATGGGAAGCTGTGTGTCCCTGAGAGCAAGAATGGGGGAGCAGAGCCCCTCAAGGGTTGATGAGACACAGGAAGAACACCTAGGCCTGTGGCTGAGCCATGGATCCTGTATAAACCCTTCCCTACGAGGGCGCCAACTTTTGTTTTGTAGAGGAAACCAAGGACCCTCTGAAGGGGTGTAGGGTATCATTGCTCTGCAGTTTACTGCTGGGTGAGTGCCCACCCAGCACCAAGTACATCCAATAAATGAATGGAAATGAACTCTTATGAAAGTTAACAAAAAAATGGATGCCTGGGCCTCAGATGCCCCAGTTTTGAGGGGGAAGGGCTATCCACACAAGCTGGAGCCAACATGAATGGCATCTTGAAGGCACTTCCTGTGGCTTTCCCAGGCGTAGAGGTGTTTGAAGCGAACCTGAACACACCTTCTCTTTGCCCAGTCCGCTCTTTGTGAGAAAGAAGAAAGGCATGTGGTTGGACACAGAGGTGGGCACGCAGGATGGAGGCTACGAGTGTTTGTTTCCTACTTCCAGGTTGGTCTCTTTCTGACCCATATGTTGGATCTGACGGTGTGGACTCTGAGCCTTGCGTCATCCGTACATCTGTAATGAGAAAAGGAGCATCTTTAACTCAGGTGGCACAGCTCTGAATGACAACCCCAAGCAAGGCTGCATTACGGACTGACAGATGCCCGAACACGCAGCCTCAGCCGTATCCCAGCATGCTCCTTGATTCTGTGCAGGCTCCACCCCACAGGAGCCGTGGACTATATACCAGGTAACGCTTCCGCATGGGGAAAAGAAGAGGGCGAAGAATTCAGTATTCTTGATGCCAAAATCTGTAAGATTAAATTTCTGCTACTTTTTTTTATATAAATAGAAAGTTGGATCCGCTCCACCTAAACAATAAATCATGAAATAGACATGTTAATTGCTATTGTAAAACAGGAACCTAGATTCACTTTGATGTGAAGTGAACAGAGCTTCTCTCTGTTTATATTTCCTTTCTATAGATCAAACAGCTCCTCGGATTTTTCCTTCTTCCAACATTTGCATGTTTTGGACACACACACACACACACACACACACACACACACACACACACACACCAGTATGAGAATACTGGGTTTCCCATATCCATTTCCTCGGGCTCCTTTAGGTAGGAATTAAAGAAATGTTAGGGAATTGACACTTTGAAATTCTTGTGTGTCATGCCTGAGTCACTGAAGAGCTGTGATTTTTTTTTTTCATTTATGCATGCCAAGAAGCCAGTGGTTGGCTCTGGGTCACTGTGCAAGGACTTGAGGACAAGGAAGACCACCTAATCCTTCCTCACCTTTAGGGAGGCCACCCACCTTTCATTAGCTTAAGCACACTGGCTGCCAGCACCAGGCTGGTAAGTAATAGCAACTCTTCCCACCAGGAAGAAGCCTTTGAGTTGATCTAAGCTTTTATCTATTTAATCCTACCTGCTGTAAACATTGATTAAGTAGCTTCCATGTGCCAGGAGCTGTGGGAGGTACAGGAAAGGGGAGATGAATTAGATTCAGTCCCAGGTCCTCCCGGAATTCACCGTCCAAAAATCTAGCCAGGCAATCATAAAGCATAAAGTGTTATGGGTGCTTGAACACTTGGGTGGGAAAGTTCCAGGGAAGGGTGAACTTTTGTCTTAAGAGCAGAGAAGCTGTGTTTTGAAGGGTATGTAGAAGTTCTGAGTTTGCTTTTTTTGTTTTGTTTTGTTTGGCGGGGTAGGGGGGCACTCAGGAGCTACAGAAAGCACAAGGTCAGACAGAGTGAGGAACAGAGAGGGCCCCATGTGGCTAAGAGTAAAGGGTGGGTGCTAAGTGATGGGAATATGGCTCTTGAGTTTGGAATATAGAAACAGGAGAAAGGGATGATTCTTGCAAGTCACATCAGGGGATTAGGGTTTATTTCGTTAGACTAGAGAGAGAGAGACCCATGAAAGGATTTTTTTCCAGATAAATGCTTAAAGCACACAATCAGTTGTGAGTTTGGAAAAAATAGTCATGGTATTAGCATAGAGATTAGCCCAGAGCAACGAGGCAGAAAACAAGACTACCAGGGGCAGTCTGGATGCTGAGTTAAGAGGGCTTCCAAATGCTCACCCTTCTGAGCACAGCAGCAGCAGCAGATCAGACTCCAGGAACCCTGCCTGCGTGAGGAAATGCACAGGGTGTGTCAGAAAATTATACTTTAACAACTAGGTGCTTTGGATGGCAGTTTACCCAGAAATTTACAATGGGCTGAAATGCAGAGTATAAATGTCCGTGAATGCTCAGACACAAACGGAGGGGGCATCTATACCACACGTCCCCTCCAAGGCTCAGAGACCATCAGGGAGGAGGCGGCAGGAAGACTTCCAGAGACTAAAGATGACAGCATCTTTCGGACGGGACAAGAACGCTGCTCTCTGAGCCTAGCTGCTGTGGCTACCTACACAAGGCCTGTACAGGCTCCAGTCAGCCAGCATTCTAGCGTGGATAGGGAAGGGGTTCGTGGAGATCCCATCCCTACCCAAGAAGCTATAGCTGGTAGATGGATTCTGCACGAAGGAGAGTCCGTTTATTTTACGGTCATGGCCCCTGGTGGGTTGACTGTTGTAGATGAAACTCTAAACAGTCTTATTAAATAAGAAACACAGAGCCAAATACAGAGTTCAAGCCAAGAGATCAGAGCAAGAGCCACTACTTATTTGACCACCTCGCAGCCATCACTTCCAGAGAGAGAGAGAGAGAGAGAGAGAGAGAGAGAGAGAGAGATTCTTCCTGTGTGACCTGTCTTTTTATTGCCTTCCTGTTCCGACTTCTCATTGGCTCTAAACCCAACCACATGACTTCCTCATCACTGCCTGTCTATACAGACCTCCAGGTCTTTATGGTTGGTACTGGGATTAAAAGTTCGTGTCACTGCTTGGCTGTGTCCTTGACCACACAGAGACTCTGCCTGTCAAGTGATTGGATTAAAGGTGTGTGCCACCACCACTGGACTTCTGCTAAATGGCTTGCTTTTAGCTCTAATCCCCAGGCAACTTTATTTATTGACATACAAATAAAATCACATTTCAACACAAATAAAATATCACCATAGACTGTGTTTCAGTGGATGGCCCCACTCACAGGAGAATACGGGCAGCATAAATAGGAGTCCATGGGTTATTTACAAATAATAAAAAAGGGGATACAAAATTGTGGGGTAGGGTGGGGGGGTGAAGGTGGATCTGGGAAGAGTTAGGGGGAGAGGTCAATAGTGAATATGATCAAAACACATTGTATGAAATTCTCTAAGATTTAATTTAAAAAAATTGTTTTCAGAGGATGTTATTTGGTTCATCCTTCCTGATCACAACCCATCACAGAGGGAAGGCAGGGCAGGAACCATGGAGGCATGTTTACGAACTTGTTCCCTCTGACCGGCTCAGCTACCTTCCTTATACAACCAGGGACCACCTGCTCAAGGATCCACATCCACAGTGGGCTGAGCTCTCCTACATCAATTAGCAATTGAGAAAATGTCCCTCAGACATGCCCAGGGGCCAATTTAGTAGAGGCAATATTTAAATCGAGGGCCCTCTTATCAGGCGTGTCCCGTTGACAAGAGATGCTAATTATAACATTTCTTTTCCCAATAACTAATGAAGAAAAACAAAATACTAGAACCTGCATTGTGACTCATGCTTGTAATCCCAGCTCTCAAGAGGCCCAGGCAGAGGGAGTGTCCACCCATTCAAAGGTATCCTAGGCTACATAGTGAGTCCAGGCCATCCTGGGCCACAGAGAGAGACTCTCAAAACAAACCCAAGAAGTGCCAGGAATGATAACAAGGAGGCCGCAAATATCCCAAGTCTCATCACCTGGCCCAACGGCCAAGACTGAGCTCCAGAGTAATTGATTGTCTTTGGTGTGTCTCTGGCGTCTTCACCCTGGATAATCTGATGGCTGGAGATGAGATGTAAGGCAGCTTTTAGGGTACCAACCTGCCATTTCTGGCCCTCTGTATGGAACAGTTTAAAGATTCCAAACAAAACAAAATAGTAACAAAAAGAAACTATAGAAAAAAATGATCTAAGCAAAAAACAAACAAACTAAACAAAGGCCCAAACTAGCCACCAACTTCTCAACAGAGTCCAGAGCAAACCTAGAGTGCTGTCATCTTGTCTAACTTTCCTAGGGAATTTTAAACAACTGTACAATGAACTAATTTAAAAAAAATTTTTTTAACACACGCAAGTGTTGTGGTTTGCAAGTGAAATGTCCCCCACAAGCTCATGTGTTTGAATACCTGGTCCCCAGCTGGTGACACTGGTTTGGAAAGCTATGGGACCTTTAGGAGGTACAGTCTTTTTGGAGGGAGTATGTCACTATTGGGGTGGGCCTTTTGGTTTTATAGCCCTGCCCTACTTCCTGTTCACTCTGTGCTTCCTGGTTACAGACAAAAGGTGACCAGTCCCCTGGTGTTCCTGTTACCGCCCCTTCCTGCCATGTGAACTGTTCTTACAAGCTGTAAGATAAAATCAGCCCTTTCTCCCTTAAGTTGCTTCTGGTTAGATATTTAGTCAGAGCAAAAATAAAAGTAATGAATGCATTACAGCTACTATTTCTTGGCTGACTCCAGATATTCAGTCAATCTAATGTAAAGTTAATTTTTCTTGAACTGGCCTCTGTCTCCTAGGTTGATCCGGGGAGTTGCCTGCTTTGCAGAAGCAGTAGTTTGCAGGCAGTGGTTGGAGGGAGATAGCTCTGGTGAGGATGTTCTACCTGCCTTGGCTTTTCTTTAGTCCGCCCGATCTGTACTGGTAAACTAGAGCGTCTGCCACCACAGCCCAAACTGAATCCTGGGTGGCTTCCACGGCGGAATTTAGGCTCTCAGTTCTGGAGCTGGAGGTCTTCAGAGGGCTGCAAGAAGGAATCTGCTTTATGCATTTCTCTTGACTCCAAGGACCTTGGTAACCTGTGGTGTTCCCGCCCTTGTGGACTCACATTCTGCCCTTTGTCTTCATATCTGGTCAGTGTTCTGTCAGGGTGGAGATCTGGATCTAAGTTTCTCCACAGCCTCATGAGGTTAGAGGTGCTCTCCCCACTTCAGTATGTGAACTAAGGACATCTCCATGGCAATATAAAGTGGAAGGATAAAGGCTCACACTTCAACATGTGATTTTTTTTTTGGGGGGGGGGTAGGAGTGCACAGTTCATTCTGCAAAACTCACAAGAAATAGGCCAGTGCTTTTTCCTGACTCATACCTCTAAAGGGGTGCTGTATCTTTAAGACTAGTCTGTCTGTCCAAAGCTACTCAAGCCATAGAAGACAAATGAAAATGTGAGTACATCTGTTAAATCCTAAACCCCTAACCTCATAAATTCTGTACTCATCTTAACTCCCCTGTAACCCTCCAATCTATTCATTTAATTTAATTCACGTGGTGTGTGTGTGTGTGTGTGTGTGTGTGTGTGTGTGTGTGTGTGTGTGTGTGTGTGTGTTTCTTGTGAGACAGAGTATCATTCTGCACTTCAGGCTGGCCTGCAACTCATGGAGTTTTCTTCCCTCTATCTCCTGAGGGCTGGGATTACAGACACAAGCCACAATACCCAGCGACAAGCTTTAAAGCATGCTTCCATTTAAGACTCTAGTCCCAGTTTGGCGGCAGGTGGATATTCTCATTTGCTAAACATGAATTAGACTAAAATGGCTTTCATGGATGTGATGTTTTATTGTTCAGCTTTGATGGAAAGGACAGCGGTAAGAACTTGGGGGAACTGCTGTTCGGTGAATAGCATTCAGAATAACGACACTGTGGTGAGTCTACCTGAGACGGTAAGAGCAAACCCCCAGCTTCCTTTTTGTATGCCCAGCAGCAGCTCTGTCTCTGCTCCCCACTTCAAGGGATTCGAGAAACGTTCATTCCCTTTGTCCTGAGGCAGGCTTCTCAACCCTGGCACTGCCAACACCCTGGTTGGGATCGTTCTTTGTTGTGAGTGAATCCGGTGCAGTGGAGACACTCAGCATCATCACTGCCCTTTGCCTTAGAGACCTCAGTGTGTTTCTGTAGCGGTAACGCCCGCGTTACCACTAACCGTTCACCATGTCTGAGCGAAGGGCTGCGGATTAAAAAATAGAGACAAGAGACAGCGAGTCATTCGTACGTTTGGATGTCGAATGCCCTTTATTGAAAGAGGGGAGAAACCTTAAATACGTACAGGCTTACAGCACAAATGGAGGAACCCCCGGAGGGCAGAAGTTCGCTGTCAATGGTCTACATTCCAGACTCAATGTTCGACCATCTAGCATCTAAGTAGTTAACGCCCAAAATACAGGATACACAACAAGGAACTTCCCTCAAGCATTCAGAAGGGTGGATACCGGCAGGGAATCCGAATAGGGAGGACACAAGGAACTTCCCTTAAGCATTCAGAAGGGTGGATACCGGCAGGGAATCCGAATAGGGAGGAATTCTGATCAAGGTCAAGCAAGCAAGGCCGCAGCCACTCCCAGTCGGGGGCCAGGGCCCATGGCGCCCACAGTTCCCCCCTTTTTATTAAATGAGCTTCTGACTTAGGTTGCGTGGGACCAGCAGACCACCTTACCCGTCATAGAGACACTTGCCCAGGCCACACAAGCGCTCTGTCTTAGGTTGGTGGCAGCCGCCCAAGCATTACCCGTCTCTGAATACTCATTATCATACAGACTCAACCATGTGAGCTGTAGAGTGACTGCTGCCAAAGATCTCAAAGTGGCACTGGGCTTGCAATCTGTGCGACACAGAAAAGACCAACAGAAGTCCGAACCCACCCATAGCCAGGAGGCTAAAGGCAATTGAACCACTCCCTTCTAAAACGAGCCTTACTGTAAATAGGAGTCCTTGTAAGGTGGTATCCCATAAGCAAATGGAACTTGAGTTTTAATAATTTTTTACAACTTACAAAGCCAATTATAATGTATAAAAGTGGAATTAAATTTTGTCATGCCCAATAAGAAGAAAGATTAACTAACTGTGGTAGCTACTTTTGCTGCCAGGGTCTCCATTGTGCTAGCTGTAGTAACCAATTATGAAATAGCAATCCCAGAAACAATAGCAGCAGTGACCACCACTGCTAAAACAGCAACAACGGCAACAGCGATGTCAGAGTCTCTTCTGGAGCGTGTGAGCATCATCTGTGTCTAGCTGCCACGGTCCACTGGCATGGACACGGCTCCAGGAACACGAACCACCAAGGCCCATTTTTCTTGATCCCAGCACTACTTAGGCTGGCAGGTCTGCAAGAGAACAACTGAGAAACAAAGAAAACAGAAAACAAAAACAGCAAACAAGGAGTAGAACTAATGGCCTCGATAATGGCCACATTCAGGCTCACAAATTTTGAGGTATCTTCAAAAAAGGCTAGATGAATTTCAGGAGGCAAATAAATGTTGCACAGAGCCATTCCTGAAAAGTAGGTACTGCACCAGCTTGAGGGGGGTTGTAAAATGCGAAAAAGGCTTAGCTGGTATGCTACTGTTTACAACTGAAGTTCATTGACCTTCAGAGTTATCCTTAATCTCCAAGGTGTGGTACATTCTCAATGTTTTTTGAAAAAAGTTACCATACATTACCTTCTGAGGAATCCAACCACATGGCTACAGTTCCTAGGCTTAGAATAATGTTTGCCAAGGCTGGCCATATTGGGCTCTCAATCCCCATCGGCATCAGAAGGGGAGAGTTTTTTACGAAGGCCCAATAGGTCTCTGTCATGTTGGGATTCAGCAGCAGCCACAGGGCGCACACAGCATTCAGGAACCCAGAGAGGAACTTCATTGTCCTGTGGAAAGACACAAACAGATCCCCGGGCCCACACCAACACCGGATCGGGTCCCCTCCAAGTGCCAGTAGAAAGATCTTTCCATCGCACCAGAGGATGATTTGCAACAGGAGCCCTCCAGTGCTTATCTGCAGCAGATACTCCAGCAGAATCCACCGATAAAAAATTTAAAATATATAAAACAAGGGAAAGAATAGAATGTGGAGAGGAGAGATGAGCCCCTAACTCCCCCTTTTTTACTTTAGCAATATAAGTTTTTAAGGTACGATGGCAGTGTTTTACTATAGCCTGTCCTTGAGGATGCAAAGGAATGGTGAAGAAACAATCCCTCAAGTCAACCACAATTAAATGCCAATGCTTAGGAATTGCCACAGGGGCAGGCAAGCCAGGCTGTGTTGCTCCCATGAGAAGCATGGTTTTATTTACAGCTCTAAGATCCTGTAACAGCCTCCATTTTCCTGATTTATTTTTAATAACAAATATAGGTGAGTTCCAAGGTGAAGTGGAAGGAATGATATGTCCAGCATCTAACTGCTCCTTAACCAATGCATACGCAGCCTCCAATTTTTCCTTAGCAAGGGGCCACTGCTCCACCCATACAGGGTCATCACTCTTCCAAGTGATTTTTATCGGTTGTATAATCGAAGGCTGCTGTGTAGTGACCTCTATGGAAAAGACCCTAATCCTCTAGTATCGCCAGGACCCCTAGTGGCACAGTTTTTGTCTGTTGTAGGGAGCGGGTCTCCTTGAAACATTTTTCCTAAGCCTCTGTCCGGGCAGTAGCCCTGACTCTTCAGCATCTGTTGTACAGGCTGTGTAGTAAGCACTGTTCTCATATCATTTAACACATCCCGTCCCCACAAGTTCACTGGAATGCCAGGTTGAAAAGTTCCTGTATGACCTTTTTTATCCTTCCAATTTAAAAGTAGCCTGTTCTGCAATGGCATCTGAGCTGTGCCAATACCTTGTAGGTGAGAGGTAGAATTTTTAAGGGGCCAATTGGGATCTCAGGATTCTTGTGAAATTATAGATATATCCAGCACCAGAATCCAACAATCTTTTAATCTCAATCCCATATAATTTTATTTTTAATTTAGGCTATTTATCATTGATAACTGTTTGTCAAAACACCTTTTTCCCTGTACTTTTAAAGCCTCCAGTTCTATATATCGGCACCATTTTGAATTTAAAATATGAAAGCAATAATAATTGAGCAATTCTATCACCAGCTTTTGTTTCCATGGTCCTTTTTTGCATAGTAGTATTTTATAAAATTTTAAAAAGAGGATCCTTTTTTATAAATTTCAAGTAACACATTAGCACAAATAGCCAATTATTAACAATGTGGACCAAACAATTTACCTGTATTTTATTTACTGGAAAATTAATTTTGTAACCTCTTTATCAGTAAGAGATTATCATTTATGGGTTTATCTTAGCAACATTATTTAATAAGCTAATAACCCAAACCATTTTAAGTGTTATATTTTTTATAGAATTAAACCAAGAATTTCTAGAAAGCAACTTAAATTGCAGAGCCAAAATTTCAGTGATCAACAATGATCAACAATCAATGATCAACAGACAAGAGCATACCAAATATATATAGTTCAAAATTATGAATCTTGTTCCTTTAGTTTATCTACCATGAGAATCCAAACATTCATCCAAACATTTATCAAGACAATCAAAAGAACAGAACATCCTTTATTCAAACAGCATTGACTTAGCATTCAATGTCCTGACCGAAACCATTTTTCACCAGAAGTTAGGCCCGGTTTAAAATTTTTAGTGCTAGTTCCTTCTAGGCCTCTGCTCGCTTGGCGAGAGCTGAGGCTGTAGCTTAGCTTTGCTCTGCCCACTGCTCAGGCTCTATTGCCAGAGCCTGCCTGGGCCGCACTCCATCACGGCTCTGCCTCCCACCGGCGTGTACCTGTCCGCCTGCTGCTTCGGGCTATCTCATGCACACCTTTGTCCGCCACAGCCGCTGGGCGCGCCCCGCACACACAAACTCATGTTTAAACTTTCTACTCCCATGAAGGGACTACCTAATAACGAGTTATTCCCACCATAAGGGAAAACAGAAAAACATTTCCCACGAAGGGATCCTAAATATTGAAGTATTCCCACTCTGAGGGAAAAATAAAAAACATTTGAACCCAAATTAAGCAAACAGACAGCAAAACTTTAAGCTCTGGGCTCGCTTGCTGTTCAGCCAGCAGCAATGAGGCCTACCTGTCGATTCTTTGTAATTTAGATGCTGCCGCTCTGCACTGGCAGAGAGAGCTCAGAGTTTCAGCTATCCTGAAAACTCTACAATTGGAAAAAATCTTTACATTTTCCATTACCACTGGGAAGAGGCTTCTCTCTTTCCTTCATCCTTCCTCTTACAGGGCCCCAATCTTTAGGCCTAGTTTCAAAAATTTTTCCCCTTTTTACCGGGAAAATCCTTTTTTCTTGATTAAAATTTTTTCTCCCTTTTTTAACGGGAAACTTCCTTTCCTTCCCTCTTCTCTATTGGGAAGATTTCCTTTTTCATTTAAAATCTTTAGCTGTCTTGCCCTTACTTAACTTTGGTGCCTTCCTGCTTCAACAGTCCAATTAACTGACTGTGAGCTAATTGCACCCATATCAATCCACTCTTACCTGTAAAATGCCGGCCGGCCTTCCAAGAGTGTCCGTCAGCTGGTCCTTTCTTTCTCAGATCTCGGTGGAACCTCCATTTGTAGCGGTAACGCCCGCGTTACCACTAACCGTTCACCATGTCTGAGCGAAGGGCTGCGGATTAAAAAATAGAGACAAGAGACAGCGAGTCATTCGTACGTTTGGATGTCGAATGCCCTTTATTGAAAGAGGGGAGAAACCTTAAATACGTACAGGCTTACAGCACAAATGGAGGAACCCCCGGAGGGCAGAAGTTCGCTGTCAATGGTCTACATTCCAGACTCAATGTTCGACCATCTAGCATCTAAGTAGTTAACGCCCAAAATACAGGATACACAACAAGGAACTTCCCTCAAGCATTCAGAAGGGTGGATACCGGCAGGGAATCCGAATAGGGAGGAATTCTGATCAAGGTCAAGCAAGCAAGGCCGCAGCCACTCCCAGTCGGGGGCCAGGGCCCATGGCGCCCACATGTTTCCAGGCGTTGTGTCATGAGGGGGAGGGGCAAAGTCACCCTCAGTTAAAACCACCCCCTTAAGGCATGCAAAGGTACTTTGAAACTGTGCAACGCAGTGGAAACGTGTAGCATCATGTGCGTTACTTCCAACAGCTGATTTCTGCGTACATGGTAAAATAGGGCCAATTGCTTAAATAACTCCTTTCAGATCGCACTGCTCATCTGCCTCAGCCTGATGAGTTTGAGATTAAACTGCAGTCACCACAAGCTGGAACCATTCTCAGATGGCAGAGGGTGTTTACCCCAAGTCACCACCAGAGGACATCTGTGTGAGTTAGCAGAGCTGTTTCTGGCTAGAGAATGCTGGCCGATGATGCAGCCTGTGTGCATACAGTTCCTGTAAGACAATGCAAGAGCCTGCAGGCTTGCAGAGACACCTAGATCCATCTTAGTGAGTGCTTATTTCACAGCAAACGCTGTCCTCCCGGAGGGACACAGCTCCCGAGATTCGGATGCCCAGGTTTAAGCAGCATGAAATGCAGTGGGTGGATGCTCCTCCCATTTCTGTGGTCACAAGGGCTCCTCTCACTCACTCTGCCTGCCAACTGCAGGAGAGACTCAGTTAATGTAATTAAAGGAGGCGAGGGCCTCCCCCTTCCTAGGTTTGCTCCCTGTGCTCCATCAAGGAGCAGCTTTAATGGTCCAGTGAAGGGCTCAGCCCAGTGCACCATGAACTGGAGATAATGTCTGGAGTCGGGTTAACGGAACTCTCCTGCCAGCGGAGCCCATGCCATCTGCCCATTTATTGACAGCCTTGTCAGCAAAAATCTGGAGTCTGAAGGTGGGCAGGCAGCCAGCATGCCTTCCACTGTCTCTCCAGCGTCTCGCTAACAGATGTTGTGCCTCGTGCCTGGAGCTGCTGTTGGCAAATCGCTGCATGCTCATGTTATTTATCAGAGGGTGCGGGGAGGGCAGAAAGGGAGATGTGTTTTCCAGGAAGGAATTTGTATTCCCTTCCAGGTTTTCTGTAGATGTTAAAAAATAAAAAAAAATAGGGTTTGAAACTGACTTTGAAAAATGTGAATTAATCAGCTTATTGTTCAACACTGGAAAAACAAAACCCTTCCAAACCACACAGTTATTTGAGGAGCCAGTTCCCAAGTTCCATAGGTTATGTGGATTTGAACACTTGCATCCGCTCATTAGGATCTGCGTGGCCTTGGAGGGTGTCTTTTAATTGGACTGTCACACAAAAGCAAATGAGTGGGGACTGTTTCTTCTTTCTGTGGATAGTACCACACTCATACTGAGCTCTTATTCCAAATCACTGGGCATCAGTCAGACTGTTTACTCACTGAATAAAGACCATGCTGTGATTCTGTGACTAGACAATGCATGCCACCCTTGACAAAGGAAGTCTGACTAGCTCTTTAGTTTTTAAAGGGGGAGACTCGAAAAGAGGGACAACCTTTGAGAAGTGAGTTGAAGCCTCTCTCCTGGTTTTCCATGTATGTCCAGACGAGCCATTCTGAGTTGGTCCCTCTTGGAGAGCCTTGCAAAAGCCACTTTATCCAAGAATTCTCTCAGATATAAGACCCCCAGCCATTGGTTCTCCAGAGATCTGTGTTTGTCTAGTTACCCATAACAAACAGTGCCTTCGATCAGGAGAGAAAAATAGGGTGGAAAGGAAATCATTGGCCTGAAGAGATATCGGAGGACCGGAGAGACCTAATGTGGACATCCATGGATGGTTCCTCAGCTGAGAGGAAGGTGCTCCACATTTCTCTGCCGATTATTTCTTGCCATGGCCATGGAGAAGTTTCTACCCAGATATCAAAGAATTCATCAAGGAGAAGACTGGTGTTGTCTGTGGAGATCCAGGAAGCAGCTTGTCACCCCCAAAGCATCAGAAACTTACTGTTAGGGATCCTGAATCACAGGGGCAAGTAGAAAGCCAGCAGGCTGCTCTTCACTGTGATGCCTTCCACTGTCTCTCCAGCGTCTCCAGCATGGTCCAGTGTACCATGCCGAGCCCCATCTCAGGGCTCCTAATGAGATGGTACCAAACAGAAAGGAAGGGGGACAAGAAAGGCCCCATGCAAGCAAATGCAAAGTGCACCTGGTTGTAAGCTCCCAAACTAACTGAAGAATATGCAATCTACCTTTCTCCCCACAGTGCTACGGCCGTAGCCCCTAGAAACACTGCTTCCAGCACCTGCTGCTCTGTGCCTTAAGACTGAGCCGTCTTGACATTTCCACCAGCCTCATTTCCTTGCCCAGTGGACAGTTCCCCACCTGGCTGGTGTCTAGGTGAGGCCATCCATCTGGCACTTTATCTTAGGTTGGAGGCTTGGTTCTTTGCCCATTCGGGCTAATAACATCTCAGAGTAGGCTAGAAACACCATGTAAATGAAGCTGTGATGGAGGATTGGAAAGCGTGACCCGTGCTGCTGATGGGAGGTGGTAATGAGAAGGGACAGCAGGACAAGGTGACTGTGTCAAGAGGTGCGCTCCTTTATGGGATACATGAGATCCTGGGCTCTGGGACAAAAGAGCACAAGAGGCGGTACCCTGCATGTACGCTCAACCTGAGGCCCGTGGGATGCCTGAGAGTGAGACCACAGGAAATGAACAGAAGGTCATGATTAATGACTGCACCTGTCCCCCCTGAGGGCTGTTTCCAAAGAGCATGGCTGGGCTGCTCAGTCAGGCAAGCCAGCGACCTCCCCCACTCACATTTCTTCATGGGTCGGCCCTCATGTAGCTCTAGCACCCAAATAAGAGCAGAACTCCAAGGGGTTATAATTGCTGCTGGTAGAGTGAGGAAACACCCGCTAGCCTAGGAACTGGGCCAAGGTTAGCTATGTCTTCTCCAGTCAGTGGGGAAGGGCTTCACTGCGGGGGGGGGGGGGGGGGCGCAAGTGCAGCATCCAGACCTGTCTCCCTCTTACCTTTCCCTCCAGGGAAGCTGAGTATTGTGGGTTCTGTTGCCCTCACCAACCAGAGGCTTCAGCTTGTGCGTCCACAGTCCACAGCTGGTGGGGTATCCACCTCTGTCTGCAGGCTGCGATGCTGGAGACAAAGGCCATTTGGAACCTGCGTGCATCGTGAAGCCAAGAGCAAGGCTCACTGCTTTATCGATGCAGCCAGAATGCCGAGGAGGCTCCCTTAGGCCAGCAAAGATGCCAAGAGACAACCATAGCTGCTGGGGGCTCTGCTGCTGAGCACAGCCGCGCTGTCCCCTGCCTGCTCGCTGCACAATCAGCTCCCGCGGGATCCTCTCTGCTCTGCCCCTGCACTCTGCCTGCCTCCGAGGATCCTTTGTACCTCCGAGGCTTCTAGCAGATGCAGGGAGTCAGGGCTGTTGCTAAGAGGCCGCTTGTTTGGAAGGGAGAGGCCAGCAGGTGTGGGGGGTCTCAGCCTGCTCTTGGACTGAGGCGGGCAAGCTGAGACCCACAGGCAGGACTCAGTCATGAAGCAGCTCCTTTATTTAGCAACCCAGCTGGTCTGCAGCGGTGCATCTTTCGGTGGCTCCTTACCTGCCTTGAGAAACTGTCTGGCAAACAGCCAGGGCCCCTTTCCCGCTTCCTCCAGTAAGGAAGAGGTTGGGGTCATGTCGCTGCCGCTGTCTTGCTGCAAGCAAGGTTGGCAATCCCCCCTCTGTGCTCTGGACCCAATGTTTCATTCGGGGTGTTGAGCAGCCAGCTGGTTCCCTGCAGGGGACACAGAAGCCACCTGCATGCCAAACTAACAATCTTCCCACAGCATTTGCAATTTAAAACTAATGAGGGAAACAGGCCAGGTGTGAGACTTGCATCATGGGGACTGTAGTGGCCACCCTTTTGAAAGGGTGGCTACCCTGTTTTGGAGGCCTGATGCTGTCATAACTGAAATCTTCAAATATAGCCAAAGAGTTAATTTTAGTGTGGAAAAATTTCTAACATTCACATCTTGCAACAAATCTTATTTTTATTTTTATTTTTCTTGAGGTTGGGTCTTATGTAGCCCAAGCTGACCTCAAACTGGATAGGTAGCTAAGGATGACCTTTGACTTCAGGTCCTCCTGCCTCCCTCTCCTGAATGCTAGGGCTATGGTAACAGTTGTGTACCTCCACCCTAGGCTAACACATCTCATTTTAAAAGCATCAGGTAGGCTGTGGTGGTTTGCATAAGAATGGCCACCATAGGCTCATACATTTGAATGCTCCAGGAGTGGCACTATTTGAAAGGATTGGGAGAGGTAGCCTTGTTGGAATGGCTGTGGCCTTGTTTCATGAAGTATGTCAGTGGGGGTGGGCTTTGAGATTTTCAAAAGCCCAAGCCAAGCCCAGTGGCTCTCTTTCTCTTCCTGCTGCCTGTGAATCCAGATGTGGAACTCTCAGCTACATCTCCAGCACCATGCCTGCCTGCAAGCATGCTGCCATGCTTCCCACCATGATGATAATGGACTAAACCTCTGAAACTTTAAGCAAGCCCCAATTAAATGTTTTTTTGTTAATTGGAGTTGCCTTGGTCATGATGTCTCTTCACAGCAATAGAACACAGAGTAAGACATAGATGGGCCAAGCAAATCCCCTCTACAGATCCTCAGGGTAGGGCAGGGATCATTCTTGGGTGACTTCTGCTCTAAACTTGTGTGAAGATGAAGCCACAAGCTCTATTTTATGTTGACTGGGGTTATCCCTGTTGAGGGTTCTGCCTGTTCCCTGTAATCCTGAGGAGCTCTGAGACTAAACTGGAGGTGTGGATTGGTGATAGGGTGCTTGCCTGGCACATAGTGGCCTTGAGTTTGATCCTCACTGTGCACACACAAAAATGTTCAAGGGCTCTGAGCTCTTCTGGAAGTTCCAGTTTGATCTATGTCCTTGTGTGAGGAGGTTTGGAGCCTTTCGGCACAATAACCAGAGAGGACTGAGTTGTGGACAGGGAGACATTTTTAGGTTTGGCCTGGTCCAGGTTCAGTATTTAGAATAAAACAAACAAACAGCAAACAAACAAATGTTACAGGTTGCCCTCATGGGTGCCTCGGACTAGAAGAACTAGTCTACTTTACATTGGAAGAACCACAAAGATGAGCTGGCGGGGGGACGGGAGACAGTGACACTCAAGTTAATTCTAGAACAAAGCTAGCTTCTTATTCAATAATGTATTTTATTTCCAGGACAGATGGAATTCACAAACATCAAGACACCAGGACATCCCGGATTGTATTGACCCAGATCATGCAGTTAGTTTGTCACTGAAAGACATCAGACTAGGTCCCAGACTGGAGTGCTTCCGATGATGCCCTGCAAACCTAAACAGGCACAAGGCTCTCAGGACAGCATTAGAATGTGTGCACCCTGGAGAGAAGGGGCAAGGCTACAGACAGCGGACGGGTGAGGCTGCTGTTCGCTGTAGGTCTTTTCTCTGTCCTTCTCGCCCCTCTGGGCACTCAAAGGGAGACACACACTTCTACTGAGATGGAGCTTTGTCCTCTTGACTGTAGGTGAGCATTGAGGTCGGGGGAGCACCCAGTCAGGCAGATGGGGCAAGTACCGGCTGCCTCTAGAGAGCAGAGAGTATACCTGTGTTGGAATTCTCTGTTGTTGCTGTTGTTGTTTTCACTAGGCTGTCAGCAGTCACTTTTCTCTCCACAAATACAGAAGTCTTTGTTTTTTTAATTTAATTAGTTTATTTATTTTGACAGGGTCTCACTGTATACCCCTATCTGGCCTGCAACTCATTATGTAGGCTGGGTTGCCCTGGAGCTCCCAGAGACCCACCTGCCTTTGCTCTTGGAGCGCCGGGTTTGAAGGTGTGCACCACCACACCTGCCTAAAAGTGCATTCCTTAAGAACTAATGGATCCCAGGAGGGACGTTCTCCGTGGAGCAACAGAGGAGGCAGTCACTTTGCTTAAGTCTTTCCGCAATTTGTAAAGAACGCTGTCTTTTGCTACTCTTGTTTCTAAAATGAAGCACTATGGATTTAGAAAGCCCTTTGCTCTAAGATTCCCCAGCCTGACACAAAGACCTTTCATGGTAGGAGGGGAAAAAGAAGAGTTTGGAAGCCTTTGAGAAATGCTTGCTAACTTCGCATAAGGAAAACACTGTTTTGAGAACCTTTAGAAATATAAAAGTGGCTTAACACAACTTGTTTTTAAAGGATGAGTCTTTCACTCTGATCAGAAATGAAAACAAAAAAAAAACCCTCATATCTTTCAAATTAACAAATTGTTGCCATTTGAACACGAAAGGGGTCCCAGAGACTCACGTGTTCCGACTTTGGTTGTCCTCTGGAGGTGTTAAATAGCCAGGCAGTGGAACCTGAGGGGACCGTGTGGCACATCTGACAGCATGTTTGGGATGTTCTTCTTGGTCCCGGGTCCCTTCTTCCATCCTTCTGGGGCCTATCCACCAGGAGGTGAGCAGCCTTTGCCACGAGCTCCCAGGGTCATGATGCTCTGAATCAGTGGAGCCAACGGGCCAGAGCCAGAGTCGATCGATCCTCTTCTAAGTCGCTTATGTTAGGTATTTTGTAGCATCAGTGAAAAGCTCAGCACAGAGACCCTGGCCCAGCCTGGTCAGCACAGCTCTCATCCTCATCCCCTGAACCTCTTTCTTCAACACGTGGAGACTATTACAGAGATCTACAACTGGTCAAAAACGCAGGCCATCAGCGACTGTGAGGAGCCATCTGTAACACAACCCCAACACCTAGGATTGTTCAGAACAATCCTAGAGAAGGGAGCATAAAGATTATGGGATGCCTGTTGATAGGTAGAATCTCCTAGGTGTAACAGGGAAAATGCTCCCAAGAAATTTCAACAAGTCCTGCTTACTGACCATAACAGTTGGCATGGCAGTGTGAACAGGGCAACGTCTACGTGGTCCCATCTCAAGTTAAGAGCTACAAGCAGTCCTGATATGGGGGGGGGGGGACACAGCTTCCTCCAGGGAAGAACTCCAAGTAGGCTGTCCAATACAAGTGGTCAGCCCTGGACATATACATATAAGAAACACTAAACACACTCAGCAGGTAACATATAAATGTGTGTATGTGTATAGTCTACTGATATGTATGTATGTGTATGTATATCCATGTAGCAATAATTAAAGAAGAGATCATGAATTTGTAAGGGAGGGATGGGACATGGAGGAGTTGGAGAAAGAAGGAACTGGAATAATGAAGATGCAAGGATCATGTATGAAGTTCACACAAACATAAAGAAATGTATTTGCTTACTCAGAAAAGAATTAAGACACAAATGCACTTGGAGACAAAATCCCCAAGTCAAATATATAGAAGTCCAACCTCATAACTTTAACATCCTTCCAAATTCTATCTCACATTCTATCTTGGTGCCTCAGACAAGTCTACTCACTCTGCCAAAACAGTATAACATGGAAGGAGTCAGGGGCTGCCTGTAAACAGAGGGCCTCAGTTCCAGGCACAGTTTCACCGTGTTTGCTATAATCTTAAATTTACACTGACTGTCCAGACTTTCGATATACAAAAGATACAGTTCATGTTGTACTGGCTAGTTTTAAGTCAAGTTGACACAATCTAGAGTCATCTGAGGGGAGGGAACCTCAATTGAGAAATTGCCTCCATAAGACCAGACTGTAGGCAAGCCTATAGGGCGCTTTCTTAATTAGTGTTGCTGTGGGGGGGCTCAGCCAATTGTGGGTGGTGCCACCTGGGCTGGTAGCCCTGGATTCTATAAGAAAGCAGGCTGAGCCAATCATGAGCAGCAGTCAATAAGGAGCACTCTTCCATGGCTTCTGTATCAGCTCCTGCCTCCAGGTTCCTGCCTGTTTTGAGTCCCTGCTTTTGCTTTGCTCAATGGATTTTGATTGTGGTGGTTTGAATAAAGATGACCCCTATAGGCCCATAGGGAGTGGCATTATTAGGAAATGTGCCTTGTTAGAGGAAGCGTGTCATGGGGGCAGGCTTGAGGGCTCAGATGCTCAAGACACACCCAGTAGGGCAGTCTCTTCCTGCTCCCAGTGGATCAAGATGTAGAACTCTCAGCTTCTTCTCCAGCACCATGTCTGCCTGCATGTCACCATGTCCCACCAAGATGATAATGGACTAAACCTCTGAACTGTAAACCAGCCCAATTAAATGTTTTTTCTTTATAACAGTTGCTGTGGTCATGGTGTCTCTTCACAGTGATACAGAATATGAAAGCAAATAAACTCTTTCTCCCCCAAGCTGCTCTTGGTCATTGTATTTCATCAAAGCTGACTGACACAGGGCCCTCGTGTGTTGCATAAATCAGATCTTAAAAAAAAAAAAAAAACAGCATGCATTTGGAGAGATGGAGAACACGTTTTTGTTACTCTAGCAGACCAATGGAGCTAGTGCCCTGGAGAGATTACCACCCCTGATCTACAGTTATATTTATAGACTATACAGCATTATTTGGATCTTTTCTATTACTGGTAGGTTAGGGATTTAGATTTTAGCCTACTTGACTGAGATACATGAGCAGCATGTTTACAGAAGAAGAAAGGATGAAATTAAGAAAATTATTTCAAACTTTCTCAAGGCAAAGGGCGTAGGAGTTAGCTGAGTGAGAAGGTAAGGGAGATTACAGAAGCAAAGCACAGCATAAATCACTCAGAGCTATGAGGGCAGTAGGAAAACTTCACTCATTCTAATTCTCCTCATCAGAAGGACTCCCCCACTTGCCCTTGAGTCTACCTCCAGCCAGCATAGCTCCACTCAATCATTTTAGCAACCAACATCTCCCTTAGAGTTCACCTGATCAAAAGGATGTGCGGGCAGATGCCCAAACAGAACAACCTGTGTGATGTTGCTGTTTGCTAAGGTTTTCATCAACTTATGATTTAATGTTTGTTACCTTCTTCCTTTTTTAACCTCCCATCTGCTTTTACATTTTTGATATGCATATAATCATTGCATAAAGTGATGGGTTTAATTATGACATCTTCATCCATGTGCGTTATGTGCTTTGCTTACATTTGCCCCCACTATCCCCCTTCCCACATACGCATGCTCCTTCACTTCCTCCCCTAAGTAGTTGCTTAGTGGCTAAGTAGACATTCATGTCATTATATGTAATATATCATGTAAATCTAAATTTCACACAGAGGAGACAACATGTGCTATCTGCCTTTCCGGGTCTGGCTTGGTTTACTACACATACTGATTTTCCCCAGCTCCACCCGATTACTCATAAATGGCATAATTTCATTATTCTTTATGAATGAATACAACTCCATTGTGTATATATACACACAATAATTGGTTATTTTCAACACATACATGTCTGACTAGGTTATTTTTTTATTCCTCCTGCTGAAATTAAGCAATAAAATGTAACCAAGACCTAAGCAAATAAAAACTATTATGATTTTAAATTGAAAGCAGCTGTTTCTCTTATATTCTTGGCTACTAATCTTTGGAAAGTGAATTGGCAAAGCCACGAGGATACTTGTGGCTACACACTCTATGATGGATTACTTTGGTTGTTGGATGAGTCAGAGCCTCATGTAGTTCAGGCTGGACTTGAACACCTGATCTGCCTCTATCCACCTCCCGAGTGCTAGGCTAATAATGTCACCACCCTGGTAATGGATTACTTTCCAACTACTTCTTCCAGCTCTGGTATTTAAAAGTCAGTAAGCTGACATTGGCTCAAGCGTGGGTTTTCTATGGCTACAAGGGCTTGGGTATCTGAAGACTGGTCCACACACATTTGAGCATTTGGCCACACATCCTTTTATTCTGAAGACATTTAAGGAGAAGCTGATGTTTTATAAAATGATGTGACATCTGACCCTCATGGAGGGTGTGTGTGTGCTTTCATAATGTGGTTCCTCAAGCCTCAGCCCTGGCTAAGGTCTGGGTTCAAAACCTTGCCCTTCTTTCAATCCCTCTTCTGCAGACAGTGCCCCAACCCAATGTGCCCCATCATGGCACAGTGAAACACAGAGGATCTTCCTCTTTAACAATCCTCAAAGGTGCAAATCCTCCATGTCCTTAAATACGACTAACAATCACCGCTGCTGAACAAGCTTAGGCCAGGGAGTCAGGCTGAAGTAGGTTAATGTGTTAACTTTCCTAAGAATTTCATCTCATCTCTTTGCAGTTGTCCCAAGTCTTAGTACAAAGAGGTGAATGATGGTGGATGTTCCAGACACCCCAGGAATACTATTAAGGGGCTATTTCTATGTTTTTGTTCTAATTTAAAGAATGCAGGGAGAGTCCTTGCTGTTTCTCTGTGAAGGACATGATCCTGGTAGTTCATGTGAGTCCCAGTTTCGGCCCTTAATCTTAAGGAAGCCATTCATTTGTTACACATACCGTGCCTTACACACCAGTTTCTTTGTGAGTGAAAAGAAGCCATTGGACACATTGCTCCTTGCTTGTCTTCCTCCCCCAGATCACTTTCAAAGCATATGTTAAAGTCACTTTAATTACAAGGTATGTTCAGTAAATATTCCTATCAAAGATTTACCTAACAGATTCCATGCACCTACCAGCTAGTTTGAACAGATGTTAATTTATTTGTTCTTGTTTGCTCAGAGCCTTATATATTTAATTCATAAAACAAATTTGAAATGTTAAAATATGAGAAAATGGGCCTCTTAAAATCAAAGAGTTATGATACATAAAGAGGAAATAAAATATACATTAATAAGCAATTATGAAAATGAGAGTATTACATGTGGGGAGTGTACTAATTCTACAATAGTGAAAAACAACCCTAAATGCTTTTAACTGTTTATCAAGAAAATAAACCCTACAAAAGCAAAACCCCAAAGCAGCCATAAGGAAAGATGATAAAAAAAAATTCAGGGAAATAAAATTAGAATTAAGCCAATCAGGAAAAGGCTAACATACGTCCTTGAAAGAGATTCTATTAAATGGAATTAATTCCTCAGGAGTATTTATTCACAAATATGGGCATCTGCCCAGTGGTGAGGCAAACCTGCCCTCGGTATCAATTCCTAACGCAGAGATCAGACCAAGGAAAACAATGGCTAAGTAAATTCATGAGACTAATATGTACCAAAAAGAGCTTTCTTTGATTTGAGAGCATCCCAAGAAAGCATTGCTATCAAACAGAGATTAACCTATAAATGAAGATTGGGTTATTAGGAAACATATTAATAAATAAATAATAATTGAAACTATGAGGGAAAACTACCATTGTAGGACATACATAAATTGGTAACTATGAATGACTCTAGAACACAATATGCTGGGTACAATAAGCCACACCCAAAGGGCAGTATATATGATTCTGCCTACACAGGTATTTAGCTTTGGCAGGCTCATCCAGGCAGAAAGCTGAGCAATGGTTGCTCAGAGCATGTTGCCTTTTCCTTTTCAGGGCCTATTTCAAATAATAGTTGAATATCTTCAACTGAAACTATTTTTTTTTTTAGTAATCACATCTGTGTATTATTTTCATCAAAAATCAGAATCTATTATTTTTGCTTTCATTCTATATTCTAATTTAAAATATGAAAACCAGTGCAGAAATATACTTTGTATTGTCTGATTTTTCAGAGTGTATTTTTTCATTCATTAAATGAATTGTACTTTAATGATTATAGTTTAAATTCTTGTCATTTTCTTTTTGTTTATTTTTGTCTACTCTGCCCACTTGTTCTAATAAACAGAAAGTAGTGTACTTAAATAATTCTTTATAATTAATTACCTTTGTATGCTTTTTTCTGGCAAAGTGCATCCTGCATAGATTCATGTTCCTGAAAAAGATCTCTGCCCTAAGTGGGACCCTTTGGTGCCCTCTCTACAATCTGGTAACCAATGCAGAGTCAGTAAGACTACACCACCTACCTGGTATGGAGATGGGAGTGGATACTCCCAAATGGAAACTGTCTTTTTATACACACCAAGCTGTGATCACTTGGAAACCAACGTTCTTTCTCAGCTGGAGCCTCCTTCATATTTCAGACCTAAGTGTTGTTAATATTAAATGTCCTGCGTGAAGTCCACTAACAGCAGGGCATGAAGAGTGGGCTAACTCAAAAAGCACACTTTACATAATTCCTAGGTGAGCGTCAGTGCTAGGCTCTTTCCTCACTCAGGAATAAGTATATGAAACAGTATAGAAATGATAAGAGTCTGCACTATCCAGTTCAAGATCATGACAGGAGCTCATCTTTAATTCCCTATCCAGTCATCTTCCCACTGGAAGATGTAGGGAATCGAAGGAGTTAACAGCCTGTACAAAGTTGAAAATTAGAAAACAGTGTCCACCTAAGACGTCTCATCTTCTCTGGAGGCTTGATTGATGTGACCAGCCGCCTAAGGCTCTGGCTTCCATTGTAGAGTAGTAGGACTCTGTAGTAGAGTAGAAGACAGACTACAGTCTTCTTAAATTCTGAGCCACAATACACCTACTTTCCTTAAGCTGATTGTGTCTGGGATTTTGCCACATCCCCAGGAAAAGTGGCTAAATGAGGGCCACACCAACCATTCAGATACCTTAAAGAACACTTCATTAGGTGATTCCTTCAGATCTTCAAGAAATCCCAGTCAGACTGTAATAGAAGAGAAGTGAAGCAGAACCACCGCCACCACCACCACACAGGCACACATTCACACACACACACACACACACACACACACACACACACATACACAAACACACACATACACACACACATACACACAGGCACACACACGCACACACACACACACACACACATACACATACACACACATACACACACACACATACACACAGGCACACATACACACACACAGCACACACATACGCATACACGCACACACACACATACACGCGCACACACAAACAGGAGCACTTATACACACTGTACAAGCAATGAGTGCTCATGCACATGCATGCGCACACACACGCGCACACACACGCACACGTGCACACATGCACGCGCGCGTAAAGACACACACACACCTTTGGAACTTGAGGAGGCAAAGGTTTCCTCTGAGAGCCATGGATATCAATTAAGGTGAAGTCAATGCTGTACCAGGGATGGACCGAGGTCAGTAAACACAGGTATTGATTATGATATTTTCATAGGCTCCAAGAGGTGAGAGTGGTATATAAAATAAAGCAATGCACTGTGAGCAAAGGGGATAATGCCACCACTTGCTTCAGGCTTTTGCTCCAAAAATAAAAACTGATTGAGCAATGAGGTCTCTCTTTGCTATGCTAGTGGGTCCCTAGTTTACTCCCCTACTGAACCCTGTCTGCTTTAAATATATAAGATATGCAGCTTAAGGTTTCATGTTCTTACTTTTGAGAGTGTTTGTCCTTGCAATTTGGGGAATAGGTTTATTCTCTTTTGACCCCAGATACCCTTTTCCATGTTTATTCATTTTGTTTTCTTCAGTTTCAATCTCCTGATCTTTGTTGAGAGCCAAGTGGCTTTTTATTTCTATGGAAATAAGTGATCACTTTACCCCACGGAAACATTAGTCATCCTGTCTCCTCATTTAAAAACTTTCTTCTCTTGAGAAAGAGCCAACATCAAGGGTGCACATGCACTCATTCCTCCTGAGACCACTCTGGGGATTGTGTCTGCAGTCATCATTTCTTTAAGTTGAAGCATGATACTCTGCAGTCCGTGATTGTGAGTAAAATCAGGCCTCATGGACGGCTCAGCACATCAGGCTGCATCCCCAGCCCTTTCACTCACAGTGGTATCAAATGCACCAAGATGAATGAGTTCCATCCTTCAGTGAAAACCGGGTAAAACCAAGTTGACATTTAGAAAAATACTAACCATAGCTGTTCAGAAGCAAAGGTCAAGGACTAATACCCAGACACTTGTTTTTACTAACACACTTAACTTACATTTGAGTGGAAAATCCATCCTCATTTGTAAGTAAACACATTAATCTCTCAAGAATGAAAGGAGAAGCTGCCATGACTTTGGGGAGAGAAAATAATTTAGTCCTGATTTCTTCAACTCTCAAGATCTAGATTAAGAAGACCAGTCAATAGGTTCCCGAGGATCCACTCTGTCAGAGATACAAAGGTATCGCCACTGTGGCAGATGGACATGCCATTTCCCATAATGTGTATGTGGGACTTGGTAAAAACAATGGAAGGTTATTCTTGTCATTATCCTACATGCGTGGCTGCATGTATAGTCAGCCTTCTATATCCATGCATCCTACAGCCAGGAAAATATTTGGGGAAAATGCACTTGAATATTTTAGATATTTTGTTTGTCATCCACTGTACAATACAGCATAATAGCTATTTATATGCCACTAATCCTGTATTAGTTATTGAAATAAATCTAGGGATTTTTAAAAGAGCAGACAGGAAACTGTGTATAGGTTATAAACAAATACTATATCATTTTACATCAGGGACTTGAAATTCACAGACTTTGTGCTCTTTGGGATGTCTTGGAACCCATCCCTTATAGACACCAAGCAATGACTACAAAACTTCCTCCATTGCTGCCTTTGAAGAAGTAAACTGCCACCAAACTGATTCTATAAAGTCTGTTCACCATGATGACAAAACCTGATTAAGACATAGGAAAGGATACAAAGAAGCCACACATCTATGTGCCAATATCTTTGATGAGCATAGATACAAAATCTTCAATATAGTACTTGCAAATACAATTCAGCAACACAATGTGATCTAGTTGGTGTCATTCTTGGGATGCAAAGTTAGTTGAACACATACAAATCAATTAATGCAATACAATATAAATCAAGGATAAAAACTACACAATCATCTCAATGGACAAAGAAAAATCCTTTAATAAAATCCAACATCTCTTTCATGATTAAAAAAAACTTTAATAAATGAGATAGAGAAGGATGACACCTTAGTGTAACAAAGTTTGTCTGTGGCCAACTCATAGCAAATATGGTGATACTGTCAAAAACTGAGAATTTTCTGAGGAGTTTGGAGAAGAGAAAGATGATCAAAATATATTGCATGAAAAAATTTAAATAAAAACAAAAAAACCCAAAACATAAAAAGTTAAGAATATTCTAGACCATAAAGAGTTTTAATGAACAAAAAATAAACAGGCAGTTAATAAAAATGATGAGAAGTCTAGTGGGATCCACACTTCAGTTTATAAAATGATATAAAATGACCTCAAACGTCAGTGCAACAAAGAGACAGATTTGCAGTTCTTCTCAACAAGATAGTCAATTACTTTCACACATGTGAAAAAGATTTCTCTCTCTCTGTTTTCTAAATGTGTCAAATATCTAGAAATGCAAAGAATGTTGAAAGATTGGCTTTACACTGTAATAAAGTGACAGGAGAACTTCAGTCACCGTGAGGATCTCCTCCAAGGCATCATCCTGTGAGTTCTCCTCCCCGTAAAGTTTGGCGGTACGGTTGCGAAGAGTGGCCTAATGTATTTCCCCCCACTGCATTTCGGATGCAGACAATACACCAGCCATGTTGGAAAAACTCTACTACTCCTTCGAATTTGGGGTGATTGTTTTTCAAGAATTTCTGCCATGTTCCTGAAGCAATTTTTTTTATTACTATTGATTGCTGTCTTGGTTTTTGTCTGCAGTAGATCTTGTCAGAGTGTTTTAAACCTGATCATCATTGTTATAAGAAAATGCTGTTGTACAGCTTATTCTTAAAATATTCTACCTATTGTCCAAGAAACAGTACCTTGTAAAATTTCAAGAATAAAATCTCACACTACTATTATTCCTACAATCCTCTAAACTCAGAAGCAATAATGGTGGGTAGTCTCTCAACTCCTTGATTATTATATTTTATTACAGTTTGTTTAAATATATTACTTAAGATTCTAGCCAGAACAGAGAAAAGAAAGAAATAAGAAATACAAGATGATATGACTTCATATGTAGAAAATCCTAATGTCTAAAAATAAGAAAAAAATCCTAGATCTGATAAATATCTTCAGCAACGTAGTAGGACAAACACATGGGAGCACAGAAATCAGTAGCTTCCATCAATGATGGACTCCCTGGGGAAGAAATCAGGAAGGTAACCCAAATCATAACAACCTAAAACATTAACAAATAACTCAGGCTAAGGAGCTAAAGGTTCTTACAAGAAAAACTATTTGATATCAAAAGGAGAAACTGAGGATAGTAGACAATGGAAAGATCTCCCTTGCGTTCATGGGTCGACAGAATTACTATTTTGAAAATGGCTATTTTGCCAAAAGCTATTGTTCTGTAGCTATTTCATCTGAATTGAACCATTCTCTCTTAAGGGGTCAGGGAGTAAGTAAAACCTACAAAGTTCAGAAAGTAAATGACATGTGCAGGCCTCAGGAAGCTCCTGAAACTTACAAGATTTGTAAAGTCCCCCCTTAAGGATATGGAAACAATAACAATTTCTGCAGCGAGAAGACTCTCCAAGTGGTTGATCTGCTTTCAAGTTGAGAAGTGTACTGTAGGGATACAACTTCCCCAAGTTATCACCAATACTCTGGTAAATATCTCCAATAGACTCATTGGTCCATTAAACTGGGTTTAGGTGAAATAATTTTTTTGGGTCTATTATTGGTGTCCTACTGAGGATGAACAGAACTTGATCATGTCTCCCCAGGAAAGTCACACAACAGCTATCTATAGATTAAATGTAATCCCTGTTCAAAATTCCAAAGACATTCTTCACAGAAACAGAAAAACTAGAAAAACAAAACAACGGCCCCCAAACCCCTGAAATTCACAGGGAAGCACAAAAGACCCTGAATAGCCAAAGCAATCCCAAACAAACAGAGAGCATCCAGAAGTGTTGAAATATCGATGTCAAAATATGCTACAGTGCCATAGTAACAAAAATACCTATGTACTCCCAGGAGTAGATTAGAGGACCTAGAAGTAAATCTATCCAACTACAGCCACTGATTTCTCAACCAAGGTGATCAAAAGATGTTGTGAAAATAACAACTACTTCAGTGCTGAAACTAGCTCCCAGTTTCTCACTTTGTACAAAACTAAACTCAAAATGAATCAAAGAATTTCATTTAATATTGGAAACTGAAACTTCTAGAAGGTAAACACATCAATCTGTGGTGAGGGCTTTCTGGAAGAACATGAAAAAGCTCAGAAATAATAAAATTAGAAAAACAAGAATAGATCAAAAGAATTAGATCTATATTAGTTATTTCTGTTGCTACTGCAACCTAATCTTATTTGAGGTAAAGCAGATTCGGCGGGGGGGGGGGCTTATTTGGGCTCATGGTTGAGGGAATACAGTCTGTCATGGCAGAGAAGACACGATGGCAGGAGTGGCTTGGCCTGTGGCACCAGCCAGGGAGTAGGGAAGGGATGCTGGTACTCAGCTTCCTGCCTTTCCAGCCGAGCCTCCTCTGAGATACTGCCTTAGGCTGATGATCTCTGGCTTGCCACCTGCAGACATCCTGAACTTCAGAATCCAATAAGGCTGTGTCCCAGTCTCCAACTTTCAGAGATAATAACTACACCCTGCAAGCCTCTAAGTCTGTGGTTATGTTGCAATAGGAAATGAATGTAACTGTGGTATATGTGACAGACAAGGAAAATTATGTCTGCTAGAGTTCATTCCAGGAGAGTCACAAGTGTGGCTGGAATAAACACTGTCATGAGTTACTTAGATTTGGGCGCTGACCCTTCAGAAGTAAGTTCATTTATGGTCTGACTGGAGAGTGGCCTCAGTGACTGGAGGACTTGGTTTTTGCTGAGTGATGTGAGTAATCTTGAAGTCATTGCTGAGCTACTCAGAACAGTAGAGATGGCCTAGCATGGTGCCAACTATTCCCAGACTCCTCCACCTCCTTTGTACACGCCTCAGATTCATGCCAAGTTAGTTCATCAAGAATATTATAAAATTATTTCTGGAGGGTGACAGATTATTAGTGTCCCCAGAGCATCTCTGCAGGTGTTGGTCTGGTTCTCTATCTACCACTGAAACCATGTCATACAGTTAAGGACCCCTGGAGTTAACCAGGAGAAACTCAGAAGCTCAAGATGGGATTCAATTCACAGGTGGGTTGGGGCAGCCAGGACCTCCAAAGGAAGACTTCTAGTGTGCTGGCTAATCTTGGTTGTCAAGTGGACACACCGGGAAGAGGGAACCTCGGGTGAGAAATTGGCTCCCTCAGATCCCTCAGATTGGCCTATGGTCATGTCTGTGAACTCTATTTTTACTTTTCATTGAAAATTGATGTAGAAGGACCCAGCCCACTGTGTGCAGTGCTATCCCTAGGTGGGTGAGCCTGGGCTGTTTAAGAAGGGTAGATAAGTGAATGCGAGCCTGGAAGCAAGCCAGGATGTAGTGTTCCTCTATTTCTATGTGGTCTCTGCTTTGAGCTCCTGCCCTGGCTTTTTTTGATGTTGGACTGTAATGTAACTTGTAAGCTTGTAACCTATGGGTTGTGACACCTTTGGAGGTCAAATGACCCTTTCACAGGGGTCGAATATCAGATATCCTGTATAACACTAGCAAAAATCACAGTTATGAAGTAGCAACAAAATGATTTTATGGTTTGGGGTCACCACAACATGAGGGACTGTATTAAAGAGTCGCAGCACTAGGAGGGTTGAGAATTGCTGCCCCAGACAAACTCTTTCCTCCCCCAAGTTGTTTTCGGTCAGTGTTTTATCACAGCAACAGAATGCATGCAAACATCTAGTCCATTCCAGATTAGACCTCTGGAAATGTTATGACAGATGTTTTTCTAACAGGGGGCCTTGCCTGGCAGTGCTCAGGTAGAGTCTTTTTCTATTACCATTTTGAAAAAGTACCAAGCAACTTTTAATGCCTATGTGCAAACCAGAAAGGGCTTAGCAACAAGGTATTTGGGATGGTTGGTTTTCCTGAGATGGAGGTAACAACATTATACATATATTGAACAATCGCTTTTCCTTAGTCTGCTGCAGTCTGGATGGCAATCTGGATGAGTGGCCCCTAAAGTTCCATATGCCAAGGTTTAGTCCCCAGGGTGGCAATATAAAGGAGTGCTATGGGCCTTCAAGAGTGGAGCCTAGTGAGAGATCTTGAAGGCATTGGTACCTATGCCTTTGAATATGATTTTGAGACCCACTCTGTAGGTAGAGTTTTTCGTTGGGACTGCCAGCTCCCCAAATAAGCACACAGAGACTTATTATTAATTATAAATGCTCAGCCGATAGCTTAGTCTTGTTACTAACTAGCTATTACAATTTAAATTAACCCACATATCTTATCTACCTCATGGTAGAATCTTTTTCCAGCACAGTATGTTTGTCTCCTGCTTCCTCTGCATCTGGCTGGCAACTCCACTGGCCGTCCTTCTTCCCAGTGTTTTCCCAGTTTGGCTCTCCTGACTACCTTCTTTCTGCCTAGCTATTGGAAAGTTGGCTCTTTATTAAACCAATGAGAGAAATACATAGTCACAATGTATAAAAGGATTATTGCAAAGCATCACTTTCCTCTCCGCTCCATTCGAAGATGTATATCTTGCTGAGACAGCTCCCACCATCACCACCTGGTCCCCTTACCACAACTGAACTGACGCAGGCACCATGTTTTAGAACCTTTGAAGCTGTGAACTCAACACCCCTTTACTTTTCACAATGTAATTGCCTGCTCAAGGTTGGAGGTGCCCTCTTGTAGTACCAGCATTTGGGAGGCAACAGGAGTGTCACAAGTTTGTGGTCTGACTGGGCAACAGTGAGGTGCTGTCTCAGAATGAAAGAAAAAGAGCTAAGGGTGTGGCCCCACAGCATGGTGTCTGCCTATCACCTATCACATGCAAGGCCCTGGGCTTCATCCTCATTATCTCAAAAATGGTAAGTTACTACTTTCCGGTATTCCACTGCAGTACTCCAGGTCTGATTGACAGCATGGTCAAGGGTGAGGTAGACTAACGGAACATTTCAGGCATACAGCTCCTGAGACTCTCACTACAATGCCGGGAGTGAAAGTTCTCGTTTATAAAAGCATGTGCTCACCAGGAGTCCCACTGCCATACCCAGAGCTACCCAAGGTCTAAGTGCAGTGTGAGGAGGCATATACACATATGTAGTGCTATTTAACTTAGCATATATTCAAGGAGACAGTTTGCTTATAGACTTAGATTTTAACAGTTCCTAACTTCTTAACTACTACACAAAGTGTCTCATTACTATCACCAATTCATATTAAATCTGCCTCTCTCTACTTAATAGTTGCAAACTAGTCTATGGTAATGATTGATTTCCAATGTCAATTTGACTGGATTTGGAAATGACAAGAGACACAACTCTGATGTGTCTGTTTACGTGATTTAGCTGGGGAGGAAGAGCCATTCTGAATGTGGGTGGCACTGTCCTATAGCCTGGGTCCCAAACTGAGTAAAAAGGGGAGCAACATCCAACTGGACACCACTGTTCCTGTCTTTCTGCTTTCTGACTATCTGTGCTGAGAAGGTGACCAGAGGCCTCAAGCCTCCTGACCCCATGGCTTCCCCACCATGATGGACTGCATCTCCTTAAATATGATGTAAGAATAAACTTTCTTAAGTTGTGTTTGTCAGGCATTTGTTACAGCAACTGGAAAAGTAATTAATACATACACCTTAACATATAAATATTTACTCGGCACTTTTTTACTAGACATACAATTCTTTATCTCAAATTTTCCTTAATACCATAATAGAGAACCTTTATATTGTTAAATGCACATATTCAAATATTTCTTTAGGATAGGGCTTCCTGTGGAGTTGCCGGGCAAACAGGGCATACATTTCAGATATTGCCCCCAACCTGCCAACTCTTCCTTGATAAAGATGTCATCTATATACATTTGCGCCTTGACCCTCTGAGAGCCTATGTCCCCACATGCTTGGTTATACTGGTCTTTCTCAGTCGTTTCCTCTTATGTCAGCGTGAGTGAGAGATGAAATCGGCAAGCTGGCTTCTTCATCTCCAGCCTCCCTTTCTCACACTTTTTAACCAGGTAATGAACTCCGCTCCTCCTTTCTTCTGCTCCAACTGAAAAACAGCTTCTGTCACTCTTGTGTGGAAATTTACATTTAAATTATTTTTACCAGAGTTCCTAATTTTGAGTCATTCTTAAATTCTGAAAGATAAAATTTGGTTGCAATAGTTTTTTTTTTTTAATTTGCTGATGGGTTGTATTAGATACCTTTTATTTAGAATATTTAAAAATAAGAGAAGTGCTTTATAATTTCTGAAAGCTGCTTTGTCTGGTTTTGTTATATTGGTTTTGTGAGGCCAAAGAGGTTTTTTTGTTTTTTGTTTTTTTCCTTTTCTATTCTCTGAAACATTATACAACATGAAAAATTTCTGTCCTTAGGACAATTTTGTAGAACTTCCTGATTAAATTTTCTGACCTACTTGCCTTTAGGGCTAAGCATAAAAAATAGGACAGAATCTTTATCCACCCATTATGGATAAAGGTAGTAAGAACTATACAATTAAATTGACACATTGACACCCTCCAGACATCTTCACACATGTTTTATTCCTGGGACTACAATCCATCAACAAGTGACATAGAATATCCTTCTGGTTTAAGTCAGTATGAGGAATTAGAGAGGAAACTTCCTAAAATTCTTCTTGAGAGTGAGAGTTCAAAGACTCAGAGGGAAGAATCTGAACTGAACCGAGCACAGAGCCCGGTGATATGAACTTTTTGAAGCTGCAAAGATGTCAAAGAAGTTCTGTTCAACTGGGCCGGACAGCTTAGTTTGATGTAGGGTTTCAAGGCACAGCAGCCTGCCCTTGTCATATAAAAGTCATCTTTCCAGGGGATTAGCAAGCTGAGGTATCAGTTTACTTTGCAAATATGCAAAGGGTTTAACAAGAGATCTGGTTCAATAGAAGTCGAATTTCTTTTCCCAGACCGATCACATTTTTTCCATTTCATCTAAATGGATTTACTTCTTGGTAGAAGGAGAGCTAGTAGATAGTGCCTGTATTTAACTTGGTGGCTGGAAATGAGTGCCAGCTGCGTGAACTTCAACTGCAATCAGAATTCCATGGTCTCAAGCGAGGCTGGATGTAAAATAAAATAACGTTGTAAAGGCATAGCGAAGTCAGTTTGCCAAACCTCATCCTTTGAGAAGGCTGAGGTTTCCTGTCAGCTTCCATATGGGCCTGGAGCTCTTTCTTCCACATTTGGCAACCTAGACTCTCCGTGTGGAGAGGTGGGTAAGTGAGTCTGACTCAGGAGCCACAGAAACAGAGCATGAAGGAGGCAAACACCACGCCAGGTTCAGAGCAGTTCCCATTACGTCAGGCATAAGACGCAAACTTCTTTAATTGACTTTCACAGATCATTCCACACATTTTTCCGTGTTTGGGCATAACCACTGGTTCTTGTGCACAGTAAGCCTTACATTTCTCTTTAATCCAATAACTTGGAGAACCCTTGCTTTGAAGACGGTTGGATTAAAATCAACACAAGCAGACTGGGGTTCCGTGATGCCAAACATCTGTTGAATGTGTGTTTCAGATAGATTTCATAGCGTTAGGTGTTTGATATCATGTGGAAACAGAGGGCCTGTGACTGGGATCTGTACATTAAAGATACAGATAAGCCTGCAGCCTGTGGACTTCTACTGGAAATCACAGGCCTAACGTCTGCTATAACATCGATAACAGACGTGGAAGCTAGGAATGGGGGCAGGATAAAATTTTAGATGACATATGCACAAAAGGTTTTAGTTTTCTTCCTTCCCTTTTTTTTTTCATTTGTGCTTTGCATCTTTCATTCCATTCCATTTTATTTTCCTGCCTGGAACACAGTTATTGAGGCTGGAATTGAAGCATCTCTCTTTGTACCGTGAAGTAACAAGTAGAACATTTTACAATCCCGTGTTAAGGTTGGTGGATTGTGAAGAGATGATGCTTTTGTGTGGTTGACCACTATTGTCGGACTAGTTATGCCAGCTTAGTTGATTACAGAATCCACACTGACATTACGTAGACCGTTTTGTTTCTTTATTAATTTTTCAAGAGTATATCTCACCATTTCTCCTCCTCTGGGGACAAAGCAGGTTCTTTCAGAGCTGAAAACTGTTACCTGCATGTGCAGGGCCATTGGAGAACAGAGCACAGTGAAGTCTTTATACTTAGTGGAATGGTGGGATCCAGTCCAGGGGATGAAGGCTGTGGGGGATGCCAGAGACATCAGAGCATCGCTTTGTGATTCAACTGTTTTCTCTCCCAGAACAAGGAGCCCACACAAGGTCAAGATGGTCACACATGAGTGGGAGTGATGAGTGTGTTAGTTCTTTGTGGCTAGGACGAAAATACCCCACAGAAGCAACTCAGGGAAAAGGGGTTCCCTTTTTCCTGGCTCCCAGTTTCAGGGGATTTTAGTATAAGACAGCAGGGCAGGAGGGTGTTAGAAAGTTAGGGGACTGGGGACATCCTCACAGGAGAAACAAGACCTCCAAAGGCCAGGCCTGGCTACCCTCCGGTCAGCTAGTCCCAGGACCTCTTTCTGAGCTTTACAAACGCTTTAGCTTCAAACAGTGCCATCTTCTGGGGACCAGTTGTTAAACACGTGAGCCTGTGGGGGACACTTTCTCTTGAAGCCACAGGAGTCCACTTGATTTTCAGAGCAGTAAACCCATAGAATGGGACGCCTATGTTGTGCAAATGAAAAGGAGACGAGTGTCCTCGCCTGTCAGCACTGTGCCCTTGATATGGCTGAAGTTTTAATTTCTGCTTATTTTCTGGTGAGGGCAGAGCACATGGCCAAAGCTAAGGAATGTCACTCCTAATGCAGAGATCTCCATATTCTCTTACTTACTCATGTAACTGAGACTAGAATTCACAACCCAAGTGGTGCTGATAATTTTGGATAATTTGTGTGTGTGTGTGTGTGTGTGTGTGTGTGTGTGTGTGTGTGTGTGTGTGTGAAATTTAAAGCCATATTTCTGTTCACATTTATCTCCATGTAGGTTAATTTGTTTCTTGCTTCTTAAATGATTTCTTCATTAGACTGAAAAAAATTGACACAATAACTGTACATATTTATGAGGCAAAATGTGATAATTTGATGCATTTATACATTGTGTAATGATCAAATCAGGATAATTAGCATTTGTAACTTTTAAAAGGTTTGTCATTTCTAATTGCAGAAGTAACAGAAAGCCTTGCAATTCAGCAGACCTGCCTGTGAGCACACCATACCTCCTCCTCTACCCCTCAAGTAGTGCCAACTCAGTCATTTCCTAGATGCTTTGGGGGGGGTGCCTCCTCCTCCTCCTCCATTCCCCATTAGTCCCTCCTGGGTGGCTGTTGTGTCTATTCACACACAGACCGAGAAAAAATGATGCAACTGACCAAGTCAAGTCCTCTGCGGAGAGTAGGGGTTGGGTGAGGATTCACAGGAAGCATTATTAGTAAATAACTCTGATTCATAGTCTTCTGCACCCCTTTGCGCCTCCATTTCCATGGAGAATCAAACATTGTTTACAAAAAACAAATTTGAAGATCAGGAGAATGTTGACAGCATTAGTCATGGGTGTGTTTAAACCATGTGGCTTTAATAGACCTACTGTGACAAAAGTCTCCAAATACTTTATCATAGAAAAAAATCCCTGCGCCAACTGAAAACAGTTTTGTTTTGATTCATTGTGTTAAAATATTTAGAGAAGGAAAAAAATGCTGGAGCCTGCTGTGGTTTGCATGTCCTCACCAAAACTCAAGTTGAAATTCAATCCCACAATTCTGACTGTGAGGTAGTAAGAGTGTGGGAACGGCTGTGGCGGAGGTGGGACCTTCTGTGGTCGAGGTTAAGTGGAGCCGTAACAGTGAAGGCTGCAGGTTTACAAGAAGAGGAAGGAAACCCGAGCTAACGTGTTCTGCCTCAACTTCTCACAGCCTAAGCCATGGTGACACTCTTCAGAATCCTCCATCAGCAAGGGAGACTTTACACCATGGATCTTAAACTTTCAACCCTTCAGAACCGTGAGGCAGATAAACCTTGGTTCTTTATAAATTACCCAGTGTGTGGCATTCAGTGAAGTGGCGTGAAGCAGTCTGAGATTCACAGCATTTCAGGCAGAGACTGAGGACGTGAGCTAGTCACAGGGTTTAAGGAAGAGCCCAAGTCTCCGTGTGGGTGAGGATTCTGGAGGATGAGAGAAGAGCAGTGCCAGAGATGCAGTGACTGGGCATCACCAAGACGAGAAGAGCCCAAGGGTGGGACAGGTGGGCAGGGGCAGGGCTACAGGGCCAGCTTACTGGCTGCTCAGCCTGTGGGCAGAGTATCAGGTTGCAAGTTCAGTGCTCAGGGCGACAGCACAAGGGGAAAATGAAGTCACTCTGGGACCAGATAAGTGCAACAGACCTGCCTGGAGACTTGGGAACGGAGCCAACACGTGCAACCCAGAAGAAGGAAACAAACATTAGCTTGAACCTGGAGTCATCAGCTTTTCCTGTGAGGCGCTGACTATCACATGGTTTTGCACCGAGGGTCATAAAGTCTCTATCACAACTATTTGGCCTCATCTTTCTAGAGCAAAAACAGCCACAGGCCTTGGCAGGGCTGGGTTCTAATAAAATTGTATTTAGAGAACAGATTTAAATGTCACATAATCTTCATATGTCACAAAATAAATCTTTTTTCTCAACTATTTAAAAATGTAAAACCTATTCTTAGCCCATCGGCTGCACAAACCCAGGCAGCGAGCCAGGGCCACACTTTGCCAATTCCTGAATTAAAGGAAGAAGGGTAGGGTGGAGAGGGAGAGGGACACAGAGAGGGGAGGGGCCCTAAAGACAGAGTGCAGGGATAGCCCCTGTTGCACTCCCAACAGGATTTCTCCAAGTCCAGACAGAAGTAGCTGTGTGCAGCACATCAGAATTAGGTAATAGTTAATTTCAGTGGCTGGGATAGTCATAGAAATTTTGCCTTTTAAAAATAATAATTTGTCAGGAATGGGATTTGAACCCACAGCTCCAAGGGAGACTGCAACCTGAATACAGTTCTGTAGGGAGTGGGCTGTAGGTAAATACAGAAGAAGGAGGGAGGAGGGTAAAATAGCAACAAAGATGCCTGAAAAAAACATAAGAAATCATACTATTAACTATTCACCTAAAAGAGTCGATAATACATGTAATTCAGTGTATACATGTATAAATATACATACATAATTTTAATGAGCTTTTCTCATCTGGAATGACAATGCCCCCTTCAAGAGCCAAAGACCACCTAACAAAAACCCAATACCAGGCATGAGGAGCCCTTTTTTGAGTTGTTAATCAGGGTTGTACAAGAGACTCCCAAAACACACAGGCTATTGCACTTGTCCTTGACTGCCCACAAAGGAGAAGCTAAGTCTCCATTGCAACAGACACCATGCTCTTCAGATGGAGGCCCAGAGGTCCCAGAGCTGGAACTGACCTGACTGTCTCGTCCCTGAAGACTAGGTTTCACCATCCAAACTTCCAAAGAAAAGAAGGAACCAAGAGTCCTACCTAGCTTCAAAACCTATGACCTGCTTAACAAGAAGGGAAACATGCCTGAAAACCTAAGGCTACTCCTAGGGGCCAGTGAAGCTGAGTCACCGATATTAGAGAAGAACCTATAACCACTACTTTACTAAACCAGCCTAATCCTTAACAATCTAAATATTTGTCCTTATAAAAACGTAGTCTTCACGCCTCATCTAAAATATTTCACTTTGCAACAAATGGAGACCACTACAGAAAAAACACAACCCAATCAAAATGCCGAGTTGTGGAGCCCAGTCCCAGTGGATACATCTACAAAACATTCCTACAACTAAGGAATAGTGAGGAAGAAGTTAAAGGTTCAGGGAGTTTGCTGTGAGACTGTATCTCCTAATAATGTCAGAAGCTACGTCCATAAGTCTCACTAAACATGACTACCTAAACATGAACTGAATAAGAAAACTACCAATAGGCATAACAGAGTATATAGGAAAAAGCTCAGGAGGTCTCAACCCTACACAAAAAACTACAGGCAACAAAGAATGCTGAGAATGGGAGAAACAGCCTTCCCCAGGGAAGAGGACTCCAGTTGGTTATCCAGTACCAAATGATCAGCCCTGAAAACATACCTGTGAGTAACATTATGCAGACTGAGCAGGTTGTATTTAGGAATATATGTTATATACATGCATGCACGCAATAACAATTAATTTTAAAAATGCCACAAACTTGAAAGAGAGTAGAGAAAGGTGTATGTATCTTGATAATATTTTGTGGTGAGGCTTTCTGGGATTAGATAAAGTCATGGGAGCAGGCTTTTGTGACTTACTTGATGGCTCTATTAGACAAACAATCACATTTAGTCAGTCTCCCTCCCAGGTAAGTCCAACCCGTGGTCCTGTGCACCTCCTGTGTGGAGAGCTACGAAGGAGGCCCTACAGGCGTGCAGATGACGTCATCATATCACAAGGTTGGGCATCCTGTGCACCCCCTGCCATGTGAGAATACAGAGCAAAGCTCTCACTGAAAGCCAGGGAAGTGCTGGCAACGTGCTCCATGGCGTCCAGCCTTCAGAACCATGACTCAGATAAATATCTCTTCATTATAAACTACCCATTCTGTACTCATTAATTATAGCAGCAGAAAACAGACTAAGATAGCTTGCCACCTGATGACATTAGATCTACAAGGGGGGGGGGACTTGGTTTGGAAGCCTGATGAACGTGTTAGGGTGTAGACTTCTCTTCAGTAGTCTGCCAGAGCCACCCTTCAGGAAACACCCTTTGAGCCATCTTCTGCAGCAATTCGTGTGTCTTAGTCAGATGAGGCCCTGAGGTGACTGACCATGACTGAAAGTGACTCCTGTGTCTGATGAACTACCTAAGGAGCTTCACTGAAGCCAGACTGTGTGCTGCCCCGGGAGAACTTACCCTTCTTCCCATGGTGTCTTCTCGGTTTCTGAGGACAATGCTAGGCATGTAGTGCAGGCACAGTCAGTGTTTGTAGACTGACTTAATGAACGAAAGTATGGTTAGGTCAGATCAGTGGGAAATAAATAGATATGTTTGAGCTGTAAACATTTCTGTTCATAGAATTAAAAGTGATTATAGGGAAGTTGTGAATTTTTCTGGCTATATAGAGTGACTGTTTCCTTCAAACCATGGACTCTGAGTTTTGAAGATATAAGAAGGTGTCATTTCCATATTGTCCTAATTTCAATTCCTGTTTCTGTGATATCATACCCTGACAAAAACAACTTAGGAGAGAAAAGTGTATTTTAGTTCACAACTCTGGGTTACTGTCCATCATTGGAGGGAAGTCAAGGCTGCAGGAATTTGAAACAGCTGGTCCAGTCAGGGAGTAGAGAAAGAATGAGTGTCCACATGTTTGTACTCAGCTGCTTTCTTCACTCATACACAGTTGGGAATCTACTGCTTAGGGAATGATGCCACCTACAGTGGGCCTGTCTTCCCACCTCAGCACAATCAGGATAATCCTCCCCAAGACATGCTCACAGGCCAACATACCTAAACAATCCTTCACTAAGATTCTCTTCCCAAATGATTTTAGAGTGTGTCAACTTGGCAGTTAAATGCAACCATCACACATCTGAATGTACAGTTGTATCTCTTTGGGAAGGAAGTTTCTGAGTGACCCCTTTGAAAAGTGGATAAATTGAACCAGGATGCTTGTCTTCATGAAGTTTTATAGAGATCTGAGACAACTTGGAGGTGTGGTAAGGTTGTGAGAAATTACAGTCTATTATTCTTTTCACCTGCTTGTCTGAGACAGAGTCTCACTCTAGAGCCCAGACCCTGTAACTCTGTAACTCTGGCCTTAAACTCATGGCAGTCCTCTTTGCCTCTGCCTCCTAAGTGTTCAGATTGTAGACACATTATAACTCCAGGCTTCATTGATCATTTTTCAGTCCCTGAGCTTAGACAAAGAGCAAAGGAGGGAAGACCTGATGTCCAGCTGGACTTGGTGAGGGTCAGTAACTGTAACTCTGAATTTGGTTCATTGGTTATAGTGTTATTATGAACACCTGTTATGAGACCAATGAGACCCCTCCATCTGGTTCCTGCCTTAGCAGACAAACAAGAGACAAAGACAGTGTGCAATTATTCTCATAGAGGAACAGGGATGCCAGGTTAGAGAGACAGGATAACTGTTAGATAAAGGCCAAGAACTAAGGTGGGAGAGCCAACGGGGGAAGTGAGTGGCCTGAATCGTCATGTGGGACACATGCTCAGATGACACCATGTTTACCTTGTGGTACTGGCCCTGGGCCTTCTGCTAGTGTCTCTCTTCCATGGCTTGTTTTGGACTAGATTCTGGGCCAGGTGGATAAGCATCTGTGTGTGGGTTCAGTGTGCTCAGCCTACCCAGGTTCAGCACATGGGGGATCAGACAGGCCAACATGTCTCTTTACTCAGTCATCTTGTGGGTGAATAATAACCACACATATGGTCACTGAAATCTGTTTTCCCTTCCAAGTGCTTCCTGTCTGGCTTGATCTGAGCTGGGAGTTTGTACGTTGGCACTTGGGTGACTTTCCAGTGCAGAAGTGTCGGAGCATTGAAGAGCAGCTCCTGATCCTTTCTTGGCCCATGAATCTCAGAGTTCTTGCAAAACACTGTTGCAAAATAGAGTTATAGATTGTGCAGGGGGCTGCAAGCTTTTTTTTGTTTTTTTTTTTTTTTTTTACTGATTTGTAGAGAAAGTCAGAAATTTATTTATTTTAAATTTGCAAGTTTGGGAGGAATGTAAAAAATGCCTTATAAATATATTGAAGCTAAAAACAAAACCCAAACTGAAAGCATCACACACACACACACACACACACACACACACACACACACACACACGCCCCTCACTCAAAGAAGGCTTATTCTTGTAAATCACAAACATAAGGTATCTAGTGATCAAACAATTTCCTGGCAAGAAATACTGCAAGACAGATCTGGAAGGCTTTATACACATTGACTAGCTCGTGAACCACAGCCCAGACCAAATCTCTGAAGAAGGCTAGGTGTAGAGCAGTTTCCCATGATCTCTGGGACTCCTTTGTTCTGCCCTGCGACCTGGGAACCAAACAGCCATAGAGTAATTTGAGTCTGAATAGAAAATGGAAACATATGTATGAGACGTTTCTGGAAAGAAACTGAACATTGGATCAATGTTAATAAGGATTCCAGGCATGTGAAGCTTCTCTAGTGGCCACCTTAGACTGAGGGGAGATGATAGTGGACTTGGCTCAAACCCAAGAACAAGTAATGACTACAGGATGAAACTGCATTTAGACATTCGGATCAAGAGTGCCTTCCATAAGCTGCCATCACACCATCTTCACAGACATGGAGCTGACCCTAAGACAAGGTTTTCTGTATGAACATTTCAAACACACACACACACACACACACACACACACACACACACACACACACACACACACACACACCACACCACATACCACACACCACACACCACACACCACACACCACCCCAGCATCAAATATGCTATCAAATTACAATAACAAACAAGTGCATTGTTTTGAACCACAGAAGAACCAATGGGACCTAAGAGGTCATCTCAGGCTCCTTCTGATGAGGAAGTGTTTCTTTTTCAAAGACAGCATGCTCTTCTCTGAGCACTAAGTACCTCCAGAGGCAGCAGGCCATCTATCAATGTAGTCTTTGTGTTGTTGAGTTCTCTTGTTACAGTGTCTTCTTCTTCTTCTTCTTCTTCTTCTTCTTCTTCTTCTTCTTCTTCTTCTTCTTCTTCTTCTTCTTCTTCTTCTTCTTCTTCTTCTTCTTCTTCTTCTTCTTCTTCTCCTTCTCCTTCTCCTTCTCCTTCTCCTTCTCCTTCTCCTTCTCCTTCTCCTTCTCCTTCTCCTTCTCCTTCTCCTTCTCCTTCTCCTTCTCCTTCTCCTTCTCCTTCTCCTTCTCCTTCTCCTTCTCCTCCTCCTCCTCCTCCTCCTCCTCCTCCTCCTCCTCCTCCTCCTCCTCCTCCTTCTCCTTCTCCTCCTCCTCCTCCTCCTCCTTCTTCTCCTTCTCCTTCTCTTTCTCCTTCTTCTTTTTCTTCTTCTTCTTCTTCCTCCTCCTCCTCCTCCCCCTCCTCCTTCTTTCTCTCCTCCTCCTGCCTTCTTGTTATTTTACCATCTCCTCTGCATTTTAAAATATTTTATTTGTGTATGTATGCATGTATTTAGTGTGTGTGTGTGTGTGTGTGTGTGTGTGTGTGTGTGTGTGAAGGCCAGAGGACAGCTTGCAGATGTCTATTCTCTGCTTCTATCATATGGGTCCTGTGGATTGAACTTAGGTCATCAGACTTAGTTGCAGGCTTGTGTACCTGCTGAGCCATCTGTCCATCCATCTGCATTTTGAAACCCCAGAAGCCAGTGGGATTCTTATTGCTTGGGTCTCTTAAGACAGCTCCAATATGTTGCTGGATCACTAATCGCAAAGAAAAAATATTAAATAAAGTGGCTAAAAAGAGTCCAAACAGCAAAGCAATGACTGGTCTCATTGATCTCCTATATAGTCTAGGCTACTTACTGTACTTGAAGCTTGTGTGGTACCCTCAGGATCCAAACTCCTATCCAGCTCAAAAGCCACTTGCCCTGGCACCTTTCTGTAGCCACTAGTTTTGCTTCCCATGCTTGTGGTATTAATTTTCCAACTCTATTATCACAAGGGTTTCTAAAATTTGAGTTTTCTCCTGTGAGTGTTGCTCTACCAGGAATAGCCTCTGCTTGGCCCGTCTGGATCTTCCTCCTAATTCTTGGGGCTCCACTTCAATATTTCTCCAAGATTCTCCAAGACTTTCTAGTTTCTCCATCTGAACAAAGCTGCTGCCCTGAGCCTTAGCTTTTCCGGGGTTTTACTATCAGCTTGTGAAGTCTAAAGTTATTTTGTTCTCACCTGGTGTTGTCTTCTGCTGGAGCCGAGTTAGAGAGCAGCTTATGGATGTACTTCTTGCATGCAATCCAGTGTCCAGAGTGTCCTCCACACCCCAAAAGGGACGGAGTGACAAGAAGTAGTGTTGAGGACCAGCACTGTGGGTACTCACATCTCATTTCTGACTTGAAGAGGGATGGCATGTATTTTCCACCATTTAATGAGGTTTTATTTTATTTCGCTGCACTTATGTAATTTATCATATGGAAAAGGATGTGCACATGCCATGGCTTGTATGCATAGAGGTCAGAGGGTAACCCAGGGGAGATAGTTCTCACCCTCTGCTGTGTGGGTCCCAGGTATCCAAACTCAGGTCATCAGGCTTAGTGGCAAAAGCCTTTACCCATTGATCCTTCTAGTTGATGTTTTAAATGCACTGTTTATTTCAAATTAATTATAAAGAGCTTTCCCATAGATAGCTGGTCCTCTTGCTCATAGATTTTTTTTTTCTTACTCCTAAAACTCGGCTTTTTTTAATCAGGGTAGCTCAGACCTGTCCCTATTTCCTCTCAATAAATAAATGTGATCTCATTCCCATTAGCTTCATTTGGTCTAAGAATGGGCTTGCAATGAAATTCTAGCTTATGAGACAGAAGTCTCTGGAAAGGGCCTTCTGTTTCACAAGGAGGCGGCAGGAGGAACCAGAGACCTGGTACTTTCTGTGAGGCAGCTCTGTGACCCGGAGGTCAGTGAGTGAACACACATAGCCTGTGCTGGCAAGGAGACAGTGTGCAGGGGGAGCCCTGCCCTGACTCCTCCAGATTTCTGAGGGACTTAACTATGCTAAGCTCTGCTGAGACTTCTTTACAGTGAGGCCAGCGACTTAGAAATTCAGTGTTCCTTGTCAGGTCACTGACTTCCCGTTTTTGTTTTTTTATAGTTCCTTTGCTATTACAATCATGTTCAAATACTTTCCTTCTAGGCGCGGTTTCTCCCTCCTTTACTCTGCTCATGTCATAAATGCCTTCAGTATGTTTCCTACTGTGGATATTCCTTTATTATCCTAAGACAATCAAACTTGGCAGCTAAATATTATCTACTCTAATACTTGACTGAAGTAAATGCTAAATAATGTTTTAATTGTTACATTTGTATTTAGTTTTAAAAGTGAGCTATAATTAGGATTTTGTTGTTGTTGTTGTTGTTGTTTTGTTTTTCGAGACAGGGTTTGTCTATGTAGCAGTCCTAGCTGTCTTGGAACCAGCTTTATAGACCAGGCTGGCCTCGAACTCACAGAGATCTACCTGCCTCTGCATCCCAAGTGCTGGGATTAAAGGTGTGCACCACCACTGCCTGGTTTAGGATTTTTTTGTTCTTTAATTCTCTCTCTTATCTTCTTCTACTTTAATATATATTTATACTGATGTCATATAATGAACTGGGATGTTCTTCATGTTTCTCTATGCTTTGGACCAGTTTCTCCCCCCTGAAGATTTGATAAAACTCTTCTGTGAAATAATCTGAGTACATTCTTCAGGAACTTTCCAGAAGAAGTTGCTCTGGTAGCTCTTTTAATTTTTAATTTTGTCCGTGCCTTTGGGTCTAACTTTTCCACTTCCTCCTGGGCTGTTCATGACTGGGGATTGGTTCCATTTAACTTGTGTTTTCAAATGTATCCCATGTATTTGAAAGCAGTGTTTTCACACAGCACTTAAATGTCCTTCGTGTCCATAGCCATGTAATCATCTTTACTCTTTAAATTTAGATACTCATGCTTTCTCTGCCTTTAAAGCATCACACTGGAATCTGCATATTTGAATCTTTTCGATGTTATTAATCAGGTCCCCATGTATTTATGCTGCATCCGTATGACCGGCCTTCAAGGTTCCTGAAACACTGACTTCTACACTTTCCCATTGACTAGTCTTCTAAGTTTTTTCCCCTTTCCAGGTCTCTCCGCCAGCCTCTGCAGCTGGTCTCCACTTCTCCCTGACTGTGGTCTGGGCTCCAAGCTGCAAACTTAGTCCCTGTATTTTCACAAACTTTTCTGGCAGCCTCACCCAGGGACTCTGAGTAAATAATGGTGCTGGATGATGGATCAGATCTAATGGCCCTTGAACATGATCACATTCTGCATATTATGTGGCTGTGTGCCTGGATAGCATGCGCTTGTTTGTTGCTCAGTTTTCTGAAGAGTAGAACCCACCTCAAGAACTGCTTTGACAGTGATTTCAGTCAGTAGATACGAAGGTCCTAAAAATAATGCTTGGGACGGAGTTTGATATGCTATCCACTATCCATCGTAAGTAAATTAGTTAACTGTTAAATCTGTTCATTAAACATTCTAAATATTCAGCGCCATGTACTTAGTGCCCCGTGCATACTGGTGTTTCTGCAGAATCCCAGTAGCCTGTGGTACACAGTCAATGTTCAATAAGTACCAAACTTGTAACAATCTATGAATACCATTTTGTCTGTTATCCACAAGCAAAATGCCATTATTTTTGAAGAGTTCATTTTTTATGGCTAGGCAAGAGTTAGCTCTCTGTATACAGTAAAGGGGAAGAGAGGCCCATGGTAAGAATGCAAGCTGGCCACATAAACATGAGAACAAGGACAGCATAGATTAATTAACAGCCAACAAGACGCCATCCAAGTTCAGAGACCAGCAACACTGGCAAGGCCAGCGACTAGCAGTGCCATCCATGGCTAGCGGCTGGAAGACCAGCCAAGGTCAAAGGCAAACAAAGAGAAGTCAAAGGTGAAAAATGGGGCTTCAACATGTGACACCACCCTAAATCAGGTGAGCAGAACATGAACAGTGTGTGATCGTCTCCCTGCTTTGGTCAGAAGGACATGCCAGGCATGTGTCTGCTTATTCGCTGGCTCAACCCATGCTGTGCCCGGAGAGTTAATCCATCTAAATAGAATTGTCTTGATCTTGGTCCAGTTTCTGCAATAAGTTCAGTGGAAGCCCCTACAATGAAAGTGTACATGGCGTCTCCTGGTCCTCCCACCCTTGGGAGTTTTTCTCACTTTCCCTTTAGTTTCCTCAATGAAGCCTGCTGCCTCTTTGCTCAGTCCTGTGTGCACGGTGTCTTTAATCATCATTGATGTAAGACAACCAGTTAGCTGCAGAGCCCTTGTCTCAGGCTGACTTTCAGAGACTGTTGAGTGTCCAGCTCCTGAGTTCTTGAGTCAAGCACATCTAGGCTGAGAAAGGCCCAGTCACTCTCACAGATCTGCATATGAGCAGGGAAGCAGGAGGTGTGGTGGTGGTGTTAATCAGTGGTGGAATGGAAAATATACTGTGCATAAAAGCCATGAAGAATGAAATCAAGTGTTTGATTAAACCTATGAGCAGAATAAGCAAAAGGGGAAAATAGAATGCATTGATGTTTGGTGAGTAACAAACAAAAAGATGGAAGGAATTAAACTCATGGCTCAGATTTTGCGCTAAATATAAACAACTGAATTCCTTCATTAAAAGTAATCATTGGTTGTAATTTTAAGAATGCTCCTATACATTGTTTTGAAGAAACACATTCAATACAAAATTATTAAGAAAGCATAAAATCCAAAGAATGGCAGAAGAGACACCAGGATAAATACAAACAAAAACAGAGAATAGAATCCTGATTAAGTAAGTCGGTGTTTGAGGCAAAACCAATAAAATCCTGATAATGGGGATATGAAATAATGACAAGAGGCACAATTTATAAACTTAGTACTCATAACACTCCCCAAAGCAGGTAAATGATCCAACCTCATAGCAGGTGAGTGCATAAAGCAAGAACTGTTTCGAATGCAAAGAAAGCCCCGCTAAAACAAGATGACCATCCACCATCTTACCATTTCCCTGCTTGGAAGCATTTGGTGACTATGAGTAGATTCCTATTCAGCAAGTCTTTAGCATACCCTGTCACATGATAGCACCCTGTCACATGACAAGACTATGAGTGGTAAGTTCAATCTGACTAATTCTGTCCAATCAGCATGAGTGGAAATGTGTTCATTGATTGGAACTACTCAAGATAGTAATTAGAATAAACTTTAAAGTGATACCCAAATCAAAAGCATAATTAAAAGGAAAACTATGAATCTGAACCATCATTATCCTGTGAAGTGTAAGGTTTGGACCATAACTACTCCAGATGGGGAGAGAAATCTCTTTAGAACTCTGGATTAAACTAAAAAGATTTGTGAGGAAAAAAAATAGTAATAGAGTAGATGCAATTAACTAATCAAGTAAAAAGAAAACTAAAAGTGGTCTTAATAAAGATAGAACCTAATTCTTTTAAGGTAGAATTCTAGAACAAATAGATTTTAAGAAATATATGGATCAAGAGGGAAAGACAGAAAAATATAAAACATCAAGAAGAATTTTAAAAGATGAGAAAAGAGATGAGTTTCCATAGATTTATCTGCAATGCCCCAAATGCAGAAGCAGTCCAAATGTTGACTGATGGATGACTACTGAGATGCAAATAATTCAATGGAATAGTACTCAGCTTTAAAAGTGATTGCTATACAGGCTATGAGCTACAGCATGGGGGATCCTTGAGGACAGTGTGCTGAGTGAAATAAGCCACACACCAACAAGCCACTGCCAAGTGACTCCATTAAAACAGAGCTCTCAACTTCATAGATCCAGGCAATAGAATGGTGGTTGACAAGGGCCACAGGAGGAAGGAATGGGATGTTTGTTGGATGAGTTACGACATTCTGTTTGTAAGATGGATAAAGGTGATTGCATAACAAGCTACACATATGTAACAGCACCCAGGTATATATTTAAACATGGTATAAAAGGTCCATATTTTGTCACAATTGAAGAAAATTCAAAAAGTTATCAGAACCCAGAAGCAGGAAAATTTTAAGAGAGCACTTTATTCAGCTCAGTAATAAGTTAAAAATGAAGAGCAAACATCAGTTCTCAGCAAAGTAAAGGGATCAACACAATTTGCTTCTGAGAGAAGTATGAGACCCTGATGTCTTGTGACCTTGGTCTCATGTTAGAGATTGGCAAGTAGTTAAGCACTTATAGAAGGCCACACAGCTTCAGGTACACAGCTCTTGCCTTGCACTTACTTGAACGAATCACACTGCAGTCCAGCACTTCTGGTCTTGATGGCAGATTGGAGCTACCCGTGCAACTGTTGGTGCACCTCGCAGGTCCAGGTAGAGGGACAGGGAGTGTGGTCCAAGCATTTGAATAGTTTTACAGTTTCCTACAAAGCTAACTTTGATTCTAAACTATGAAGGCTGCAAACTCGTGTAGAGAAACTCCAAAGTCATTTATTTAAACCAGTCTGGATTCTTTCAGTTCAAAGTGAAGACTTTTATGCACAGTTTGTGAAAGAGAGAGAACTTTAGTCCCCACTTACTGATGGCCACAGCTGTATAAGTTCCAATGAAGTATTTTGTAGTTTATCAAAAGGACAATGCGACACAACAAAGCAAAGTTTGGTGTAGGCTGTCAGGGTGATTCTTGAACAGGGAATACATCTGTGTAGTTTTTAACAGCTGTGACAAGCCAAGCCTTGGGACAAACATTTGACACCAGAAGGATAAGATATGAGACAGACTCCACTAGATGTCTTAATCTCCCCAATAAATGTGTGTGTGTTTGGTTTGTTACTTGACACTGTTCCCATGGAGACAGGAATAGCCACCCACTCACCCTAAGACAGAGAATCAATGACAGACAAAAGTACAGGAACCACCCAAGTCCAACTTGGTGAACTTTTGAGTTTAGTGGGGTTATTTACAGGAGAATGGATAAAGAGTTACTTACAGGAGCATAAATTACTCAGAAATAGCTGTGTTATCAAAAGCCCATCCCAGCACGGGTGATGGCTCATTAATGCCAGAAACCTGGGTTACACTGAATAATCTAAAGACAGCTTAGCAGGTTCTTTCTAGGTATCTTAGTTGCTCTGAGCCTCTTCAGGCATTTTAGCTCATCTCTGCTTCTTCTGGGCAGCTTGACTCATCTAAGAGTAGCTCTTTAGCAGTCCTTACGGCTTACTTACGCTAAGGAAGGAGAGACCTATTGTATCTGGTCAGTTTCAGGGAGTTCCTACAACTTTTGAGTTGTTTGCTTCCTGAACTTAATAAGCTTCCCTGCAGAGAACATCCTGAGTCATTACAAGTTTCCCTCCAAGATGGAAGGTTTTATATTGGAAGAAACTCTACATAACATACCTGTGAGTTAGGTGAGTGCATATGCTTGTTCAGGTGTGTGGGTGGGGGGTGGGGGTGGGAAAGTATGCCACAGTGCATCTGTGGAAATCAGAGGACACTAGTTATTCATCCTTGGCTTTTTACATGTTAGAGATATGGTCTCCTTGCCAATGTGTAAGCCAGGTCAGCTGACTCTCAAACGTCTGGAGATTCCCATCTCTGTCTCCATCTTTTCCTAGGGGCATGCTGTTATTACAGTGTCTTGTGCTATAACCTATGGCTTTTCTGTAGATTCTGGGGATCTGAACTAGGCTTATCAGGCTTGTATAGCAAGCACTTTTATTTGCCAAGCTAGCTATGCAACTTCCAAGAATAAGTTTAAAGTTGAACAGCCACAGTATATTTTTAAAGTAATGATTCTACTCTAAGCCAACATCAGATGTTTTGTAAGTCATTAAAAAGTAACTTTGGTTGGAGTTAAGATACAGGAGCTGAGAAGATGTTCCATCAGGTAAGAGTGTTCTCTGTGCAAACTTGAGGATCTGAGTTTGAGTGGAGATGGGAAGGTTGCTGGGACTTGCTGGCTGTAAGAAAGAGCCTGGATCAAGAGAATAAGAGAAGCAGAACATGCAATGTCCTCTTTTGGCTTCTTTGTGTGCAATGAGAATGTTCACCTGCATACACTCATGAATCTCTCTCTCTCTCTCTCTCTCTCTCTCTCTCTCTCACACACACACACACACACACACACACACACACACACACAGAGAGAGAGAGAGAGAGAGAGAGAGAGAGAGAGAGAGAGAGAGAGAGAGAGAGAGAAATAAAAGAAATATAGATGGTTGGTGTCATCCCTATAATCCAACCTGCCCAGAAGGCTGAAGCAGAATGTCTTCCCCCCAAAACATAATATTTTATTGATTATTTGAGAATTTCACACAATGTACCCTGATCACATTCACTTTCTAGTCTTCTCATGTCCACACCACCACCCTTATACCCTCTCCAAAAAAGAAGAAAAAAGAAAAATACACCAAGTCCAATTTGTGTCATTCATATACTCATTGGAGCATGGTCAAACTCCCAGCGGTCAGCCTCTTAAAGAACACTGAGTCTTTCCCAACCTCCACCCCTGCCAGAAGCCATCAATTGTGAAGAGCAACATGTCAGCATCCCCATCACAATGTCTAAGGGCTCTTGTCAATGGATTCCTGTCTAGACTGTCTTTTATTGGCAGTGGGGACAAGTGGTTGTCACAGAAGCCTTCAATGTCTCTCATTCTCAACTGTGATCTGCAGCCATTTCATTGATGCCACTGAAAAATATGCTTCCTTGTCCATCACAGCCAGTGGCAGCTCAGATCATGGACTTCTACATGACTTCTGGTGACAACACAGATCATGGACTTCCACATTGTTTCAGCTTACAGCACAGACCCCCAGACATCAATACGGCTCTTGACTGCATCATGGACAATGGACACCAACATGGCCCTAGATGGCACCATATCTCAAGGGCATTAACATGGCTTCAAGAGGTAGCACAGACTACAGACATCCACACTGCCTTCCTGGTAACATGGACTAAAGACATCAACATGGTCTCTGGTGGCAACACGGAACACAGACATCAACTTTCTCCACCCAGGACCACAGGCATCATCTTGGAGTCAGGTGAAAGCACAGACCACAGACACCAACATAACCTCTGGTGGCAGTGTGGACCACAGACATCAACATGCTCTCCATTGGCAGCATAGATCTTGGAAGCCAACACAACCTCCAGAAGCAGCAGACCACAGACATCCACATGGACAATGGGCATCAACATGGTCTGGGGCAGCAGCACAGACCACAGACACCAACATGGCAGCAAAGACAATGGGGGTCTTTCGAGGAGGGCCAATCCAGAAAATGAACTGTTCGCCAGCTCAGACATCCTGTTGTTGCTCAGAGCCAGCGAGACCAGGAAGCTGGGCAGCACATTCAGGGGCAGAGCCTGCATGAATTCAAGGCTGTTGCACACCACCCTGTGGGCCCTACCTAGCAATGACATGCTCCCAGGTCTCCAGTCACGTTCCCACACCTGTCGCCACCTTCCATCTCAAGTTCCACCTGCTGCACAGGCACAGCTCTGTTCTGCTATCTTTCCCACCTCACCATCGATCATTGAAGTGCTGTTGCAAAGTGCAGTGTGTCACACAGTATATATTTTTTTTGCCCATGTAGCTTTACATGCTAATACTTATTGCAAGGAGTCATTGGTCTGGTTCAAGGTGTCTGGTTTCTGAGGTACCATAAATATTGTGCCATCCCAGAGACTCCTCTCATGACCAAAAGGCAGGGTTCCCCAAAGGCAGGGTGATCTTTTGGCTGAGCAGAGCATCTGGGGGCAGAACCCCCGAGAGCTCCAGGCTACCACATACCTCCTTGCCCTCAGTGCCGGCTGTCCCAAGGCTCACTGGCTATGACCCTTGTGCTTGCAGCCTGTGGGCAGCACCTTGGTCCATGCTCTCCTTCTCCCAGCAGGCTTCAGTGCAGGCTGCAGCAGAGGTGGCTCCATACTGTGGGCTGGCCCACAGGCCTAAGGCTCTGCTCTTTGTCCACTGCAGCTGGACTCCTAGGCTGCCCCCACATCCTCCACAGCTGTGTCTCTAGCTTCACCGTCCTCTGCCTTGCACACAGCTCTGTTCTATAATCTTCCCTTCCAGTTTCAAGACACGGCTTTTTAAAAGCATCTTCCCAGAAGACCTGCTTTTCAAAAAGTTGGTCCTGAGATACTGTACTATCAAAGCAGCAGGTCCTTAACCACCCAAACATATTAGGGAGACACTGCCTCTGAATTTAAAAAAAAATAAAACTTTTTTAAAAAAAGTTTAGGCTGTTACTCAATAATAGAGTGCTTGTGTGGCATGTGTGAGTTCCTGGGTTCAACTGCCCATACCAGAAAAAATGTAGGCAGGGCACTTAGTCACCATTATTTTCTAACATTATAAAAAGGTGTAGCCAATGATCTAACATAGAAAAAGAGATAGAATTCATACTGGAAAAAAAGTGATAAAGTTACCTTTCTTTTTTCTTTAAGTTAGCATACAAGTAATGGGTTTCATTGCAGATTCTCATGCACACAATGCCTTATATTTTGTCCATATTCACCTCTTCCCTGTGTCCCATCTCTCTTCCCCTCTTACTGATATCCCCCCTCTCTCTCACACACAATAGTCTTTGGTCTCCTCTGCCCTCTCATGCACTGTGTCAGCCCCTTTTCTCCCCCAACACCTTAAGATCTTTTCCTCCAAACAACGCGCCATCTGCTTTTCTGATGATGGCCATTCTCACTGGGTGAGACAGAATCTTAGAAGTGCTATTGCATTTCCCTGATGGCTGAAGATATTAAGCACTATTTCAGAAATTTGTGTTTCTTCTTTTGAAAACTATCTATCCACCTAATTGGCCCTTTCTTGGTTGGATCTTTTGTTTTTGTTTTACTTTTGGGTGTTTAATTTTTGCAGCTCTTTGTATATCCTGGGTATGAATGCCCTGTTTGATGCATATTGCTAAAAGCTTTTCTTTTTATCTTGTAGGCTGACACTTTACACTGCTGATAGTTTCCTTTGCTATCCTAATGCTTCTAAAGTTAATTCTTAATACTGTTAATACTAATATAATCTTAAGTAGAAAACATGAGACACATAAAAACCACTATATGGAAAAAGTGAGGCAAAGATAAATATTGCCAACTTATGATGTAACCACTCCAAATAACTGAAAAAAAAACTAGCTACATTTAAGTCAGTAATAATCAGGGAAATTAAAGTTGAATCATAAAATAGGGCTAGGAGTACAGTTCACTCATAGGATATGTGTTCAATACACACTCTGAGTTCAGTCCCCAGTACCAGTGATATTGATGAGGATCACTATGACGATGTGTGACATATTCAGAATTAAATAAAAATGTATGAAAAGTCTCTGTAAGTGGTGCTGCAGAAGCCTGAGGTGAAAGGAATAACTTCTGATGCTAAGGTAAACTCTATCTTTTGGGGAAAGCAATCTGACAACCTCTACTAAAATAATGAATGGCTTCTAATCCCAAAATTCACTCCTGGGAAAATGTTCTTTAGAAACAAAAGCCACAGTATATGGGACTTGACACACAGGGAGATTTAGGATTGCACACACACACACACACACACACACACACACACACACACACACACACAAATAAATAAATTAAAATGAGGAAGAAATGTACTGCCCATCCAGAGATTGGATTAGATGATTCCAGTTGACTTGAAAAGCCATCTACAAGGTATTTTTATATATGAAGAGAATGGGGAAGCCATATAAAATGTATTTAATTATTGTGAGAAAAGAAGCCCTCGCTTCACATGGTAAACTTTCATGTCTGTATATATGAACAAAATTATGCTCATGTATTAAACTGTGTTTATGTATAAAATTGAGCAAATATGAAAGTGAAGTACAATTACAGTCATTAAGTATGCATAGTACTTGATATATATGTCTGTGTTTGTATCCTGACTAAAGGGGCATGCACACATGTGTTTGTATGATTAAGGACATGTGTGTACTTATGATTCAATATAAATCTATGTGCATATATAGAGAACTTGATATTTATGTATCTATGTGTTTGGAATAAGAAGGTATTGATTTATGTGATTAGATAATTGGTGTGATTATTTTTTATGGATGGTCTACAGATAGATGAGACCAGGTGAACAGTGGGGATGGCATGGGAAGGGTTGCCTGCATGGATGTAGTTGGCAGTGAAGGTAAAGATTCGTGTCTGTAGGTTAGGCTTGGATTTTGACAGGATTAAATTTATAAACCTGAATCCAAATCTGGATTATGATCTATTTTTCTGCACTACTATATAAAAGATTTTAAATCTATTTAGCATAGATTTTTGTGGCTGTATAGGATTATTAACTGGATTTTTAAGATCTGTACCTGATTAGGGTTTTGATTCCATATCTAAAATTATACTCGAGGAAATTTTGCTAGATGAATTTTGTATATAAGAGTATAGATGTATCCGTGCTTTACATCATGCAATTATGTAAGATGTGCCTTTCTACTTGTCTTAGAGTTTCTATTGCTGTGATAAAGCACTGTGACCAAAACCAATTTGGAGAGGCAAGGGTTTATTTATTTCACTTCCAGTTTCACATAACATTTCATCGTAGAAGGAAGGGCCAGAACTCAAGACAGGAACCTGGAGGCAAGAACTGATGCAGATGCCGTGGAGAAATGCTGCTTACTGGCTTGTTTCTCATGACTTGCTCGGGTTGCTTTTTTATAGCTTCCAGGACCACCAACTGGCCCAGGAGTGGCACTGCCACATCAATCTCCAATCAAGAAATTTCACCATGGCCAGTCTCGTGAGGGAATTTTTTTCTATTGACATTTCCTTTTCCAAAATTACTCCAGGTTGTTTCCAATTGACATAAAGCTAGAAGGACAATATTTCACTAGTGGTTTATAAATATATGTATAATATGTAGTATATGAGACTGAATAAACACATCTATTCATGTAAGAATACAACAACCTATCTCTTGTGGTGATTTGAATAAGAATAAAAATGTCCCTGCGGGCTAAGGCATTTGAACAGGTATGCTTCCCTGTTGAGGTTTGGGGAACTTGAGGAGGTTCGAGCCTTGCTGGAGGAAGGACATCCCCTCAGCCAGGCTTCGGGGTTATATAACCTTGCTCTACCTCCAGTTCCTCTGTTTTGTGCTTGCAGATAAGATGTGACCTCTCAGCTTCCTGCCCTTGCCACGACGCCCCCCCCAGCATGGTGAACTCATGTTCCTTTATAACCATAAGTCCAAAAATCTCCTCCATCAGAAGTTGCTTTGGGCATGATGTTTTATTATAACAACAGAAAAGTAGTTAACACATTTGTCATTTGTCTGTCTATCTATGTATCTATCTATGTATCTATGTATCTATCTATCTATCCATCTATCCACCTATCTACTACTTCTATCTGTATATCTGACTCATAACCTTCTGATGGATCATCTAAATATATCTACAAATGGCATAGTTGCAAAATAGATTATGCAAAGTTGGTTGCATTGTGTTAAGAGTATGTAAATATGTCCATGACTTTAGAGAGTAATGCAAAAGCTTTCCTGTCTGAGTCTGCACCAGATTATGTAAGGATTTCTATATCTACACCAAGTTATGTAGATATATCTGGATTTTTAGAACACAAATGAGGGACTAGTCTCAGCATAGTACACCATAAGTGCATGAGTTTCTGTTTAGTGTTGGAAGAACATTGCTATGTCAGTAATTATAACAGGCTGTATATAAATATATACTTTATTGATAAGAGTATGCATATCAGTTAACATCCACAACTTACATAATTACCCATCACATATGGTATCATACAAAGTACTAGCTTCTGCTCCTTCATGATGACATGAGAAAATCTGTGTGACACTACACTGTAAAATGATGTAAATGAAGTATTCATATGCATCTGACATTATGTCTAAATACATGACACTATGCAGAGTTAGAACCCAGGAGTCTAGACCTGAACTTATTTAGAATTATGCATTTATTTTAACATCTTATTTGAAACATATTGAATTGTGGTTTTATATCTAGTGGAGAATTAGGTAAATGTGGTTGTATACAAATAGGATCTTTTGTCTCCAAAATGTAAGTATGTGAGTGCCTCTGACCATGGATGCAATTATCATGTGTCATTCTCCTCCCTGTAAGTCATTGAGGCTTAGATATGGGTCTCCACAGTCATTGTCAATGCATATGTGTTATATATATAACATCCCGACTGCAGCCTCTCTGCCCTCTTCTCCTCCCACTCCCTCTCCCCACCTCCGCTCTGCCCCCTCAATCCACCCCTCCTCCATATTCACTCAGAAATGTCACATACTTATATTTTGAAGACAAATGATTCTATTTGTATACAACCACATTTACCTGATTCTCCACTAGATATAAAACCACAATCCAATAATTTTAAATAAGATATTAAAGTAAATGCATAATTCTAAGTAAGTTCAGGTCTAGACTCCTGTGTTCTAACTCTGCATAGTGTCATGTATTTAGACATAATGTCAGATGCATATGGAAACTCCATTCACATCATTTTACACTGTAGTGTCACACAGATTTGCTCATGTCATAAGGCCCCTCATGGGCAACAGCAAAGCATGGCATATAAAGTGGCCTTAAGCCGGGCAGCAGTGGCACACACCTTTAATTCCAGCACTCGGGAGGCAGAGCCAGGCGGATCTCTGTGAGTTCGAGGCCAGCCTGGGCTACCAAGTGAGTTCCAGGAAAGGCTCAAAACTACACAGAGAAACCCTGTCTCAGAAAACCAAAAAAAAAAAAAAAAAAAAAGTGGCCTTAAGACTAAGTGTTTCTCCCTGTATTCAGGCTGGGGAGGCAATCCAGCATGAGGAATAGGTTCCCAAGAACCAGTCAAAGCACCAGGGACAGCCTCTGCTCTAATTGTCAGGAATCCCACAAATAGATCAAGCTACACAAGTGTCACATATATGCAAAGGGCCTAGCTCAGTCCCATGCAGACTCCCTGAGTTCCTGTGAGCCAGGCTAGCCATTTCTGTGGGTTTTCCTCTAATGTCCCTGATCCCCTTGGCTCCTGCAATCCCCCTGCCTCCCCGCACCTTCTCCTCAGCAGGACTCCTGAGCTGGGACCAATGTTTACCATGGATCTCTGAACCTGCCTGCATCATTCACTGGATTAAGGCTCTCCAATGACAACTGTGACCACCAGAGTAGTCAGTCACCAATCCCATCACAACCTTGTTAGGCTATGCATCCACTGCTGCCAGGAGTCTTAGTAGCTGGGGCCATCCTTGTACACTCCTGGAAGTTTCCCTTGCAACAGGCTTCTACCCAGCTCGCTAAAGCCCTCTATTCCAGTCCTCTTTCTCAGCACTCTCTCCCTCCACCCACTCCCCAACCTGATCCCTTGGGTTTCCATGCTCACCTGCCCCGAGTTCAACCAGGAGATCTCTATTTCCCCTTCCCTGCAAAATCCACGTGTCCCCCTCTTGGGCCCTCCTTGTTACATAGCCTCTCTATGGATTGTAACATAGTTATCCTTTAATTTACAGCTAATACCCACTTATGAATGACTACATACCATGTTTTTCTTTCTGGATCAGAGTTACTTTACTCAGGATGATTTTTTTCTAGTACTACCCATTTGCCTTCAAATTTCCTGATGTCGTTGTTTTTAACAGCTGAGTAATATTCTATTGGGTAAATGTACCACATTTTCTTTACCCATTTCTTGGTTGAGGGACATCTAGGTTGTTTCCAGGTTCTGGCTATTAAATAAAGCTGCTTTGAACATAGTTGAGCAAGTGTTCTTGTGGTATGATTGAGCATTCTTTGGATATATGCCCAGAAGTGGTATAGCTGTGTCTTGAAGTATCCCAATTTTCTGAAAAAACTGCCATAAAGATTTCCAGAGTGGCTGTACAAGTCTTCACTTTCACCAGCAATGGAGGAGAGTTCCTCATGCTCCACATTTCTCCAGCATAAGTTGTCATTGGTGTTTTCAATCTTAGCCATTCTGACAGGTGTAAGACAGTATCTCAGAGTCATTTTGATTTGCATTTCCCTGATGGCTAAGGATGATGAACATTTCTTTAAGTGTGTCTTGTCCGTTAGAGATTCTTCTGTTGAGAATTCTCTCCTTAGGTCTGTACCCCATTTTTAAATTGGATTATTTGATTTTTTTGGTGTCTACTTTCTTGAGTACTTTATATATTTTGGAAATCAGGCCTCTGTCAGATGTGGGGTCCTATTGACGGTGTCCTTTGCCTTACAGAAGCTTTTCAGTTTCACGAGGTCCCATTTATTAATTGTCAGTCTTAGTGTCTGTGCTACTGGTGTTCTTTATTATTATTATTAATTAAATTTTTTCATTTATTTTATATCCTGATTGCAGTTTCCCCTCCTGCCTCTCCTCCCATTCCCTTTCCCTACCATTCCCATCCACTCCTCCTCTGTTTCTGTTCAGAAAGTGACAGGCCTTCCTTTGTGTTAAGGCTGGGTGAGGCAATTCAATATGAGGAGTAGGTTCTCAAAAGCCAGCCCAAGTGTCAAGGGCAGACTGATCCCACTGACACACATATGTAGAGGGTCTAGGTTGGTCCCTTGCAGGTTCCCCAGCTGTTGGTCCAAAGTCTGTGAGCGCCTATGAGGCCAGGTCAGCTGTCTCTGTGGGTTCTTTTGTTACCTTAATGTCCCGGGCTCATACAATCCCTCCTCTCTTTCTTCAGCAGGATTCCCTGAGTTCAGCCCAGTGCTTGGCTGTGGATCTCTGCATCTGTTTCCTTAAATTTGTGGGTTTATGTCTGGGTCTTGGATTCAATTCCATTGATCAATGTGTCTGTTTTTATGCCAGTACCAAGCTGTTTTTATTACTGTAGCTCTGTAGTAGAGCTTGAGATCAGGGATGGTGAAACCTCCAGAAGTGCTTTAATTATACAGGATTCTTTTAGCTATACTGTTCTTTTTATTATTTACATCATATTATACCTCTTTCTATAAGCATGTAAAAGTGTTTAGCTTTGATTTCTGTAAAATTGGGCATGTTTTAAAATTCCTCCTTTACTTTAAATATATTTTTCATTGTTTATGTTGGATGAGCACACCAACAGTTTTTATTAAATGTGCTATTTTGATGTAGTTTACATTTCGTTTTACCGAAACCCTCTACCCCCTACAGTCCAGAACATTCTGTGTTTCTAGTAAGTCAAGGATGGCAACAATTCTTGGTAGTTGAGTCCTGGGAATCATTTTTGGTGTTTGTTAAGATGATCATGTTTCTATTGTATAATGTATCCTACTTTGTAACTGTTTCATCTATGTTCATGGTGCATCCCCTGTTCCTGTGCACAGTAAGATGATCCTCGAACACCCACTACCTCTTCCACACTGGTAACAACATGCCAAGCTTTCGGGTTAGGTCCTCTCTCAGCCTCACTTCTACCCACCCTGTAAGTCTATAAAGATGGATGCCATGCTCTTGCCCCCCCTACACACACCAGAGTGCTTCTGAAAGACATTTTTTATTGTTTGTGTTCTTTTTTTTTCTGTAAAAACAATGTTCTTTCCTCTTTCCTGTGTCACTGGCTTCACTGGGCCAGGGGCTTGGCAGTTGCCTTTTGGATCTTTCTCTCTCACATTGTGTTTACACCAACAGGAGATGAGGTAAAGACCTCATTGGGGGTTTGCTAATAAGCCTTCCCAGGGTGTTGTGCATCTCTTGCTGCAGCCTACTGCCCTACTTCAGCACGTGTGTTAGGTAGACTGGTGACCTGGTTACAGGATGTCACCTGTTGTAGCTGGAGATTTCTCCAGTCCTGCCGGGGCCCACAGCCACTCAGACCCAAGTAAACACACAGAGACTTATGTTACTTACAAACTGTATGGCCGTGGCAGGCTTCTTGCTATCTAGTTCTTCTATCTTAAATTAACCCATTTCTATAAATCTATACCTTGCCACGTGGCTCTTGCTTACCAGTACTTTACATCTTACTTCTCATGGTGGCAGCTGGCAGCATCTTCTCACTCAGCCTTCCACTTCCCAGAATTCTCCTCTCTTCTTATCTGGCTTACACTATACTTCCTGCCTGGCTACTGGCCAATCAGTGTTTTATTTATCAATCAATCAGAGCAACGCCTTCACAGCATACAGAAAGACATCTCCAGTAACCTGTCCTCCCTTTTGTCCCTCACTATCCATCTCCCTGTGGTGCCTTTGCCAGGGTTTCAGGTTATTGCTGTGGCCCAGGACTTCCTGGGCAGTAGAACACTGGCAATCCTCCAGTTGTGCTACTCAGGCTACATTTGTCTGTACAGATTTTGAGAGGACCAAGCAGATGCCATAACAGGCTGTTCAGTCTTCTCTCAGAGATCAGGCCTCAATTTCAGTTTCCTGAGACTTAAACAAGCAGTTTCTGGGAGGGCCATGAACAAAAGACATAGTCCTTGCAGTAGTTCCTTTTCTGCATGTACTCTGACTGCTCAAGATTCAGCCAGTTGTTTACTGTCTGGGACCCCTCACCAACTTAGAGCTATGTGCTTGGGTCAATGTGAATGTGTGAGGCCAGCCAGCCTCCATGGCAGCTCAGGGACAGAGCCTGGGACTTGTCCAGGCCTGTCCCAAAATGATAACTGTAACCCCCAGCCAGTAAATTCAAAGGTTACACACCTTCACCCAATCATATGAGGCAAAGGCTTATACCACCCTGTAGCACGAATCTTAAAAGTTCTTATTAATAAAAACAAACCTGGAGCCAGGTATTGGGGTGAATGCTGGAAGATCAGAGAAGCAGAACAAGCCACAGCTACCTCACCTTGCCAGTTCCTCAGCTGATCCTGTTTCCTCAGACTGGAAGCTTCTGAGTCCTCATCCAAATGGATCTCAGCTGAACTGTTGCTCAAAAGCCTAAAAGCTTAGCCAGGCTAGTTTCTGGGTTTCATGCCTTTTATACCGTTCTGCCGTCACTTCCTGGGATTAAAGGCTCTTGTTACCACACCTGGCTGTTCCCAGTATGGCCTTGAACTCACAGAGATACAGATGGATTTATGCCTCTGGAGTGCTAGGATTAAAGGCGTGTGTGCCACCATTTTCTGGCCTCTATATCTAGTGGCTGTTCTGTTCTCTGACCCCAGATAAGTTTATTAGGGTGTACAATATTTTGGGGAACACAATATCACCACACCACCCTGCTTGCAGTTTTTCTTTTTAAAAACCCCTCACCCTGAGAGTTCAGGCCCGTTCACCTGCTGTGCCAGAGTGTTGGACACAGGCCAAGCCCAGGCTTGCTTTTTATCAATAAACCCCTGAGTATTTGCATCGGACACTGGCTGTGTGGTGGTCTTGCTCAGGGGGGTCTCCCGATGTGGCCACATCAATTTACCAATGTGAAATCATTTAAATTACTACTAACCTCACCCTGCTGGTTCTATACTCCTTCGGATTTCTGTTGCTGTGTTTTGAGACAGGCTCTCACTCTTGCATGGGCTGGGCTTGAACTCACCTGCCCTTCCCATGGCCCAGCTTTAGGAGTCCTGTGACTATAGGCCTGAACTACAAGCTCAAAGTTACACTGACTACATAGAATGAGCTAGGATTATTCCCTCCCCATCAACCTTCTAGAATAATTTGTGTAAGCTCGGGATGAGCTTTCCTTACAAAGTTGAGGCTCATCTAAAACCATCATAGATGGATATTCTCTTTGTTCTCAGCTGACTGTCCACTTCATATTTGTGATGCAGTAGGACACATCAGCCTTTCAGTTGCTTCTTGCTTTTCATTTTTTTTTTTTGGTAAATTAATCTTTTGGGATTTGTATATATGATCAAGGTTTCAAATTTATTGGTATAAATTCCATATTGTCTACTTAGACCCTCTGCTTTCTTGTGCATTATCCCCAGGCTTCTCTCAGATTCTTTAGATTTCTAAATAATCTACTTTCAGCTTCGATGGTGATTTTTATTTATCTTACATTCTATTTATCCAACTGTTTTGCCTTTGTGTTTCCTTAATTTTTATCCTTTATTCTTCTTAAAAAGTATTTTGGTTTATAAATTTGCCTTAAAGTGCAGGTGTTACTCCTCATGGTTGCTATTCAGATTTTTTCCTACTTTAATGATATTTTTTATGTATTCCTTGAGATATATTTTGAACATCTTTATTCCCTCCCCCAACTCCTCCCAATTGCTCTTGGGAGTGGAGCCTGCCCTGTAGTGTGGCCCACCCTCTGGGGATCTCATCATTAAAGAAAACTGGCTCTCTCTTTGACAGCTGCTACTCAATGCCGACAGCTCCCAGCTCGGGGAGGGGTTTCACACTCACCTTCCTGTACTCCATGGTGGGGTTGCATCTTGCTTGGGCTTGCACAGGTCTGTGTGTGCTGTCACAGCCGCTGTGGGCTCAGATGGGCACCACCCTGTTGTGTGCAGAAAACACCTTTTCCCAGAAGGTACCCACTACCTCTGGATCTTGCAGTCTTTTGCCATCTTCTGGGAAGATCCTTGATTCTTGGGGGCAGTGGTTGAGATGTACCTCCCATTTAGGGCTGAACATTCCATAGTCTCTTATGCTGGAGAGAAGGACCCGGTGGTTATGAGTGCCTCCTTCTCTTGCGACATAGTTTTTAAAGTTAGCATTCAATTCTCGTAATTTTCCATTTCCTTCTCTTCTTTAACCCAAGAGTACTTAGGAGGAATATTTTAAATTTCACAAATGTCATGGACATTTGTTCCTTTCTGTGCTCTGACTTCTAAAATGCATTGATTATTCAGGTGGGGGCTGGGCAGGCTGTGGCCAGCAAGAGGTGTGTGTATTTTGTGGAAACATCCTTTGCTGCCCCACATGTGATCAACTTTTATATAGGTTTTCATTGATTAACAAAATGTATTTTTATTTCTCCTGTGTCTTCAAATTTTCTGTAGTTCTGATAGTCAGAGAGGAAGATATGCTTCAGTCCCCATTAAGATGGAGAATCTGCCACATTCTCCCAGTTTTACAGGCCTTTGCTTTCCATTTCTGAGGCTATGTTAAATGGTATAACTGGATTAAGAACCATCTTCCTGGGGGTTAAAACTTTTATCACTGGGTAGGGAATCTTTTTGTGTAACATCTATGTTATCTGACTAAGGTTGGCATGTCTGTGCCGTTATCTCTGCTCTCTTTTGGTTTATTAGGATCTAGCATGCCATTTTTTATCCATTTATTTCCTCATTGCTCACATCTTTTTCTTTGGGGTATACTGTTGCAAACATCTTATCGCCAAATTTTATTATATTTATTCCACTCCATTTTCACCTTTTAAATGAGTTTAGTCCATTTACATTTATCATTACTATTCTGTGTTGATATGTTTACTGTTTCTTCTATTTTGCTGTTTTTCATCCTTTTTATGATATTTTATGATTCCTCCCCCATTTGCTTTTATTTTTAAGTGAACATTTATTTTCTGATTCCATTTTCTCAACCCAAATGAGCTAGATTTTATTTATTTTACATCTATTTTAGACAGCCATCCTTAGGACTATACTATGAATAATTAATGAACTCTACAATTCTTCTCAATATAGGATTTCTAATTTGACAACAATTCTTCATTACCATTCTTGAGTATGGTCTTAAGTTATTCTGTAATGCTAAATGACCTCAAAAATTTCTGTCTGAAGAGCTTCAGTCTATTTCTTTCTCACATTGCAGATCCGTTGTGATTTGATGGTGAGGGGGACTCTTTCATGTTCCTTGGCTTCCTCTAAAGGAGCCTGAGGAGACAGCTTCTGCCAGGAGCACTGTACCACAGAAGAGGCAATACTTGCTAATGTGGATGAAGGGGGCAAAGAATCTATTGAAAAGCAGCAGATATTGCCTGTGCCCACATTTCACTTGCCAGAGGAAGTCCAGCTTTCCCACAGAGAGGCTCTGCAGATATTCCCAAAGTAATCTGACTAGCTGTCCTACCCTCTTACTTACAGGGATCCCACTCATCACTCTTCCAGAAGAAACTATGCCAGACTTCACACAGCCTCTGCATGGGCCTCAGAGCTCGGGATATACTGCTGTATCTTCTTTTCTCTCCCAGGTTTCCCAGGCATCAAGAATTCTGTGAAATGAAAGCACACTATAAACATCTACACTCAGAAGGAGTTCTACTCATAGCAACTCGTCTTCCACAGTAAATCTGAAAGCATTGCAGAGATAGCTAAAGAATCCCCTTCTCCGGAGTTGGAGAATATTTCTTCTTTGGTTCTAGGTCCATTGTCCCTAAAGCCTCTTCTCTGACTTCTGGGAGGTCCTTGCTGTCCCATGATTCCTCTCCACCTCCTTGAAGACATTATTATAAAGACTAAGCTCCTGACTAGGCCTCGTGATGTATGCTCATCACCTTAGCATGTGGGAGGCTAAGGAAAGAAGATTGTCATAGTTTTAATGTAGCCTGTACTAGAATACAGAGATTCTATCAAAACAAAAGAAAACGTGCAAACAAACAAAACCAAATAACCAGACAACCAAGCACATAAGAATGTGACCCCCTTGGGAGCCAAGCATCTTTCTCAAGCCTGCCTCCTATTCATAGACTGTGAGGGAAGAGTTAACTCAGTTTTGTTCAGTCAGAATCTTTTAGTTAAAGCTGATGGTCCAGGGACTGTGTCACTCACAAAAACTTCAGGCTTTTACCTTTCTGCTTTGTTGTTGGCTCCATGTGCAAAGAGCAATGTCCCAAGTTATTTCCAAGGCATGGATATCTGCAGCCCAATGGACTTCTGTGGAAGAACCAAGTCTGTAGCCTCAGCTCAGTAAGTCCTTATGCCCAACCTGGTTTATTCACTAGGGATTACCTTATTCATAGGTTTTAACCTCAAAGTTATCAGGTGTAAAATATCATGACTTTATTCCAAAGCCAAACTTTGAAGTTCTTCCTCTTGAAAAAAAGATTGAATATAGATAAAATTATATGATGAGTCTTCTGCATTGTTTTCCTTCTTACTGATTTCTTATATATTTATATATTATATATATATATATATGTATATATATATATATATATATATATATATATATATATATGCTTCTTTCTGGATTGCTTCATACACATCTATCCAAACATGTGGATATTATTGCTAAACCACTCAAGAGTAAGTTACAGTGATATTAAATCTTAGCAATTACACATGGAATGAAGGCACTTTCCTATAACCGTGTCATAACAATCCAGTTCAGACAATTTAACATAGCTATAACAGTCTGATGTATTATATAATTTATATTCATATTTGTTCAATTATTCCAACAGTACCATTTATTATTCTAACCCAGGATCACAGACTGCATTTAGTTGTCATATTTCTTTAGTGTCTTTTTCTTCAAGGATTTTGAGATTTTTTTCAGAGTATAGGTCACCTATTTTGTTGAATACCCATCAATCAAGTTTTGTCTGGTGGTTTTAGCATTCTTATAGCAATGCTGCCTGAATGAGGTTGAGTCTTTCCAGCAGCACATGGAAGGGTGCTAAGAATGTTCACTGATACTGAAAAGCACTTAATATTAATTAGCCTTTTGTTATTCAAAAGATTAGCGATGGGCACCAGATGTACCTCTCAATTTATGCTCCTATAATTCCTAGACTCCCGTTCCTTTCACTTCTGCAAGCTGGCACCTCTTTTATGAGTGTGCTTCTTTATTCTGGTGCCTTGGACATAGCCAGTAACAACTAAGATTTGCTATTAGCACCTGCTTCTCATTATCTTTGTCTAAAGCCATCGGTTCACTTGCTACATCATCTGCTCTCCAGGTTACTAGGGAAACAGTTTGACCAGATGCTTCACTACTGTATAACAGGCACACCATTTTCCAGCTTCAACCTATCATATGCCACTGCCTGGTCCTGAAGCTGATGCCATGTGTCTTGGGTTCCACTGCCCGAGTGGCACTTAGTCCTGTTTATCTCTATCTGCATCCTTCACCTTAAGTGAAGATATGCTGTGGTATGAAAAGACTGTTGGATGTGCCATCTACATATTTTTAAATTAATACAACCCAAAGACTGTAGAAGTTGTGAGAGGAAGCCCTGATAGACTTTTTGAGAGAGTTTGACCTCTGTGCCATTCTATTAAACAATTTTATCAGTTAGAGTCTATCCTAAAAAATATTTGAACTTATGCACAAAGTGTATATGCAAAATTATTAATTTAGCACTGTTAAGTATGGTGAAAATCTGGACAACACTTGAAGAGCTCTCTGTGGGGAGATGATAAACAATGGTGTAATCACATGATGGATACGTTCATGGGCATGAACCATAATACTGCATCCCTGTGTGTTCTACAACATCAGCTTTTCTACATCTTGGGTTCAGTAGAAATGTAGAAAACAATGGAAGTGTACAGACCTTTAATATAGTTCCCCTTAAATGAAAACAAGAACTAAACACATGTATTTCAACACACACAGAAAATGTAAATGGAATATGATCAGGGACAGTATGCAACAGGTGACTAAGCCATGTTTACTTCTGCAGAGAAAGGTGGAAAGTGGGGGCAGAGGCTGGTCAAAGGAGACACAAATATTTGATTCAATAGATGACTCCTGTTTCAACATTTGGTAACACATATTTTATTTTATTGCTTAGATTAATAAATGAAGTAAGTTCCACAGTGTGCCACAGAAGTTCATAATGATGTGTAAAAGCTTAAGGTGACAGAGAAAGAATGGGGAAGGGGCAGAGCGCTCGTGATCACTGCCATCATACAGAAAATAAACATCAATTCATCATTCAATGATTGCTGCAGATGGAATGGGATACTTGTGGGATGTAATTGATTTCACAGTCATGGGGCTTGGGGGTGTAAATCCAAAGCTTCATAAAATCAGAAGATATTTCATTTTGATGGATTTTCATCTAGAAGTGTCAAAGACAGCTCTAATTTCTTATATAAAGTGACTGTATCTTGAAGGGTATAATTGTTAGGTTGAGCACTAGTAACTGGACAGGCTCCTGGGAGCACCTGGGTTTGATTATTGTTTTGCTTCACTTTCAAACATACTCTGGCACCCATGAGAGGGTAGTATCCACTACGCCTGACTCACCCAGACTTCAGCAAGCAGAGCACTGTCTTAAAAACTTTCAGCCCAACTACTGACTTTTCTAAGTTCCCAAGAAGTTGAGAAGACGTTGTGCCATCTTTTACAAAGCAAGCACACACAATCTGCCCTACTTCTAAAGGTCAAAGGAAGTCACCTGCCATGTGTGGGATGCATGAGCCTCTTCTGTAATTAGAACCAAGGGATTATCAGAAACATGTTGTACAATGCTCATATTTATTACAGTGAGACATGCTCACCTATTATGGTAATGCCATATGTGTTTTTTTTTCAATTCTTTTTCAAGCCTTGGGCTAAGTTCCATAATGGTCTGTGATGCCATCCTGAACTGACAATAAACAAATGTAACCCTGAAATTAACACAGTTTTAGGAAAGTATGTGTTCATTTGTGTTCACTCAGATACTGACACAGAAATTTTAGTGCAGGTACTTATCTGGGATATAAGGACACCTGTAGGGGCATAAAGGTATCAGAGAGAAAGGAAGGAGACTCTAAAGAGTGTAGTAGATTGAAAATAACCCCAATTATTGGAAATAAGTCTATTTCTCTACCCCTTGAATCCTGGCTCCTGTGACTTCTTTGAGTTAATGAATTGTTGTAATGTCTTAGTTTATATTTTCTGTCAAAAACAGATTAAGGGAGAGAAAGCTTGTTTTGGCTTCAATTCCCAAGGGGACACAGTCCAGTGTGACTGAGAAGACATGACCACAGGCAGAGGAGGCATGACCGTAGGAGCAGAAGACTAGTTGGTCACATTGCATTAGCACGCAGGAAGCCGAGTTAACTGGAAGTGGAACTTGGCTATATAGCCTCAAAGTCCACCCTTGTGACCCATCTTCTCTAGCAAATCTCTATCCTCTAAAGAGTCTACATCCTTCCCAAGTAGTGTCACCAGCGGGGGGATCCAGTGTTCACACACAGGAGGCTATAGTGGACATTTCCAACTTCAGACAACTATAGGCAGCTATGGTCATTTGAATAAGAATGGCCCCTTATATGTTCCTACATTTGAATGTTTGGGTCCCAGTTGGTGGATGGCTTAGGAAGGATTAGGATGTGTGACCTTGTTAGAGGAGGCGTGTCATTGTGAGTGGATTTCAAAAGCCCACACCAGACCATCTTGCCATCTCTGCCTCAGCTTTTGAATCAGATGTAAGTTCCTAGCTACTGCTCCAGGTTGTTCCTGCCTGGCTGCTACCATGCTCCCTACCATGATGGAAATGGACCAACCCTTTGAAGCTGTAAGCAAATCCCCAAAACATGCTTTCTGTTACAAGTTACCTTGGTCATGGTGTCGCTTCACAGCAGCAGAATAGTAACTAAGATGGCAGTGGTACTGGGACTAGCTCTCTAGAGACCTTGTTATTTAACCCCTTGTCTTTGGAAGTGCTCTGAGAGCATTGTGGAAAGAATCACATACCAGCCTCTTCTAGGGTGAGACCATGTAGAACACAAATGAGTCATTCTAGCTAGAGGTACCCATGGAAACCTGCAGTCACATGATCCTCCAACTGACTGTAACAAAATGACTAACCCCAGATGGAACCAAAAGAAATGTCCTGCTAAGCTCAGCCAAAATTGCTAACCCACGGAACACAGGCAAATAAAGTAATCATGCCTTCACTGCTGACAGCAAATGACCTGAGTTTTCTACACAGGAAAACTGTAAAACTGTAGAAAGTGTGATCCGACCCAAGGGTAAGGGAAGTGGGGTGCTGACTCACCAGCTCCTGAGGATCGCCCATGGAGAAATGTCCCTGTCGTGAATTATCTAGCTCTACTTGCCTGTTACATGACAAGCTAAATATCTTCTCTGGTCCTGGAAAGGAATTCACAATCAAAATATTCAGGTCCTGGCCGGTGACAGCCAACCAGAATACATTGAAAGGTTTAAAAAACAGGAGCTGAACACGGAGAGGAAAAGGTACTAGCTACTCACTAAATAGCTGTAACAGAAGTGAGGCCCTAGTACAGGAAAGCCATGTGGATGGATTGATGATGATGATGATGATGATGATGATGATGATGAAGATAGATAGATAGATAGATAGATAGACAGACAGACACAGACAGAGAGATAAATAGATCCATAGATACATAGATGGATGGATGGATGGATGGATAGATAGATGATAAATACATAGATAGATATAGATGATAGATAAATGATGAATGGATGGATGGATAGATGATAGACAGATAAATAGATAGATAGATAGATAGATAGATAGATAGATAGATAGATAGATAGATAGATAGATAGATAGATAGATAATCTCTGTTTAACATACTTCCTCAGTTCAAGGCCATGCCTTTGGATGAAGATTATATTCCTCTAGGGATGCTCAGGGATGCCAGAATTCAATATCTGAAGACAGGCCCTCATCTCTCAGTCTTCAGAAGACAGAAGTCTCACACTGACACCTGCACCAGTTAGCAAAGCCAGAGGGCTAGTCACATGGGCTTAAACGTCAGTTGGTCCTTTGATGCTGTTCTCCCAGCATGTCTTGGCTTTGCAGAAGATTCTAGATTTTTCTTTGGACAAGATGCAGTATGTACTGCACTCTCCTCTCTGTTGCAATAATAACTGAATGGATCAGTCCCTGCCACCTTTAATCCTATCTGGCTTTGTATTTGAAAGAAGAGCCTGGGGAATAAGCAGTTGGTTACACACTCCCACTTCTCTGATCTCCTGCTGCCATTTTTCGCTGTTTTCATTCCACTGGATGTCAGAAGTCAGAAGATTGCTGACATGGTCTCCAGGGACCAGCCTGCATGACAGCGTAAGGTGGGCATGGTGAGGAATAGGTGCTAGAGGGAGATATAACCTGTATTCATTTGGAACCATGTGTGCCTATAGCTCCTCCCACCCAGAGTCCTTCACTCGATTGCCTGTTGAATGACAAATCCATGTGCAGAGCTTATATGTCTCCATCATCATTCTTAAGAGTGTTATATCCTTACCGGAGTTTGAGATTCTCAGTAGAAGTAAGAGATGGGTGTAGAGACTTCCCCTATACTCCCAGTTCTCACATTCCCTCAAGCTGCTGTCTTAGGTTCTTTTGATGTGGTGCTTCAGTTAGTGAATGTACACCAACACCATTATCATAGAAAGTCGACAACTTACACTGGGATCCTCTCTTGGTATGTGTATTCTGTGGGCTTGTACAAGTGTAAAATAACACACATCCACCGCTGCTGTGTATTTCACCTGCCCTAATGCTTTCCCTATTCATCCATTGGCCCTGCTTAACCTCTGGTGACTGCTGATATTTTAACTGTCTCCATGGTTTTGCCTGTTCTAGATGGTCACGTAATTCCAACCACACAGTACGGAGCTCTTTCAAATGTTTTCTTTTGCTGAGGAATACTCATTTGAATTTATTTTATTTCTTTTCATAGTCTGGTAGCTCAGTTCTTTCTAGTGTTCAACAGTATTGGATTATTTGCACATGTCCCAGTTGATATATAGCCTAGAGAATGACATCTTATTTGATTCTAAGTTTGGGTGATCATTTGGAAGAAGGTTATTTACTGGAGCAGGGATGACGAGTCAGTGGGTACCCCACTGCAGAAAATGACACTTCATTTCCCAACAACCATGAATTGCCAGTAATCTCTCAGGGGGAGCCCTTCTTGTGCATTTTGTAGAGTTTTGAATAAGCACAGGTGGGGAGGTTCTGCACGGTAAATATGTTCGGCTCTTTCAGGAACTATCAAGATATTCAATTGCCACAATGGGCAGTCAGAGTGTGCTTAGTTGTCTAAGCTGCCAAGCTGCCTTGCATAGTAGCTCCACCAGTTTGCATCCCTACTGGGAATGAATGGTGGTTCCTGTTCTCCACGCCTTGGCCAACACTTTTTGCTTTATGAACTTTGGCCATTCTGGTAGGTGTGTAGTGTTGCTGTATTGTCACACATTTCTCTATTTTTGTGCACATGTGTTTGTGTGTGCCCATGTGTGTGTGCCTACATGTGGAAGCCAGAAATCAATCTTTGCTGCCTCTCACTCTCCACCTTTTTATTTATTTATTTATTTATTTATTTATTTATTTATTTATTTGTTTGTTTGTTTGTTTGTTTTTGAGGCAGGGTCTCTCACTGAGCCTTTTTAGCTAGATTAGCTGGCCAGCTCCAGGCATCTGTCTGTTTCCACTTCCACAACACCAGGGTTATAGGCATGTACCACTGTGTTTGGCTTTTTCCCAGGAGTTCTTGGGAATCGAACTCAGGGTGTTGTGCTTACATGGGGCAAGCCCTTCACTGGCTGAGCTGTCGCCCAAACCCTCTCCCCACTTCCCTCTATTTGTCTTTCCCTTACTTTTGTGGTTGTCACCCTCTTTCTCTTTTCCTTTTCCAGATCTCACAGATATGTCTCTGTGGTTTATAACTGACTAGCAAGAAATAAGAACGATCAGAATTTTTAAGCTAGAGGATACCGTAAAATTAGCAAATATAATCTTCAGTTTTCCTGTGGTGTGCCTTGCACAGGTCACCCAGCATACTGACTATGTTGGGCCAATTTTGTTCACATATCAAATTTACCTTTTATGTAGGAATTAAAATGCTTGAGAAGACAAGCGTTAATGGTTGGACAAAGTATGGGGTTCCTTTTTCGACTGTGACCCCGGGCAGCATGTTCATTTTATTTCACATTTCTGAGTTTTCCATCCTCAGGATTCACCTATTGATCATGTCAATCAGCTCATGGGGGAAGGAATGTGTTTCCTCTGAATGTGTCAGGTTGTAGATGCCCATGCGGGTATAATCTGCTTGCCTGTGTGACGTCTCACCTTGAGGGAGCATCTTGTCTCACATCTATGACAACTGACCTCTCCCTGCTTGAAAAGTGAGGTCAGAACAAGGCCAGAGCTCTGCACTCCACCCTTCAATCAGTCTCTTTTCACTCTAATGCTATTTCAGAGATGCAGCTTCGTGGTACTGGACTTTATTTTCATAAAGATGGAATAAACTCCTTCCTTCATGAACCACAATCCTTCCCAGACCACAAGGGTGAACTCTTGTCGGGAAGCAGCGGCCATCTATCGTGATGGACTGAGCCACTCAACTCGTAATCCCCTTGCAGAGAGATGCATTTATACTTCTCTCATTACCTAATGCCCCACTTGTCACTGAGTGATCAACTCTCTCTCATTCTGGAAAGACCCGATACTATTGAAAGATGCTACATCATCGTTGGAAACACTAGCCCACAATTACCCCCTCAGTGGAAGGTCTTCAGTTTCCTCTCAAAACCGAGGTCTAAATTTCCTACTAAGCAGAGAAAGAAGGCTCCTGCTTTCAGAAACGTGTGTTTATTTTTAATAAAACATAAATTCTCTCAAATGCTTTCAACAAAGTGTTCAGAGATTCAGACAATGCATCATGCTAAGATCTTGAAAATAAGTTTGTTGTAAAAGGGAACTAAGCAGAGATCCACTCACATAGTCATGGAAGCTTGGTGCACCGCTGACATTTCATGAATTCTTCTTGAAGTTTAGATATTTCTTTTTGTAGAGATATTTTTTATGTAAAGCAGTTTGGAATTTAAAAAAAATCAATATTTCATTTATGATTCATGTTTTGCTAAAGCGGATAATGTAGTTCCTTAATGGATGGAAATGGATCATGGCAAGGAGGTCAGAAAGCAATCGCTGTCATTAATAATACACATCCTACAAGGTAATCGACAGACACTGAGTGGGTGACTCTAGAATATTCCTGCAGGGGTTTGGTATACAGGATGGATACAAAAATAGCAGCTGGTTTTAAGAACAGCATGTATCAGAGAAGCATACATATTTGTGTGAATATCGTTAAGCCCTTGCCTTCATCAAATAGTTCTTTTATTCAGAAGCAGTAAGCAGTTAATTATAGAACCACATGTGATTAGAGAAATCAAGAAGAGAAAATGGGCTGGACTCCCTGACTGCAGGAGGTAGTGGGAGTGGCATCCGGTGCTGTGTGGCTCACTGTACTGTTGTGTTCTAACTGGAGTTCATGCTCCTGAATGTTTTCCTTTCCAGCAGTGCCATCAAATCCAATTTGGAGAAACATTTCCCTGATGAATAGGACCAACACGGGAAGTTTCCTCTTGTATCTAACACTTTCCTGTGGCTGTAATAAAATGTGACGACCCAGCTATTGATAGAAAAAGAAGTTTATTTTGGCTTATGTTTCCAGAGGGTTAGAGTCCATAGTGGTAGGGGCAGCAAGGAGGCAGAAGCAGGAAGCTGAGCTCTCACATTTGGAACCACAAGTATGAAACAGAGAAAGCAGTCTTCAAGAAGGCGGGGACTTTTAATCTCAAAACCCGCTCCCAGGGCCATACTTCTTTCAGCAAGCCTGCACCACCTAAACTTCTCCAAACAATGCAACCGATTGGGGACCAAGCATTCAAATGTTGGAGACACTGGGGGACATCTCGCATTAAAACCACCACACTTATTCAATGTATATTTGATTGCACTTGATCTGCCTGATCCTGGAAATTACATGGGATTGTGTAGTTAGTTTTATGTCAACTTGACACCAACTAGAGTTGTTTTGGAAGAGGGGACCTCAACTGAGAGAATGCCCCCATCAGGTTGTCCTGTAGGCAAGTCTGTGGCATATTTTCTTGATTAATGGCTGATGTGGGAGGTCCCAACTCACTGTGGGTGGTGCCATCCCTGTGATGGTGGTCCTGGATGTTATAAGAAAGCAGGTTGACTAAACCACGAGGAGCAAGCCAATAAGCAGCACTCTTCCATGGTCTCTGCATCAACTCCTCCCTCCAGTTCCTGTCCCGACTTTCCTGGATGATGGACTACAAGCTGTAAGGTAAAATAAGCCCTCTGCTACCCAAGTTGCTTTTGATAACAGTGTTTTATCACAGCAATAGAAACCCTGACTGGATGGATGGTTAGTGAATGTTTATTTTACAGAGGAGACTGAGACCAAGGGCTGGACAATGGTTGACTTGGGGTCTTGAAATTCATAAGGATTGACTTTGGAGGCCACTTTTTAGTCTTTTGATCCCACATCTACATTTCCTTCTATTCATTGGCAAAGCAGCATGGGTTAAGAGGTGAGGGCATATGGTAGGATTCTATTGCTAACCAGTGGCCTTTATTTTACATTTTTACTTATTTTGATTGTTCTCACTTCCCTTGGTGATAAGTTCAAATCTACTTCATGCTATAGCATGATTATCCAGTGACATCTTTGCTAGGAGCCTGAACCTGACCAGGGTGGAGGTATTTCTACTGTATAACTGTCAAGTGTGGTAAGTCAGGGCTGTGGTCTGGAGAACAGGAACAAGATGTTCCCCTATTCCGTTCCCTTGTCTCAGATAGCATATTTGTGCATAATTCTTTATATTTGCAAAATTCTTTCCCTGTAACGTGTCCTCTGAGTACTTTACAGCATCTCTAGATCACTTCCAGTACCGAACATGTCATAATGCTGTGCAAATAGTTGTTATAACGTCTCATTTTGGGAATAATGACCAGAAAAAAATCTGAATATTTTCACGAGAGTTGCAACCATTTTTAGCAAATAGTTTTTACCCATAGGTAGTTGGCTCTGTGGAGATGGAACCTGAAAATATAGAAGGCTGAGAATATAATACATGTGTGTATACATGTGTATTGATACATACCTATACTATGCATATTATTACATATGTGCATGCTAGGATTGCATATTCAGACAATTTAGTTTTTTTCACAGTCAGCCCTCTCCAAGACTTCTTTTTTTTTTTTCTTGTGGTAAATTATACACAGGTTAGAGTGTTTATTTGGACAATGTAACTATACAGATTGATATCATTGCATGCATTCATGTGGTACAACCGCCACTGCTATCCCTCTCCGCGATATTCCTTTATCTCAGACTGAGACCTGGTACCTTTCAAACACTAACTTCTCATCATGCTTGTGGTGGTATTGTGTTCCCCAATACATTGTGCACCCTAATAAACGTATCTGGGGTCAGAGAACAGAACAGCCACTAGATATAGAGGCCAGAAAATGGTGGCACTCACACTTTTAATCCTTACATTCCGGAGGCAGAGATCCGTCTGGATCTCTGTGAGTTCAAGGCCACACTGGAAACAGCCAGGCATGGTGACACACGCCTTTAATCCCAGGAAGTGACGGCAGGAAGGTATATAAGGTGTGAGGACCAGGAACTAGGCTGGTTATACTTTTAGGCTTTTGAGCAGCAGTTCAGCTGAGATCCATTTGGATGAAGACTCAAAGGCTTTCAGACTGAGGAAACAAGATCAGCTGAGGAATTGGCAAGGCGAGGTGGCTGTGGCTTGTTCTGCTTCTCTGATCTTTCAGCCTTCACCCCAATACCTGGCTCAGGTTTGATTTTTAATAATAAAACCTTTTAAGATTTGTGCTACAGCTCATCACTCCCATTCTGTATCTTGTTCTCTATGAACTTTACTACTGTAGGAACTAAATGTTAATGAAATTATGAAACATAATTTATTTTGTGTTTTATTTATTTCTCTTAATATAATGTCTTCATGATGCATCCACATGCCAGATTTTTTTTTTTAAGATAGGTCTCACTGTATAATCCAAGGTGGCCTGGTACTCACAGAGTGCCTGTAAGTGACTCGTGGACGTTGGGTGCTGGGATTAAAGGTGTGCACCACTAAAAATTTTGTGTTTAAAGCCTGAAAAGTATTTCATCCCATAGATAATGTTCAGTATCATGTAGACTATATAAAGTAAAATATACATAACATTTAAAAATGGATGGACATGGGCTCATACATTTGTTTCTCGATGGACATTTTGTTTCTTTCTACATCATGGCTATTTTGAATGACGCCACTAAGAGCAGTGATGTAAACATTTATCCAAGTCACTGCTTTCATGCATTCCCTGTCCTCATGTAGCGTCTGAACCCAGGATTGTGGAATCCTTCATTTAAACTTTCCTTGTGGGCTGTGCAATTTGTGTCCCGACTAGCAACGTGTGTATGTTGTATATTGTTTTTTTCCTTTTTATTTTTTTTATTTTACAATACTATTCAGTTCTTCATAACAGCCACAGACTCCCTTGTTCTCCCCCTTCCTGCCCCCCTCCCCTTCCCCCCAGCCCACACCCCATTCCCACCTCTGCCAGGTCAAGGCCTCCCCGGAGGACTGAGATCGACCTGGTAGACTCAAGTCCAGGCAGGTCCAGTCCCCTCCTCCCAGATTGAGCCAAGCGTCCCTGCATTAGCCCCAGGTTTCAAACAGCTAACTCATGCAACGAGCCCAGGACCCGGTACCACTGCCTAGATGCCTCCCAAACAGATCAAGCCAATCAACTGTCTCACCTATTCAGAGGGTCTGATCCAGTTGGGGGCCCCTCAGCCTTTGGTTCATAGTTCATGTGTTTCCATTCCTTTGGTTATTTGTCCCTGTGCTTTATCTAACCTTGGTTTCAACAATTCTCGCTCATATAAACCCTCCTCTTTCTGGCTAATTAGACTCCCTGCACTCCACCGGGGGCCTAGCCGTGGATGTCTGCATTCAGATTCCTCAGTCCTTGGATGGAGTTTCTGGCACAACTATTTGTTTTATATCTAAGTGTATCTCTATAAACAAACTACACTGAGAACTTTTAAAGGGTGAAAGAAAACATGAATTAAGACAAATAATTAAAATGATTTTCAACTGCATGCCTTGGACCCTCATTAACTATCATCAATCATTAAAAGTAATAATGTTTTTGAAAACATGCATCAGTTTTGAAAGAACTGGTTAATCTTTGTGATATGCTATTCAAGGATAATGATTTCAGTTTCGTGTGATACTTTGTTATAATGCTGGTTGTGGTAGTTTGAATGTAATGGACCCCTGTATACTCACAGGGAGTGGTACTATTAGGAGGTGTGGCTTTGTTGGAGTAGGTGTGGCATTGTTGGAGGAAGTGTGTCACTGTGGAGGTGAACATTGAGCTCTCCTATACTCAAGCTACTCCCAGTGTCACAGTCAGCTTCTTGTCGCCTTCTGATCAAGATGTAGCTGGTACCATGTCTGCCTGCATGCCACCACACTCCCCACCATGATGATAATGGACTGAACCTCTAAATGGTAAGTGAGTCAATTAAATGTTTTCTTTATAAGAGTTGCTGTGGTCATGGTGTCTCTTTACAGTAATAAAAGCCTAACTAAGACACTGGTCAAAACTGTGATGGTCTTTATAAGACTTCATAGAGGTGTGTGTGTGTGTGTGTGTGTGTGTGTGTGTGTGTGTGTGTGTGTGTGTGCTGTGGTGTGTGATATGGGTGTGTATACACATATGTATGCAGTTACTCACATACATGTGCACACACGTTTGGGCTATCTGCTCTGTGTTTTATACCCTTGAGAGGGGGTTGCTAATTGAACACTAAGTTCCCAGTTTTTCCCCCAGAATAGTTGCCAGCAAGTCCTAACTGTCCTTCAGTCCCTGAGAGCTAATGCTGGGTTTATGGCAGGTATGATGACACTTGCCCTTTTGAACATGGAAACCAGCATGTTTCTTCAGGCTGGTGTAGCCAACTTACACTTTTGAGCCAGCTCTCAAACCCCGAGAGACTGACAGATCTTTAGGGAAGCAGTGTGTGTACTTTTGAGCCAGCTTATGGAACCAGGTTCCTTCTTTGTGATATTGGCAGGCAAGGGAGGAAGCTTGCTCTTGAGAATCCGGCCAGTGCATTCCCACCGCCGCTCTTAAAGCAGTCACATGCTGCTGTGTTTTCACTTAATCCGAGGGTTTCAAAGCCCACTAAAGCTCTTTAGCTTTGAACTGCCAAAGCTGCATTTCCACATGTCCAGAGTCCGCAGATCTGAGTGTTCTTATGGACAGCATGCTTGTGGCATAGTTAGGAGCCAAATTACATAACAAATCCCAATGTCAGATCTTGAAATGTCCCCTAAATTACATAAGATTCTCCTCTGCAGTATTTACCTTTTCATGTGCTGTTAAAACCTTTTGCCTTTGAAGGAGCAGATGAAAGGAGCATGTGCATTCTAACACCTGCCAGGAAAGTGCCGAGAGTCACTTATCGCCACCGAAGTTAGCAATTTTGGAGCATTCATCTTCTAAAAATAAAAATGTTTATGCATTTTTAATTTAGAAAATTCTGTAAGTATATTCCTGTAATGCAATCAAAAAGTCACAATATGCATGCAGTACACATGTATGAATAGACCATGCAATATACATGTAAATGACTATATTCATCAACTAACTGTCCCTACTTACATAGGGATGTATACTGTAGAAACACACATATATCACCCACACAATTATATATATATATGTATATATATAAAAAACATAAAATATAATTCTTTTAATACAATCTTATAATCAGAAATATGTAATACCCCAAATGAAAATAATCTTATATAAATATCCCTAATACTTTATATATGCATATGTATTCCTTTATATAATATTGCAGATCTCCATGTGTATTTGTATAATCTCATGCATAATATAATCTTGTGATTAACTGGACTGACACTCACTCTGTACATAGGCACCACTTAAAACCCTATTATGACTAATGTGCTTAGCAAACGTGAACATAAATCACATGTCAAATCACAAGGAATGAGCAGAGTGTCCTACTGAGCCTGCTCCTGGTGGAATATCAGTTCTTCTAGCAGGATGCTTTGAAGACAGGATTGTCATGTGGCTAACTCAGGGCACCAGAACCTGTGTTTAAATGCTAGACCAGCTCAAGTTTTTAATTTCCTTACATTAAAAAAAAATAGTGGCCTGGAGTACTATTACTTTCTACACTCTAATGGCTTGTCTGACAGCTGTCTGGGAGTTCAGCATCTTACCCCTCATCTGCTTGGTTTTGTTCAACAGAAGTGTCCTACTGAGGCAGTATTCTTCAACATTTAAGATAAGAAATTGATAAATGCAACCTAAGGAAACTACAGCCTGGTGGAGAGAAGGATTTGAGAAAGGAATCCAAACCAGAGTGGACGCTGGGTGGGGCAGCAATCAAATGGAGAGACTGAGTCTGTGGCTGAAGTGTGGTGTCTGACCTTACCCTAACTCTGCGCCTGGCAGCGCTGGCTTTCATAGATAACACTGTAATACAGGGCCCTCAGTCACTGTTGTAGAAATAGACTTGGGAAAGCTTCTGTGGCTTGTGAAGGACCACATACCTGCTGATCACTAGAGGCAACATCATGCCTTGGTCTTGGCTTCATGGCAAATCTTCTTTATACCCACGGTGCTGATTTCTCCAGCAAAATTGCACTTTTATATAAAAAAATCAAATTAATACAAGTTAGAAAGTTGCTAGTCTACAAAACTGACTATCATGTAGGAAATGGACAGTACCAATTAACTCCCGTGACTGGGGCGGGGGCGGGGATAGACAAACTCAACTTGCCTGGGCGATGATGCTTCAAGCACATCCAACAAAACAACTCTGAACTGTATGTCTGTCTTTAGGACTCTAGTCTGAGAAAATAATTCTGTGAAATTCACACTGAAAACGCTTCATGGAACCCTTATTAAAAATCATCAAGCATTAGAAATAACTTAGATTTGCAAAGCTAATTAAATAGATTAGTAAACAGTGCTAGATTTTTGCTATTACTAAAAGAGGTCTAGAATAAATGTTATATAACTGTGCTATATTAAGTGAGAAAAAGAACAGAAAATTATGTATAGAATAATCACAACATTGTAATTATAAATATGTGTATTTTATATGTGCACACACATATATGTATATACACTGGAAAGAAATATGCTATGCAAATAACAGGATGATTTCTGTTTCCTAATTTTAATTTACTGTGCAGTTAAAGGTAATACTGTTAAAAATGTAATAGTTTAAGAAAAAGTTGATGGGTCTAATGCAGCAGTTTTCAACCTATGGGTCAGGATTCCTATTGAAGTCAAAAAACCCTTTTATGGAAGTCACCCAAGACCATCAGAAAACATTGATATTTACATTACAATTAATAACGGAAGAAATAATAAAGTTTTGAAGTAACAATGAGAATAATTTTGTAGTTGGGGGTCACCATGACATGAGGGCCTGTATTAAAGGACTGAAGCATTAGGAAGGCTGAGAACACTGCTCTGGAGGCAGAAAGACCAGAGTTCAAGTGTGAGGAAGATTCAGGTTGCCAGTTTCCCTCTCTGTCGCATGGGCATATGAGCCTCTCCTAGAGATGTAAGCCTGTGGGTCACAGAAGGGGCTTGAAAGAAATTCTCTTCCCTTTTGTGCCTTTACTTTCTGTAGGAGAACATACAAGAATGACCTGGCGGCCAACCTACCTGGCACCCTGCCCTTCTAATTAAGAAGAGTGGCATGCCGTGCTCCTGAAGTCAGAACCCTGGATTCTGAAGTAGCATAAGTAGTTGGTAGCTGGCCTGCAGATGAGTCTACACTCTCTCCATCTCCTTTAATGCTCCTCTTCCACATAGCAGCCCTGGCAGTCTGAGGGCACACTATCCAATCTGAGGCAATATGCTAACCAATCACGGCCGATAGGCTTCCACCGTGTAAGTGGTTGTTCACGCGCAATAAAGCTGGCCCTGTTCCCTGAAGCCATCTCTGGAGTGCTTCATCTCCCTGCCTTGTACTGACCCACGGACATGGCTGTCTTGCCAGGGGATGCCCCTGCAACTTTCTAAGATCATTCATGAGAAGTTTGGTGTCTTGGGGCATGGTGAAAACACAGAGGCATTTGAGCCCCTCTTAACCCTGTGCAGATTTTAAGAACAAGCTGAGGGAAACAATTAAAATGCCCATTCCTAGAAGCTGAATTCTTTGAGTATCTTCTTAAGTTTCACTAAGGAAGGTTATGACTCCCTTTAGCACGACTCATGATCCTCGGTCTTCTTCAGAGTTTGCTTATATGTAGATAGAAGAACAGGTTTAGGAATCTATCAAAAATTATACCATCCCTATACACTCCCGTATATGCAAATTTTGCAAAGCTGGAGACTCACAGGCACTCTGGCACTTCCGTGGTCTCAACTTGGGCAGGTCAGGCGATGTGGCCAACACTAGGGAAAAAAATGAGAAGACAGTGCTAGGGGCCCTGCAAGAGGATGACCTGACAATTTCTCCTGTTCTCCTCTTTACATCCAAATCATGAGAGAAGAGATCAATTCAGAGAGTTATAGCCGTTCTCATGGACCACACAGCATGCCAAACTCATCAAGATGTCGTCTCTTTCCGTCATGCTATTACCCTTGTGATACACATTCTAAGTCACAATCTTTATGAAGGTAAACCTTGATTCTGCCCTCCTTTAAAAAAAAAATCCAGATAATTCTAGGGCCTGCCACCTGGAAATTGAACAGGGCGAAGTCTTCATTTTGTCCCAAGCAAACTCTAATAAAATGATTTGTTTGCGCCTGAGACACAAAGGGATCAAGAGGGACGTGAAAGAACATGGATGGCTAAACTAATGATCTTTACCCATTTCATCTCCTGCCTGTGTTTTTATGTAAAACTGTTCACCTCCTGTCAGTCTTTCAGTCAAATATGCTCATGAGGATGCACCCCTCACAGGTCATCATAGTGCACCCTCCTTTGGTGGGTGCAAGAGTCATGGTTTGAACTGAGCTTTTAATGTATGAAGAGCCAGGGAGTAAATGTTTTCGGTCTTGAGAGTTAGATATTTTCTCTACCATTCGTATTCCTTTGGGATTTTGCATTTATTTACAATACACTTTTAAACAATGCAAAACCCACTTTTGTGCTTGTAGCACAAAAGACAGCTATGGTCCGCGGACCTGTGCTTTAGAGACTGCAGCCAGCCAATGAGCTGATTTCCGGCACTTCCTCCTCTAGCCTTTGGTAAGGTGCTGAGTATTTATGTACTTGAGAAAATGGGAGGGGAGTCCGCACAGTACCTCCCACCCACAGCATTCAGGAATGTATAATACATATGAAATATCCAGGGCAGGAATGCCATTGTCAGAAAGATGCAGGGCCAGCCCTCTCGGTCATTTGGGAGAAATGTCCGGCCTGGTTTGGTTTTCCCAGAGTCACTCAGAACCTTCAGGTGCCCTGTGCAGGATGGCTACTGTAAAGCTTAAGCCCACTGCATGTTGCTGGTAGCCTATTGTCCTAGGGGAGGGATAAAGACTATGCTTAGAGCATGGAAATAGTTCTCATATGTAAAGTGGGATAAAAATAGCTCTTACCTCCGGGTTGTTTTGCAGCATAAATAGAATGATGAATATGAATTTGCTCGTTATGAAGTTTAGCTCCAGTTATTATCCTGGAAGAGACCTGATTAAAATGACTAATTAGACAAGAGGTTTTGGCAGACCCTTTCCTGGGGTAACAGTCCTGATGGGATGTATTTAAAGCATGCTTAGTTGATGTGCGTTTCCTCCTGCTCTCACTTAGGCTCCGAATTTTCCCAGAGCAAGAGCTAAACTCTGAGTCCCTCCTACAGCGTTAGCATGGAGCCCAGGACCAAGCTCCTGACTGTAGCTGGGGAACTTTATATGTTTCAATGAAATAGCTTTATTTTAGAGGATAACATAAAGGCATAGGATTTAAGTGTTAGGTTGGGCTTTCCTTGGCATTTTTAAATCACAAAGGAATTTCAATTCAAGATGGCTGTCAGACTAGACATGTGTTGAACATCCCGTAGGCCTGACAATAAAAGAGAAAATGCATTCAAACAAGTTAAATCAGTCATGTGTACGACAGAAAACAAATCTAGCCGTCTTTGGTGGAAGTGTCTGTAAGGATTTTGGAAAGGATGAAAGAACAGGAGATCAAATTGAGAACAGAACCATGAGCCAAACGCAGGGGGAGGTGGGGCAATTGTGGAGAAAGACTTGGCCAGCTCTGGAGTGCTGCCAACCCAGGGTGCGGACAGAAAGAAGAGCAAAGGGGCGGGGCAGGCAGCTCAGGGCTGTCGGGAGGTACCCATTTGGGAAACCTTGTTTCACCATCTTAGACCAAATCACACACTAGAGAATGCAGGCATCTTTCTGATGAGCAAGACCATGTACCACTGACTCTCTGTATATGTGGGTTCCACAATGACAGATTTGAACAACTGGAGAGGAAAAATATTGACTACACCCTAACCAATGCAGAGTAACATCTACCTAGGTAGTTATGTATATTGTATTGGCTGTTTTACAAAACCCAGAGATGATAGGCATGCTATATGCAAATAGTCTGCCATTTTATATATAAGACTTGAACCCATGCAGATTTGTGTATCTGCAGGGGATCCTGGAACCAATCCTCACTGATCCCAAGGGACAGTTGTGCTGCCCATTTGGCAGCCTTAGGAGGAATGGAGGGTCCTTGTACCCAAAGATGTCACTCCTGAAAATACATCCCACACATTAAAAAAAAAAGCTAAAGAATGCTGCAAATGTGTATTGCTAAGTTAATTACATAAAAATACACTTCAGCAAAGCAAAATTAATATCCAGAACAAATGAGATACTTACTTCAAAAAGAAGAAAGAATCCTAATGGAAAAGGGACAAAACTCACAACCAGTAAGTAGTCTTTTCATAAAAGATTTAGTACAAGCTGGACATGGTGGCACATGCCTGTAATCCCAGGTGGAGGTAGTAGGGAGCTGGAGACCAGTCTGAACTATCTGAGACCCTGTCTCAAATGCACACACACACACACACACACACACACACACACACACACACACAGACAGACAAACAGACATACACCTGATTTATAATTATCCAAAAGGATAGCCAGAATCCTCAATAAAAGGAGATGCAAGTTATATTATTCTAGTAACGTTCTAGTAATATTATCCTAGTAATATTCTAGTAATGTTGTTTTTCATTCATCAAAATAAGGTTTATTATAGCTAATACTGATTATATAAATAAATCAATGCCCCTAATCACTGTTTTGGTACTCCACAGTACAACCTTGACCTATTAGAATGAAAAATGACCAAGCAATCGCAAGTGACTGTGTCTATCTTAGACCCTCACTCTTAGGAGCTCATTATGAAAATACAAGTGTGTTCACTGTTGCAGTGTCAGGAATGGATAAAGCTAAGCACACACGCCAAAATAAACACACCATGAGCTATGCAGACAATAGAGCTTACAAGTAGACAGAACAGGTCAGCACGTACAAACATGGGAAGGACTACAAAGCAGTGTTCAGTGAGAAAAATGATTCACAGAATAAGAACTAGTAGTATAACGTTTCTGTAGAGAAGCAATCTTGTCAGAGAGAGGGAAAAATTTAAATTCTATTAAATTCTATAAAGTTAGGTTTTGAGTAGTGTAAGTGTAAAGTGAGACTATTCCAATGTCTTCTTTTGGAATTAAAACAGAAATAATTTTTTAAAAAGTATAATACAGACTCTATGTAGAAATCTATATAAAGAAGCACAGCAAACTGCAAGAGAAAAGAGAACAAGACTCTATCGCTGCCCCACTCTGCTAACCATGTTTACCATCATCTGGGTATTCAGCCGCCATTTTTGTGTATACACATGGAACTGAATTGTAGGAGCTGACTTGTCTTAGACTGCCATGCTTCATAGACAACAGCAGAGTTAGTGAGTGGGTGAAGAGTTGGAGATTGCACAGTCTGGGACTTCAGGGAACACTGAGGGATCAGTGACCCACTGTAGAGAACAGAATACAGAAGGATGAGACTTGGAAAAGGTCCATATTGCACAATTTCAAAGTGTGTGGGGCCAGGGCACATAGAGGTTCGCATCCCAACGGGAAGAGCGTTGTTAGAGAGACCGTGCTGTTCAGAGCCCGCGAACTACAAGTGGAAGGACTGTGGTTAAGTCTGGGTTCTGATGATGTGGGAGTATGAGGGTAATGTTGGTTCCCTCTTCCGAAGTCTCTTTTCAGATTTCTGACGTTTTTGCATCACTTCTTTGAAATTTTCCAAACCTTTTGTTTGCCCACACATCAGGTCTGTTTGGATTTTTTAATAAAGGTCCCTTGTCACCACACTCCGGTTTGCCTGGGCTCTGTCTGTTATGTTACTTGTTTCAAAGAATCAACTGCTGGTTTCCATCCTTTGCATACTTTTACTTGTTATCTTTGTATTTATTTCCTTCTTTGCCACTTCCGAGGATTTACTTACTTTTTATTTTTGCAGCCCCAAGTTCACAGTAGGTGAACTCTGCTCTTCTGGATTGCCTGTGCACCATTTTGGAGCACTTGGCTAAGAAAGCATCCTGAGGGTAAATGAGAGAGGGTTCAGGCTCCTAGCAGGGAAGAAACAGCTGTAGACCTTTTCTAGAGTTGAGAAGGTTGGAGAGACCCTGGACACCACGTTGTGTCAGAGGTGCTGCCTAAGTGAGGGAAGGGTGTGTCCTGAGACTCAACTGCTGCTGTGCCGGGTGCTGCACTGAGCTGCTCCAGCTAGGTCATCTCACTGCTACCCACCCTTCAACCAGGAGGACAATATCCTGGTTCAAGTGCTGAGACTTTGCCTCCTGCCGCTCAGTGGCATCTTTAGTATTGATTACTTCAACTTAATTATTGAAGTACTGGCAATGTTTTTTTTGCACCAAAAATGTGATAAAAAATCTCTGAAATTAGCAGATCTGAGCTCAGGAGAGTCAACTTGGCCATTTTGAATGTCAAAAGGTCTACCCTTTGTCTGACCTCTTTCTTTCTCCACGTGTGATGACAAGGCATAAGCCATGGTCAATCTGCTCACAAAATGCTGAATTCTCTTCTTGCAGGGACCTGTGACCATGACCTCTACTCAGGTTGGGAATTTGGGACTCTCTCCCACATGTAAGACATTGACTAGAAACACTGAAATAGGAGACCTCAAAGACACTAGGCCATTTCAAATAGGAAAGAAAAATTTGTTTCCCAAACAAGAAAAAAAAAAATTGCCTTTGCTGTTAATGTCATCATTTTTCTGGCTTTGCAGTCCTTCCCCCAAGTGACTCAACAATGCCTTCACTCCATTCTCGAAGCTCTAGGCAGCCCCACCCCACTTCAGCTTCCTGAGTACCTCACTGGGGACTTCTCTCTGCCAGGCTACCTGAGGCTCCCCTCAGTCTGGGGCTGCCTGAGCTGTTTTTCTCATTAGTGTTTTAACAGCACACCATGGTTTCCCCGGTGACACAACAGACCCAGAGCCAATAAACTCCCTTCTAAGTAATGTAAAGCATATTCAAGCATGGGAATGATTACGTTTCCATGGCTGAAAACAAGCCTTTGTTTGCATTTTCCTTGAGAACACTGCCTGTACCTGGTGAGACCTTCGTGCTAAAGCCATCACTACAGGGCTGGAAACATGGAAGGCAACTTTTCCTTATGCAACAGAAGGGAAAAGCCCACAGGCAGATCTCTCACTTGTTCGTACTGTTTAAAAAGGCAGACTACATCAAAAGGACTTTCGCTGAGCAACAGGATCTGCTGGCCAATTTGTGTGCAAAGAGTATTTTGATAGTATTGCCAATTCCTAGCATTGACTTCATTGACTCTTCAGAGAAGCAATGTGAGGTGGGTAACGGCATAACCACAGAAGGGGGCCCACCACTTCTCTTTACCCCAGACACCACAGCCTCACCCTGATGCATCCACTTGACTTTGTAGAGGAATTTCCTCCCCCTGTCAGGTGTGGTTGAAAGAAACAGCCCTCACCCCAAAGGAATAAAAGACATAGTTTGTTCTGGAACCAAAATTATTTGTTACCATGGCCCAGGGACATGCATTTAGGTTTCCCCAAATGTAATGTTCTAGTGTAGAAGCACTTTCATGGAGCATTATAGTAGTAACAGAACAGAGAGAGTTATAAATCCAGGCATTTTAAAAATACACCAATGGAAACATCAGAGAGGCTGATTACAGCAAGGTGAGGGAAGGTCTATGGGCCTCAGATGCTATCTGATGGCGGCTTAGCCTTTGGGTTAATGAAATCTAGTTGTCTATTGAATTAATAAACTCCAAAAGGTTTTTATCTGTTAATCACAGGATGTTACGTCCATTACAGAGGTGGGCAAGGAATGGCTGTTTAGGGGGCAAAAGTTAGCCCAAGATAAAGTATAATTAGGCTCTGGATCTGCACCATTCCAACCTCACCACATCCTTGTGGTTCTAATTAGTCAATTAGTCTCTGCAAACACGGCTTCTTTCCAGGAATTCTCATTCACATAGGTTGTCTTGCTTTAACTGCAAACTGCTGACAAGCCTAGAGGCCATTTATAAGCCACCCCCATGTGCACTCTTTCCTACTACTGTTATGTCAAGTATAAACGTGTGATGTGTATTTGTGTATGTGTTTGTGCCAGAAGACGACCTTGTGTGTCATTTCTCAGGATGCATCCAGCTTAGGTTTTTCTTTTTTAATTTGTGGAGGGGGGGCACACATGTGTGTGAGAAGAGAGGGGGAGGGTCTCGTTGATCTAGAATTTACCTAATAGGCCATTACTTGGCTGGCCATTGAACCCCAAGGATTTATCTGACTCTGCCTTCTCAGGGCTGGGATTTCAAGAGGACAACACTACACCTGGCATTTTATCACGGGTTTAGGCTAGTGAAATCTGGTCCTTGTTTTTGAGGGTAAGCACTTTATCAATGGAGTCATCTCCTATGCTCTAAAATCATCTCTTTTTAAAATGAAATTATAGAGGCCTTCTTTATGTATGGTGAGGCCTGGCACATTGATTTGGGGAAAAACCTGATCGTGGAGAAGGCCTCTCTACAAATGATGGATATTTGATCATAGAAGTTTGGAAAAGGTACTCAAAATCTACCACTAACAACAAAAAGACAAATCAAACAAATCAATGTTTAAGGGCTAGCCCACCTGAGTTACACATATCTGGCTCAAAGTCATTGAACAGCAAACATAAGCTACTTCAGCAGTAACTCATCCATAGAGTATAAGCTCCAAGACCCCCAGTGTATAACTAACCCAGGGATTGCACTTAGCTCCCTATACAAGGTTCTCATACATGTATACCCACGATAAGATTTGTTAGGGACATTAAGAGATTGAAGCAGCTGATTAGACTCTGCTCTTGCCAAAAAGTATCAGCTCCTCAGTTGGGCTGTGGGCTAGTCAGGGTTACTATTGCTCTGATGAGACACCATGACCAAAGCAACTTGTAGAGAAAAGGGTTTATTTGGTTTATGTTTCCATATCACAGTTCATCACTGAAGGAAGTCAAGACAGGAACTCAAACAGAGCAAGAACCTGGAAGCAGCAACTGATGCAGAGGCCATTGGGACCTACTGCTTACTGGCTTGCTTCTTTGGGCTTGTTCAGTCGGTCTGCTTTCTTATAGATAGAGCCCAGGACCATCTGCCCAGGGGTGGCCCCACTCACCATCCATCACTAGTTTAGGAAATGCTCTACAGGCTTGCCTATAGACTGATCATATGGAGGCACTGTCTCAGTTGAGGCTCCCTCCTCTCTGGTGACTCTAGCTTTTGTCCAGTTGACATAAAACTAGCTGAGACAAGCTCACTGGAAAATTAACTGAGGAGTAGAAGCCCAGCATCTCTGCCTTCATTTTGTGGTAATCTCCTTTAAGTCAACTGTTCACCTCTGCGCTTGGAGAAGCTAACCATTCAAGAACTGTCTGGCTAAACTATATCACATTCTTTTGAGGCTGAGTAGGAATAAGTCACTGCCCTAAACCTTCAGTCACTTTGGACTCTGGAAGGAGCAAAACCTTGAAGTCTAATACTGGAGCAAAAGTCTCCATCTTCTGAAAAGCAGATTGTTCTCTGCAAGTGACAGCATTGATAAGGACCTCTTTGGACTGCCTTAGAGAGGCAAAGTGGAGGCGATGACCCACCAGACACACCTTGACCAAGACTGCTTAACTGCAGACCTCCTCCCCATTGTCCCCATTCTCACTCTACTTAAACTGGAAGCTCATGTCAATAACCCCAAGGACTTGGAGGTCACTGGATCTCTAAGTAATACTCCATCGAGCATGCATACAGTGGCTAACGTGGGCATATTGAACTAATTTCCTTTCTTTCCTTTCGCCATGACTTTAGTTAGTAAAGTAGATGGGGCTAAACCTACCTGGTTGGGGCTTCTGAAGCCCAGGACTTTGCCCTAAAATCTGTAACAAGATTGATATCAATAACACAATAATGTAGAATAACAATACCATACTCTAATAAAATATAAAAACTTGTGAATTATTTCTTAATTTTTTTTCACTTAATATTTTGGTTCTAAGAGAGGGAGAACAAGGAATAGGAGACTGAAAGACCCTAACCCTTCAGGCTTACACACTCCCAAGCCCCAGGAGAATAAGGAACGAAAAAGAAAACTAGTTCCAAGGGCCACCTGACTCAGCCATTATTCAACCACCCCTGTCAAAATATAACAATGTAAAGATATCTCTGTTAAGAGATGCTCAACTTTGACTGGGATAATTGCACTGTGACCTTTGTGTAAACTCCACTCCCACCCTGATACCCTCCTTGAGGTTTTGGGAAGAAGGTACATGCGGACATGACTGTACCCACTCTGTGATCAGACCATGATCTTGTGAAATTAGCCTCTAGACATAAATCAATCAAAATGAAATTGTATGGGAATTGTAATCTTGTGGGTTTTGTGGGTTTCTCCTTTAAAAGTACTTATGTGATTGCAATAGGCATGACTCTTGCTCTCTGGAGCTGAGTTAGCCCGACTGTACAGCCACAACAATAAACCTCTTGCTGTTGCATCAACTGGACTGGAGTCTGGGTTCTTGGGGTGCCCACCTGAGAAGGTAGTACCCTAGGTCTGGGGTCTATCAGAGACCATGGTAAATGAAGACCACATGAGAACAGGAAGAAACAAAGTGCTAGAGAGGCCCACAGAAATCCACAAAGATGCCCCCACAATAGACTGCTGGCAATGGTTGAGAGACAGCCCGAACTAACATACTCTGGTGATAGGATGGCCAAACACCCTAATTGTTGTGCTAGAAACCCATCCAATGACTGAGGGAACTGGATGCAGAGATCCAAGGCCAGGCCCCAGGTGGAGCTCTGGGAGTTCAATTGGCAAGAAAGAGGAGGGTTTATATGAGCGAGAATTGTTGAGACCAAGGTTGGATAAAGCACAGGGACAAATAGCCAAACGAATGGAAACACATGAACTATGAGCCAAAGGCTGAGGGGCCCCCAACTGGATCAAGCCCTCTGAATAGGTGAGACAGTTGATTGGCTTGATCTGTTTGGGAGGCATCCAGGCAATGGGACTGGGTCATGTGCTCAGTGCATGAGTTGGCTGTTTTAAACCTGGGGCTTATGCAGGGACACTTGGCTCAGCCTGGGAGGAGGGGGCTGGACCTGCCTGGACTGAGTCTACCAGGTTGATCTCAATCCTCAGGGGAGTCTTTGCTCTGGAGGAGATAGGAATGGGGGGTGGGCTGGGGGAAGGGGAGGGACCGGGAGGGGGAAGAACAAGGGAATCCGTGGTTGATATGTAGAATTAAATTATATTGTAAAAAAAAATCCCACTTGAACCATAATAAAAAAAAATCACAAAAAACAATATTTTGGTTTTATGTTGATCATGTGTGAAGCAAACAGTAAAAAGTAAAACCATGAATGGAGAGAGAATGGGAGGCCATTGCTTTAATAGCTTGGCCTTCTACATCCAAATATGTCTTTCAAGACCTCAGTGAATTCTAAATTGTTAATGTTCTTCACCTCAAGTATAAAAAAGAGACTCAGTGGGCCAGGGGATAAGTCATACAACCCATTTCCATCCATGGAAATGCCTGCATCATGCCTTCCACTATTTCCCAAAAGTTCAAGTACATCATCTAATGCCAAAGTTCTTAGAAAGTGAACATTAACTTAACTTTCCATTGAAGTAAATGAAGTTGATAAGGGGTAAGAAGCTTGCTTCATGTAATGTTTGTATCATGGAGAGGACCACTGTAATGATGACATACAGGGAATGAGGACATCTTACCTATGTCCTTAAAGTGTGGTCCCCAGGCCAGCATCACTACACCTGATCTGGGAACTGGTTTGGAACTCAGCACCTCAGGACAAGCCTTGGTCCCACTAAATTGAAAAAAAAAAGTCAGGAAATGCTGCTGTAGAAGACAGACATATTAATTAATTTCTTATTATTTTACAGGCAAAGAAATATACCCAAGGGAGTACAATAGCTTCCAGGGCAATTAACTATTAATTCATCAAGGTACGAATGATTAAAAAGCATTAGTTTGGGAGCTCAGATGCATTTTTCAAAAACTGGTAGTTTCTAAAATAATCAGAGCCCAATAGGAAGCACAAGCTGACAAGATGAAAGTACTAAGGTCATGACGCCACAGAAGACATTAACAGGAAGTGCAGGTGCCCTTGCTCTTGCTATACTGCGGACTGAACATAGCACCTCACACTCCGTGGAAGCACTCAGCCACTGAGGGGTGGGGTCACATACCCCACCCATACTAGTGCCTTCTAAAATACAAACTGAAACTATGGATGATTAAGAACAGAGCCAAATTATACAAATGGGACACATTAGTGCTTAATGTGGCTGAACGTTTACTATGGGGTGCATTACTTCATTTAATGCCCACAGTGACCTTGTGAATAAGTGCTATTGCAACCTTTATTTAATGCCCACAGTGACCTTGTGAATAAGTACTATTATCACTACTTTTAATCCTGTTCTAGAAACTTGGGTAAGAACCAGTTCAAAGCCATCTAACTGGCAAGTTGCAGAGTTGGACTAGAATCTGGGTCTTCTCACCACAATGCTAAGGTTATCACCCCCACGCCATTCTGTTACATCTTGTAACACACTGGTAGCAGAGAGAAGAGGTGGACAACGGTCACTTAAAAGTAAGTGAAAAAAGCAAGTGACTTTCCATTAAACCTTCATCGCCATGAGCGAGGGACAGGCATGGGACAAGAAAAATTGCTCCTGAAGCTGCAGTGATGACTTTTGTCCCATCTTCAAACCTGTTAGTTACAGATGACAGATAGAAATTGCTCCTACCAATTCTTAAGATATGACTTATCTTTATAAATCTCTTGTGTATCTATAAGTGATTTAGGGCACGTATTTTAAAATTTAAAAGAGTAACCTTTGACAATGAGAAAGAAAAACATAAAGAGGAGGTCTAATTTCTTATCATCTCACAGATCTGTGCACAATAGGAGCTTTGAAACTAATAAAACATCCACACATTCTGGAAACATCTTTACAAGAGAAATTTTATTTTTTACATGCCTTTAAAATATAAATTAGTATATCCCCTCATTATGGAAAATGGAGAAAAAAGAAAGTTATGCAGAAAATTATACCCACACAACCTACAGAAGCCAGTTGGTAAACTGTTATACACTCCCCTCCTCTATGTCTATGCAGTTTTATTTTGTCTGTTTTGTTCTGTGTATTACCAGTATGGTTTAGCACCTTGTGTGCCCATCTGACTTTATATTTCTGGAATTTGCCATTACTGAAAATTCTGCCCCATAGCTCACTGGTAAGCTAGGTAATACTCCGTTGAACATGCATACAGTGGCTTAACCAATTATGATCCAGTTATGAGACTATTTTAGGCTATTTTGAAAATTCTTCTACATTTATAAATATTATTTATATCCTTTGATATAAACATTGAACCTTTTGGCTCAACTATATATGATTTTTATACTTTTATTTTTGTCTTTCTTTTGTTTCTGTTGCTATGAGAAATACTTTGGCAAAAAGCAACTCAGGGAAAAAAAGGTTTATCCTTTCCAGGTTATCAGTTCCAGGTTACAGTTCATTATTGTGTGGAGGTTGAGATAGAAACTTAATGTATCACATTCATAGTTAAGACAGTTAAGAGCAGAGAGAGAGAGAGAATAAGTGCACACTTCCATGCCTACTCTCAGATAGCTTTCTCTTTCCTACTATTCAGGACACCCTGTCTAGGGAATGGTGTCTCCCACAATGGGCTGGCTATCACTACATCAATTAGCAATCAAGACAGGCCTTCACAGCCATGCCAGTAGGCCAACCTGATCTGGTAAACTCCTCATTGAGACCCTCTTCCAGGAATTGTATGCTGAGTCAAGCTGACAGTTAAAACTCATCAGCAGAGCTATACAAAGATTTAACATGGTATTTGCTACTTCAGTGAATCCCAACAGTGACCCCCTGGATAAATACTAATGGCATTGGAATTAATGTGTTTTTAGGATAAGAAATAGTTCAAAGTTGTTAAATTCTACCTATTGTCAAGTTAGACTAATATCTGGTCTTCCCACTCTGGTCATCACCTTCATGCTGTTCTGACTTGCCCTACAATCATACAGCAGGGGTGGATAGATAGATACTACTTCCAATGATACACCTGTTTGATGTGATTTGCCAGACAACTCTCAGAAATAACTAACAGTGGAAACTCCAGTCATCTTGATGTCATCATAATTCCATAACTGTACCCAAACTACAATTTTCCCAAGACAAATCTGTGTGGATCCACTCATTATCACTTTTGTCTCTCTTTCCATCAGAGACTTTGTAGTCCAGCTCTGGGTGATGGTAGGCTGGTCAGTGGACACCAGATGGTGTGTCTCAGGATTAGTTAACAGCAAGATATTTGGTCATTAATAAGAAAAAAGATGCATCTCTTCTGCTTCATTGGCAGTAATAACAATTGCCTTGTAAGTTAAAAATTTTCTAATCTATTGTAGGAAAGGTCTACATACATACATATATAGGCTCAAACTCACAGTAAAAGTTCCATAGTCTCATATTTTGTATATTGATATTTTATCTAAATTTTATGAGAGTTAGAAGAAAAATTTAAAGCCTTCTCCTAAACTGGGATTAAATGAGAAATGAATGTTGAGTCAATGACGGGGCCTAGAGAGATGAATCAACTGTTAAGAGTACATACTGCTCTTGTAGAGGATCTGAGTTTAGTTTCCAGACCCCGTCTGATGGCTCAAAGCCTTCTGAAATTCCAGCTCTAGGAGATCTGATGTCTCTGGTCTCCATAGACACACACACACACACACACACACACACACACACACACACACACCTAAGACTAAAAATGAATCTTAAAAATAAGTCAATGACTAAGTATCCAGATTTTGTCACCACTTATTTATCCTTAGTAGGATGAATTTGTCTTTTTAAAACCACATTGTAGAGCTGAAGAGATTAAGAGTGCTTGTAGTAGCATCATGAACATGAGTTCAGATCCAAGCACCTACATAACAAGCCAACCACAAAAGCCTGAAACCAGTTCTGAATGATTCCACATCATCTTCTGACTTCTGTGCATGCATCAGTGTGAACATTCACACTCACCTGTGTGCACACACACAGAGAGGTTCACAATCAATCAATATCAATCAAATCTTAATAAAGCAAAGCATTATAAAGTTCTAGGAATGTAGCTCAGTGGTGGAACCCAGTGTGCCTGGAACCCTGGATTTAGTCCTCAAGCCTATAATAATAGTAGTGATAAGAATGATGACAGGAGGTGATAGTTGTACAAAGAATGCAAGTTCACAGTAAAAACTGAAGAGAAGCATCAACAAAAGAAGACAAGAAACCCATGATATGGCTAAGAAATAAACACTTAAAAGGAAGCATAAGATCCAGATATTGCTCAAACATTTTGTAATGATACAAGCAGACATTTGATTTTAGGTATAAACTTTTCATATTTGTTAACAATTTTTTTCATCTAAGTATTTTCGTGATATAGTGTTATTGTGGATATAACACAATGTACAAACACTTTGTACATTTTATCTGTTACTTATTGTGGCTAAAGAATCATTATCTTTTTGTAAACTTGCATTAAATAATCCTTTCCTATGTGTATGTTGTATCTTGAATTACTTGTTCAAACAACATTCTTTGAAGTGTAAATACCATGTCAAGAAGGAACTACAACACAAGGCTTCCCATGTCTGATACTAGGGTTTAAAAAAAGATAAAAAAAAAAAACCACATTTAAAAAAGATCAATATTAAAAATTCAATATCTATTAGTTTTATAAAATGAAGAAATAGAAATAACCAAAAGGAAAACAATATGTTGAAAACTATTATTCTATCATATGTTTATAGTCATGTATGGGTTCACTATTTTTTCCACACCTGTATGCATATAAATATATTTAATATCATTTTTATTATACATCAATCTATATTTTGGTCATGTATTTAAATATCTCTCTAGAACAATGTTTTTTTTTCCCAACAAATTTCCTACTTGTCGGGTAATTGAAAACACTTGCTGAATGAATGACTAAGTCAATAAAATTCAATTGATTTTGGAGATGTCAGATCGTTACTATTTTATTTAATACAAATATCTTTAGTACTTATTCATGCATATTATCTTCACCCACAGCAGTTCAATAACGATTTGTGGGGCTCTATAATGTACAATTAGAACAGTTCTGGTAATAGCGCAGCAGGGTGATTACATCAAAACATGCCAGAAATGAATTCACTGGAAATTTGGAGCATAGATCCTCTATTGTAAAGCAAGGAAGAATTCAAATGACTGAAATCAGTGGTCTGTGTCAGAAGCCAGAGGATGCGTCATAAGGTAGATGGGTGGGAGGAAGTGGGGAAGCAGGAACGCCGCAGACTTAAAACACCAGAAACTAACGGAGTGCATACATGTAAGAGCTTGATCTGTGAGGAGCAAACAGAAAAAGGAATCAAATCAAAACAAACTGAAAAATTGGAGACTATAACCAGTATATATTGTGAGTTCAAAAAGCTCCTAAAATATCCATATGCAGTATGAAAAAGGTGGCTATGAGCCTGAATGCAAATGAGATGTCAGAGGGATGAGAGACTGTCCTGTGCAAACCTAAGCCAGCAGATTAGGTGACCTTGGTGAAGTCTATACTTTTCAAGGAAATTGTCATGGGATAAATTACTTGAAGATGATATAGCAAATCTGAACCAAGCAGTGACCTTGACAACTTAAAAATTCCATCACAGAACTCTTTTTTAAAAGCCAGACACAGAGAGGTTCACAATTGCAATCTCTCAAATATTCAAAGAATGATTTCTGTGCTATCTGAGCTCCTACAGAGAAGTAGAAAATAAACATCCACCGTTTAGGATGCTAACATCAGCCTCATGATGATGAGAAAGCTGACAAAAAATAAATAAATAAATAACCCAGAGAAGAAAATACTGGTGAGCTGAATGCATGATGCAAATACACTAACTATAATTGAAATATTATTTGGACTCAACACTAAAAAGAGCAGTAGATGATGACCAGTTATGTTTTTGCTTTGTTTTAAATTATTTTTACTTTTAGATGTATTTATTTTCATTTTGTGTGAGTACTTGTTTTGCTTGCATTTATGTATATGTACTACCTATCTGCTTGATCTCAGAGGGGTTCAGAAAAGATCACCAGGTCCCCTGAAACTGTACTTATAGATGGTTGTGAACTACCATGTAGTTGCTGGAACACATTTCAGGTCTTCTGAAAGAGTAACAAGTGCTCTTAACCACTGAGCCATCTCTTCAGTCCTGAATGGTGTTTTTAAACATGATTTTTTTTGGTGTTTTCAAGACAGGGTTTCTTTGTGTAGCTTTGGAGCCTGTCTTGGAACTCACTCTATAGATCAGGCTGGACTTGAAGTCACAGAGATCTGCCTGCCTCTGTCTCTTGAGTGCTGGGATTAAAGGTAGGTACCACCACCGCCCTGCTTTAAACATGATTTCAACAGCGTTCTGCATTACAAAATCTGTTTAACAAAGGCTATGAGTTATCCTGACTGCATTAGCCTAGAAATAACTTCAGTGCTAAAATAGGGAGACGGCCTACACGCAACTGGAAACTTCTTAAAATACCATTTTCACCAAATCTTTAGATCTAGATGCAGATGGGAAGTGTTCGGAGGCGTCTGTTAAATTCCAACATGTCTCAGTGGCTTACGTGGCTCGTCATTCAGTGTGTTTTGAGAAGGAAGAGGAGCTATGTTATTGTGCTTCATTGAGACAGACCTGTGCAGCACTGTTCACTAGCTGCATTCATAACAGTAAAAATGAGAAAACCTCTGAGTGTTCACTCAAGAAGAACGAATCTACAAGCTTGTGTTCTTATGCACTAGCACGCTGCCTGGCAACAGGAAAGAATGAATGGCTGATCTGTGGGACAATGTAGCTGCATCTCAAAACCAGCCTGGCTTTAACAAGCAGACTAAACCAGGAGAGGAGACACTGTGGTTCCCTTTTTATAAGATTCTACAGTGGGAAAACCAGTACACAGCCATAGAAAGTGGAACAGTAGCCTAGGGGAGAACGAAGAGTGACTAGGAAGGAGTGACAGAACTTTCCAGAATCACAACAGGATTTGAAAGTCACTTTCACTTCTCGAGATAGCACCAGACAAGCCTTGCCTATGAGTTTGCTGACTTGGCTGGAATCTTAAGGAGTTCCCAATTCCCAGCCTGGGACACCACTACCCCATCCCACACCCCCTACCACTCACTTACCCCTCTGCCACCACCACCACCACCATCACCACCATCCCTACCACACAGCCCCTGGCACTGCACAGCCAGGAGTGGAAAAGGTGTGGCCACTACAGTCTGGCAGGGTTCTTTAGACATAAATCATTGAAAAGCCAAAGAAGCCAGTCACACAATGACACTTTGAGAAGGTCACAGCTTTCCCCAGAGGTGAAGAGCTGCCTAGTGTGGCACTGTTCGGTCCAGGAAGCCTGGCTGGAGCAACAAGAGAATGAAGAAAAGACACAGGAAAACTGGGATTGGGTGGGCTGTGCACCATCTGATGGAACAGGACCTTCTACCTAACAACTGGGAAACTCAGCCTGGTTATTATGTACAACACAGGAGGAGGGTTGGGAGGTCTCTGTAGAGAGGAGTCTCAGGCTGTAAACATCCGAAGGAGCATGTGCATGCTTTCTGTCAATGTTTCTTCAGACAAGAGAAGGCTTTGCCAATTCCCAAGGGTGTCTTTGTTACATCTTTGGTGATGTCAGGACTGGACCTCCAGTTGGGACTTCCTTTGCTCCTTACACGTTCATATCCTCCACTTCCTACAAGCAATAGTGTAAAAACACCAGCGGTAGAAATAGAAAATTTGTAGCAGCTGTGCTGGATAGTGTCATGTCAATTTGACACAAACTGAAGTCATCTGAGAGGAGGGAACCTCAATTAAGAAAATGCCTCTAGCTGGATTGGAATGGCACAGGGTTTTAATCCCAGCACTTGGGAGGCAGAGGCAGGTGGATTTCTGAGTTTGAGGCCAATCTGGTCTACAGAGTGAGTTCCAGGACAGCCAGGGCTACACAGAGAAACCCTGTCTTGAAAAACCAGAGAGAGAGAGAGAGAGAGAGAGAGAGAGAGAGAGAGAGAGAGAGAGAGAGAGAGAGAGAGACAGAGACAGAGACAGAGAGACAGAGATTCAGAGACAGAGACACACAGAGAGAGACAGAGAAAAGAAAAATGCCTCTATAAGATCAGGCTGTACACAAGATTATAGGGCATTTTGTTTGTTTGTTTGTGTTTGTGTATTTGTTTGTTTGTTTGTTTTGAGACAGGGTTTCTCTGTGCAGCTTTGCACCTTTCCTGGAACTCACTTGGTAGCCCAGGCTGGCCTTGAACTCACAGAGATCTGCCTGACTCTGCCTCCTGAGTGCTGGGATTAAAGGCATGTGCCACCACTGCCTGGCTGTAGGGCATTTTCTTAATGATTGATAGGGAAAGGCCTAGCCCATGGTGGGTGGTGCTGTTCCTGGGCTGGTGGTCCTGGGTTCTATAAGAAAGCAGGCTGAGCAAGCCGGGGGAAGCATTCCAATAAGCAGCTACCCTCCATGGCCTCTGCATCAGCTTCTGTCTCCAGGTTCCTGCCCTGTTTGACTTCCTGCCCTTGGTGCTTTTTATGATAAACTGTTGTATGGAACTTTGAGCAAAATAAAACCTTTCCTCCCCAAGTTGCTTTTGGTTATGATGTTTTATCACTAACTGAGACAGCAGCAAATTTTTTTATTAAGAAATTTTCTACTCATTTTACATATCAACCACAGATTCCCATCTCCTTCCTCCTCCCACCCCCAGCCTTCTCCCCAACCCACCCCTCATTCCCACTTCCTCTAAGGCAAGGTCTCCCATGGGGAGTCAGCAGAGCCTGGTACATTCAGATGAGGCAGGTCTAAACTCCTCCTCCCTGCACCAGGGCTGTGCAAAGTATCCTAAAATAGGCACTGGGCTTCAAAAAGCTGGCTCATGCACCAGGGATGGAGCCCAATCCCACTGCCTAGGTGCCCCCTAAACAGTTCAAGCTAAACAATGAGATAGCAGCAAATTTAAAGGTAGCATATAGAATGGGTTTGAAAAAGTTAGGCTAAGGCCTAGAGAGATGGCTTAGCAGTTAAGAGCCCTTGCTGCTCTTGAAGAAGACTTGAGTTTGGTTCCCAAGATTCACTTTGGGTGACTCACAACCACTTGTAACACCAGCTCCAGAAGTGCCAATTCCTGTCAATTGCACTCATGTGCATGTTCTCTCCCTCCTACCCTCCTCCTCTCTCCCACTCTCTCTCTCTTTCTCTCTCCCACTCTCTTCCTCTTTTGCATACCACACATATACATACATGTATGCACATGGAATTAAAAAATAAAAAATATTCAGGTAATTGTAGTAGGACAGGCCCATAGGGTTGAGGAAATTGGCTCACACCAGTTGCCAAGGCATGCACATGACATACTTCCTTATGAGCCAGCCTGGAGTCTGCCTGAGGGCTTAGCAACAGGAGTGGGCAGAGTTCCTGATCATACCCAGTCAATGAGGGACCACCACACAATGTCACCAGACTGGGACTCAGCCTGGGTGCTGGGAGGAGGGTGTATAAGGCCTTCCCCATTATTGAATAAATGAGTCTGCTGTTTGCCTTCACCTGACTCCCAATGTCTGTGTGTATTGTTGATGCTGTACCTTCTCATCCCCTCCCCAGAGGGGGCTGTTAGGACCCAGTAACAGGTAATGACAAAAATCACCCTTTATACAAGTCGTCAATTCTCCTAAATTGACATGAATGTTCTAATCAAAGTTTTAGTGAATTTTCTATTTTCTTTTCCTCTTTGAAAATCTTACATCCATTTTCTCTATACATGAGGCAGAAAGGAACTGTTGCCAGGATATACAGGCCAATAGAGCAAACAAAAATCTCGAGTTAATGCTACCTTGGAATTTAAACTAAGATATGATAATTTTACCATTTTACCAAGTGCAAAGTGGGAAGAGGGCAGAGTTGTTTCTGTGTACGTTGGTCAACCACTGTCCTATTAAGAAAAATAATAAACTGAAACCCTCCATCCACCCATCACACAATAAACTCCAGTTAGTTAAAACAGAAGATAGTGTAAGAGAAGTGAGTGATTATACAAGTCTAGAGTAGTAAAAAACTGCAGAATTACATCAGAAATAAGAGTATTCTGACACAATCTGAACATTGACAGATTCAAATACGTAACAGCAGTTCCATGGGGATGAAACATAATCACAAAGACAAACTGCAAAGGGTTAGCAGCATATACCACAGACAAAGACATGTTCATGTTTTTATGACCGATTTTCTAAATCAACAGGAGCCATGCAGTTAAAATCTTATTTCTCCAGCTTGGAAAAATAGATGAACACTTTAAGCCAGGTACTTGTTTGAGGCATGGGGTGGGTATCTTGAGTACAATGATGGCAGTCTTGTTACCTTTTGTGGAAAGCAAAACATGTCCAGAACTTGTCAAATAGTCCCTGCGACACAGTAACTCCTCCTAGTCAAGAGATACTGGTCTAGAAAGAAATTTTCATGATTTTTTTCTCTGACAGAGTGAGGGGGTAGATTTAAAATAAGATGGATCTCTGCCCTCACTCATTTTCCAATTCCTAGTCCTGGAAACGTTCCATATTTCTGTTGCTGAAGCTGTAACAGTGGCAATAACCAAACCTTCCCCAGTTCTTGGCCCCTCTTCGTCTCTCTCCCCCCACCCTCTGCTGCTGTCTGGCCCCTGAGTTTGTGGTCCATACCTGGTTCCAGGCCAGCACACTCACAGAACACAGTGGTCCTTTCCAATGTGTCCAACAGCCACATTCCCCTGCAAGCACAGTAATGACGTCTCAGGTTTCAAAGCTCCATGGAGTTTGTGATGACATGGAATTTAGAGTCCTGCTCTGACACTGCCTGGGGCTGCTGGGAAGGGACTCTCTGAGTCCTGTTGACACTGTTGTGTCCCACAGCTTCATGGTGGCTTGCGATAGGTTTTTCCAGCTTGACTCATGATCTCTTGAGGACTCAAAGGAGTCTGAACCGGAAAAGCGGCAGGCTTGTGAGGAGCTACATTTTGCTCCCAGCTGGCTGCCCTTGGTGTTGAAGGTGAGTCTGTTTTTATCACCCCTTAGAATGCTTCAGATTGTCTAAAAGACTTGGGACTTTTCCAGGGAAATCTGCCCCTAGCTCCCTGAAGTGCTAAGAAATATCTGAATCTTCTCTAAGCCTAAGCCAGGAATATGCAGCCCTCCTAGAGAGAAGAGGGGAAAGATGGCTGGGAGAAATAAGACATGGAAAAGTTGAGAAGATGAATGGTCCCTGGGAGAGAGAGTTCATCCAGGGCTGGGTTGGGAGAGTTAGAAGAGGAAGTTGAAGCGTCTTGCCATGCCAGAAGTGCTCAAAAGATCTGAATGTGGCCAGACTGGAGGGGTTCCCCTCAGCCACATCTGGTGTCACTTTATCAACACCATAATAAACAGTAGTCACTTTTTAAGGATAAAATAAAAATCAAGAGTTGATGATGATTTTTTTTAAAAGGAGCAGATATAGAAGTTAGACAAAGTGAATGTGAGAGCATGGAAAGTTCTTTAACAGAGGGATTACTAAAATGATGAACATGATGGTGATGGGCACAAAACTGCAGAGGCTGGTCCTGTGCAGAGGAAGGTGCAGATTTTCTTCAGGTTATCACTCTTCCTAAATACTATTTTCAAGTTTTAACTGCTTGTGTGATAGATGTGTAAATAGTCTCCTGTGAAGATCTGTTCATATTCTAACACTCGAGGGCAATATTGTAGCCTATACTTGTGCTAGACAATCCTTGGCAGAATCTATCTTTCCTCCCCATTTACATACCTCAGACAGAAGGTCTTCCCAGCACAGTTGCCCTGAGCAAAGGCATTGTGCAGCCTGCAGAGTGAGTGGAACTGAAATTGAACCCATTGTTCTTTGTGTTAAAATGGCTGATGGATGTGGGGTTGTTTCTACCCACAATGCAACTGTTTCGTGATCACACATGGTCTTATCTTAGCTTGCTGTCCTACAAAATAGCCAGGACACATGCCTTTGTGATTCACCTACTACCAGTTGGAATCCTCCTTTGGTCATAAGGCTAAAGCCCTACAAAGCACATTGGCATTGGGACCATACAGCCCTGAAGCTAAGGCTGAAGTCAGAGCCGGCTAGGTGGGGGTTGTGCCAGGTTTTCAGTGCTCTGCTTTAGGGTTCATTGAGTTTGCTGGACCTTAGTTTATTTTCCTCCCTTGGATTCAGTGCTCTGTTCCAAGAATGTGTCCTGGTTCCTGCCATCCTAAAACTGGAGGAGTGTCCAAACATGTTAAGAGATCATCCTGATATCAATAAGAAGCTGGGCCAGCAGACGGCCCTCCGCCCACTGACTTTCTGATTCTTGAGCTTCCGAGTGTCCCTTCAGAAGTCACCACCAGCTACCAGCACTGCTGGTTCTCTGAACAATGTTGTGCCTCCATCTTCTCCCAGAAGTCTTGCCTCTTTCTAGTGAGAGCTGCCAGTGAAGTGCCTTCTGGCCCCTCTTCTCTGTGGCCTTTTTTTCTTTAAGAGAGAAAGGTAGATCAATGGAATTTAATCAAAGATCCATATATAATTCTACACATGATATAGACACCTAATTCTATATCAAAGATGTCAAAATTACACAATGGGAATAAGTAAGTATCTCCAACATATGTTGCTGGTATAACTGGATGTGAACATGTAGAAGAATGCAAATAGATCCATACCTAGTGCATATTTTTTTTTTTTAAAAAAAACAAGTTAGTCCACTAGGTTGGCTTAGAGTGCAGCACAGTGACATTTAGTGGAAGATAATTAGTGTGTATTATTAATGAAACCCAAAGATTATGATTTAAAACTAATTTATTGTTATATGATATAGTGAAAAAGTTATGTGTCAATGTGTCATGTGACAATGGCCTTTACTTTGGGAAGCAGTAATTCCTCATCTGATGTGATGTTCAGTGGGAGCCCTTCTAAATTCTCACTGATGGCACCCTGCTGCTGGAATTTCCATTAGTTTATTTTCTAGGAGGGTGGAGTCAGATGGAGGATGGATGCAAACAGGAGTGTTAGGATCAATTTGCCCTCAGATATGTGCTTCCCAAAGAGACTGCTGGACAAGCCTGAGATGGAGAAGAAAGCACCCAAGCATACCACAAACCATATGCTGCCACCAGGAGACTATTCCTGCCTGTGCTCCTCCTGGGCCACATGACTGGAGACTAAATAAATAAGTAAATTGAAAGCAGAGGATGATCAAAAAGACACCAAAGGACAGAGATACTGAGGAGAGATGTTCCAAGTTCTACTGTTCAGTGATACATAGGCCTGTCACCTGAGAGTCCAGTCTACCGTCCATCCTTTAAACTGTGGGTCCCTGCCTCATACAGGGTCATGTAACTGAATGGGTATGATGAAAAATATGGCAACAGTATTTTTTGAAGACATAATGACTGAAATTTAATTCACAATCAAATGCATAGCGTTTCTGGCAGAACTCTACGTTTGGCTCTGCATGACTTCACTGCCACCTTGGTTCCGAACCACTGCATGCGTGCTCTGCACCCCACCATTCCGTGTAACATCATCAAGTGCTGCCTGAAAGGCCTCCACTTAGATTCCAAACCATTGTGTCCTTGACCTCAGAGTGTCATTACTGCATTCGCCGGTTTTTGCTCTTATAGAAACATGGTGGTTAATGGGGGAGAACAAAGACTTTGAATGTTTTCCTACAACCAATCTTCAGCGTGCAAGTATCAAATTAGTACATTTTTAAAACTGTACTGTTAGAATATTTAATTTGTGGTTTGAGCTGCCGTCTTGAATTTCATTTTTTTTTTAAGTCATTAAATGAATTTTGGCTTGAGATTAGGGCCGAATGTCAAGAATTTCTGAAATGGCCTTAAATACACTTCTACAGTTTTATACTATATATTTATGCAAAGTAATTCTCAACATTGATTACTATAAAATCTAAGCATGAATCATCTTGGGCAAACACTAGCTGTTCGATCAGCCTGTCCAACATGGGCCATATACAGACAAGGATAGCTACGGATGTAGTCTAACATGAAGTCAAAAACTTACTTAAGCCATTGGGAGACATTTGTTTGTTTGCTTTTGTGACTCTACCGGGCAGCTCTCAAGCATCAACTCTGTAGATGACAGATTCATGTTAGAAAGCCTGAAGAGATGGCTCATCAGTTAAAGGTAGAGAACTGCCCTTGTAGGAGACCTGAGTTCAGTTCCCAGAACCAACTTTGGGAAACTCATAGGTGTCTGTAACTTCAGTTCCAGGGGATCCAATACTCTCTTCTGGCCTCTGAGGGTACCTGTACTCATGCACACATATCTACCCCCCTACTCTCCACACACAGATGTACACACAATACTCACAATTAAAAGAACACACCATGTTAGAATGTCAACAGGCTAGATGTGCCTGTGAGGCTACATTCTGAAATATCAATAGTCGATATTTAATATTTTTAATATAAAATTCAATAGTTTATTTAAAATTAAACAAGCACACTGGGCAATGATGGCACACACCTTTAATCTCAGCACTCTGGAGGCAGAGGTAGGCAAATCTCTGAGTTTGAGACCAGGCTGGTCTACAGAGTGAGTTTCAGGACAGCCAAGGCTACAGAGAGAAACCCTGTCTCAAAATAAATAAATAAATAAATAAATAAATAAATAAATAATAAAACTAAACATGCATACCCATCTCAGCATAAAAATGTAACAAATTATGTGTATACCTAAAAACTTTAATGAAATAAATTTCTTTATGATTTAATATTAGTAAATGCTTGATTTGGTTATCTTTTTATGCTTATATCATTGGGGTCCTGAAAATGTTTTTGGGCAAAGAGGTTGTGAACAGGGAGGAACAGAAAGCTGGATCTGTTGTCCCATGTCTGGGACTCGCTTCTTTCCCTGGCCCTGTGCTGTCTGGGGACCACTGCAGCTCCAGCTAGCCAGCCACACTCAGGACGTGTCTGGGGAGCTGAAGAAGGGCAAAGGGAGCAGGTGACGACATCCAGCAACTGCAAACAAACCTTGGAGGTAAGCCTTGCAAGGACAGGGTGGTTCTGAGCACAGCCCATTTCCATCTAGTTGTGGAAGATGTTTCTAGAAAGAAAAGTAATGGCTGCAAAATGAAGGGCCTGATAGATTTTCTCTCTGTCTGCTTCTATCTCTGTCTCTGTCTCTCTGTCTTTCTGTCTCTGTCTCTCTTTCTCTCTTTCTCTGCATCACAGCAGGGGAGACAATGGAAAGTTTGAGATAGATTATACTCATAAGTTAATTCAATAATCATTTTGGCAAGTGCATACTTCATTCAAGGTACTGGACCAAGCAGCATTAGGTGATAAGTAGGTATGAAAGTGCTGAAAAAAACTAGGGAAAAGGTCTCCAGCTCTGGCGATTGGTTTTGATTATTCCTCAGCAATATAAGCATCCAAAGAGATGACCTCATCTATTCCACAGGCATGACCAGAGATGATGGCCCAGATGTTCTGAAATAAACAATGTGAGCACAAGCACATAGCTGCAGAGCCCTGTAATCACCCAAGAAGAGCTTAGCCCACGCTCCTGTAAACCACAGTAGAGGCTACATCAGAAAGCAACTGGAAGCTTTAACCCAGCCATGCTGTTCTTGGGTTCCTATTGCACAGATGGCCCCAGAAACACCCTGCAAAGTGTTATCACCCAGGGAGGATGTAAGCACAGATCCTCCTGTCCACAGAGTTCTGCCAAGGACTGAATTTTCTGCTATCTCCATTACTATAACATTTGTGTCCCTCCACTGGGAATTTACATTTTCTTGAGTCCGAAATTCTTTTCTCCAAATTTCACGGAAAAGGAAGTATCTTAGTTAGTATCACCAATATCTATTGGTGAAAATGAGACACCATGACCAAAAACCAATTTGGGAAGAAAAGGGTTTATTAGGCTTACACTTCAGCACTGTTGTTCATCACCAAAGGAAGTCAGGACAGGAACTCAAACAGGGCAGGAACTCAGAGGCAGGAGCTGATGCAGAGGCCATGGAGGGGTGCTGCTTACTAGTTTGGTTTCCATGGCTTGCTCAGCCGGCTTTCTTATAGAACCAAGGACCATCAGCCCAAGGATAGAACCACCCACAAAGTTGCAGGGCCCTCCCCCATCAATCGCTAATTAAGAAAATGCCTTACAGCTGGATCTTTTTTTTAATTTTATAATTTAATTTAATTTTCTCCCCCTCCCGCCTCCCTCCCCTCCCCTCCAGCCCACATCCCATTCGCATGTCCTCCAGGGCAAAGACTCCCCTGGGGATTGAGTTCAACCTGGTAGATTCAGTCCAGGCAGGTCCAGTCCCCTCCTCCCAGGCTGAGCCAAGTGTCCCTGTATAAGCCCCAGGTTCTATGAACCATAGCTGAGGAGCCCCCAAATGGATCAGGCCCTCTGGATAAGTGAGACAGTTGATTAGCTTGATCTGTTTGGGAGGCATCCAGGCAGTGGGACTGGGTCCTGTCCTCAGTACAGCTGGATCTTATGGAGGCATTTTCTCAATTGAGGTTCCCTCCTTTCAGGTAACTCTAGTTTATGTGTCAAGTTGACATAAGACTAGCCAGCAGAGAAGGCTTTTGCTCTGTTATTCATTTGTCTGCACAGTACCTAGTACAAACCATAGTACACAGTAGGCACTTTGTTCTCAGTACTGTGGTAGGTCTCATAGGAGCGAGATGCACAAGATGATGACTATAGAGATGGGTGGTTGGGACAGAGCAATATAGGTGCCCCCCTTGCCCCAGTTTATCTTCACATTGAAATGGAATTGGGAAAGAGGTCCTGATTCTGACTAGTACTAATGACTTCTGTTCCTTTAGGCTGGTGGGACCTAAACCCACATTTGAATTATTTAGATGAACAATAACAGGAAAATTGAGAGCAAGTTCAAAGCCCCAATAGTTAAGAATGTGGTGTGGCTACAACCTACTGCTGTCAGCCAAGGTCTACCCAGCCTTCTCACTAGCTCAGACTCGAGTTAGACAGAAGGCTTTATTTACTCAAGGAAAACGTTATTAACAATATTGAATATAATTGACTTCCTGCACAAGGAGATACGATTGCAAAGTGTTTTATTAGTTATAGTATTATACTCTATGTTGGTATTATTTTTAGAATAACATAGTACCTTCCCAGAACCAGCCTCACTGAAAATATTCCTATTACATAGTAAAGGAACATGACTTTAAAACAAGGTATTTCAACACAGAACATTTTTTACATAACTCTTTTTGAATAGGTACAGAAAGTTATGTTCATATATACAGTAACTACAAGTGCATTAAGGCCTTGGGAACAGAAATGGAGATTGTAAGCAGATCACCATCAGAATGTCACAACTCACATTCCATGTTCATTAAAACATGGTGTAGAGTATTTCAGTTTGTGGACAGAGTAGAAAAATGTTCCCACACAAAACAATGACAGCATATGTGTCTTATCCTCACATTCATAAGGGTATCTACTTATTTATTAATTTGTTGGACAAAACGTTGTGTTACAATATAAATAATTTAGACCCATAGATTCAGACATAAATAAAGCATGGCCTTACCCTGGAATAACTCACTCTCTAATGAGTGCTAGGACAAAGAATAGTCATCAAGAGTGTATTACCTCGGTCTCCATGTCATAGGGACATGATCAACTAAGTCACAGAGATGAGAAACATGGAACACAAAGGCGTCAGGTTGCATTTACAAAGAGGAAGGATCTAGTTAAAGGTCTAAGACAGAAAATGTATGCTATCAAAGCTGAAGTACAAAAATCTGTATATATTAATTAGGAATAAACTGATATATTTGTTCAAAACTGACCCTCCATTTCTGACAATCACTTTTCATTTCCTTTTCCTTTTCCAGTGACTTTACTCTTAACCTAGGTTTGAAACTGGGTAATTTTTTTTAATGTGTTATGTTTTTTAATGTGTTATGTTTTTCATTTAAGAAACAGATTCCACCCCCAAGAAATTGAAGAATATACCTCTGAATAGATGAGACAGTTGATTGGCTTGATCAGTTTGGGAGGCAACTAGGCAGTGGGACCAAGTCCTGTGCTCATTGCATGAGTTGGCTGTTTGAAACCTGGAGCTTATGCAGGGACACTTGGCTCAGTCTGGGAGGAAGGGACTAGACCTGCCTGGACTGAGTCTACCAGGTTGATCACAGTCCTCGGGGGAGGATTTGCCCTGGAGGAGGTGGGAATGGGGGGTAGGCTGGGGGTAAGGAGACGGGGTGGGAGGGGGAGAATAGGGGAACCCGTGGCTGATATGTAGAACTGAATGGTATTGTAAAATAAAATAAAATAAAATAATCAGGAGAAAAAAAAAAAGAAAGAAATTGAAGAATATCACCCAATGGACAAAGTTCCCCAAAGATAATGGTGGTAAACTCTAAGAAAAAAAAATTAAAAAAAAAAAAACTTCAAAGAGTATGATAGGGACTCCCCATACAGGGGGAAATGCAGAGAGTGAGTATTTGGAGACAGACTCTACTAGGTGTTTCCATCTAGCACTATTTGGTACCTACCGGAGACCTCAGGCTTACCAGGCTGCTGAAATGTACAGAAATGAACTATCATGGAACTCTCAGGATTGTCATTAATTCTGAGGTAAGGAGTAGAGGAAGCCCAAAACAGACCAGGAAGACCGGAAGAGGAGAGACCCAGACAAGGGAAGTGACCTTTTAAAATGGGCCCTTGAGCCCATAAAAAATGTAACATGGGCAGAGTAACTCCAATAAGCCAACTAAGAATAAAATTACAAAAAAAGATTTTTAACTGCCTTCCAGAGAAAAATTACTTCAGACAAAACTAATGACTGCTAAAACAGATGGAATAAAGACCCAAATCTCTTCAGAGAAATGTAACAGGATACAATCTTGGATGGTATCCTAACACAGTCAAATATACTACATAAAATAACTGACACACAGAATCAACAGAAAGTCATTCATGCCAGAGAGGGAATACAATCAGAAGACATTGAACTCAAGGTGAGACACATGTTGAAATGACCAAAAAAAAAATGAGTTATTATGATTGTGTTCATGGATCTAAAGGAAAATATGGTTATAATAAATCAATAAACATGAAATATCAACAAAAATGAACAGAAATGATGAAAATAATATGAGCAAACTTCTGAAGGGTTTATCTGAGGCTGCATAGAAGGGGTACGGAACAGAATCTCATGGATTCTCCCTGGGAAAGTGACTACAAGCTAATGAGAGCCTGGAGTGTGAGCACAGCTGGACTGTGGAAGCTGTGTGCGCTGGTGACTCTGAGGTCCTCTCACTCTTCTGGTTGGCACTGTCTATTGAAGTGTCCTTTCCTACCTCATCATTGGATGTCGGATCTGAGGGCAGGCAAAACATCCACACTCTTCGTAATCTTACATAATCTGGGCCTGACGGTGAGACCAGCTTCAGGCAAGAGTGTTAGCACAGGTCACTCAAGCCAAGAATTGATACAGGCACCATGGCTTTTCCTCTTTGAACACTCCTCAGTTGAACCATATGCCATGCTGGGAGGAAGCTCAAGTCAGTCAGGTAGAGTAAGCTTAGGGGAAAGGGAGACATACCCAAGGGAGGTTGCAGTTGTGTCTCCGGAGAGACTATCTTAAATATCCCATCACTACAGTCAAGTGCAAGACAGATACGAGCCTAAAACTGAGAGCAGGTTGTTGTGGCAACTTTAAGCCTTCCATTAGAGTCTATTTTTTGTACCTCTGCACACCAGGAAAAGAAACTTAAATAAAATATTTATGAATTGGTTTTAATAGTCATATAAAAATGCTAGCCAACCATGAGTAAGATAGAATAAAGTGGTGTGGAAATAGACCAACTATTAAAAAATATGAATAGAAAACCCACCAATAACTATTGAAGTACAAGACACACAAGTTGTTTAAGTGAGGGTAGTGTGGGAACCACATGATGATTTTAGAAAGTAAGACTTTGAATGAAATTCCTTTTCTTTCAATGAGGAGAATAAACGTACTTGGTACCCCACACAGAGCACAGATTTTCTCTCCTCAGACAGTTAGGATTCCCTTAGTGGCTGTTTTAGTTGTTGAGCCCCACCCCCAGTTACAATCTGAACTAAAAATAAAATCACCTTGGCTTTCCATGAGGCTGACCTTGAGCATGACAGGTCTGAGCTTGCTTTCAGATGATACCATGTTCTCCACCCCCTCCCCTGTTCTCTGCTCTCTATTATCACTTGCTTAGTAGATGACTTGAATTGAAATCTCCAGCTTGAGCATTTTCCCAGTAGCATTTGAGATATAGGAGGAATAGTATTGCTGCCATGAGGACCAGCCTTCATCAGCTCAGGGACTGAGGGGATCCATGGACTTGGCAAACGAATCACTCAGCTCGACTTTTCTGCCTGAGGGAGTAAAACTTAACTCTCTGAAGCCAGAAAAAAGAGGAAATACACACACACACACACACACACACACACACACACACACACACACACACACACACACATCTCCAACATCTCACCTAGGGTGCTGATGAAAGGCAAGACTTCAGCAGGTCAAAGAAACTGAAGAGGAGACACAGATCAGATGAACTACTGGACAGACAGACAGACACAGGGGGACTTTTCTGAGGGCCAAGGCTTAGTTCTTCATTTTATTGTGCTTTCTTTTGCTTGTTCTACTCTGTTCTTTCTCTGTGCTGTTTTCCTACCCTGATGTTTCTCTTCTGTCTATCTTGATGTCTTCCTTCTAACTAACTATTTTTTCCCTTATAGTTTATATACCCCAGCAAAATCTTTCAAGCAGTATACAAATTACAATATGGTTACATTCAATTTTTAAGTGAATGACTACCATAAAAACAAATAAAAAACAACATTTTCCAAACCCCTTACATGATTAAACATGTTACATATTACAGGTGAAAAACAAGTTGTCCCAAGAACCCACATACATTCATACCAAAGCAACTTGTTGTAGATTAACAGAGATATTTTTCTCAGCCAGTTCTTTTACTGGCAGGCTGTATTTTGTGGTTATAAAGAAAGGATCAATCACTTTATTACTTCTCTGAAATGGTAATCTTATAAAAAATCTTTTAAAAAACCATAAATCTAAACTTTTATATATGAAAAACAATTAGCTCTACTTTAAATCCTTAGGGTGTATGGTGATATTTTATTTGTACTGAAATGTGATTTTATTTGTATGTTAATAAAGTTGCCCAGGGGGTCAGAGCCATCATGAAAGCCGGGCAGTGGTGGCGCATGCCTTTAATCCCAGCACTTGGTAGGCAGAGCTAGGTAGATCTCTGTGTGTTCAAGGATACAGCCAGCATTAGAGACGCACACCTTTAATCTTAATACCAACCATAGAAGACCTGGAGGTCTGTACAGACAGGCAGTGATGAGGAGTCATGTGGTTGGGTTTACAACCAATGAGAAGGCAGAACAGAAAGTCTTTATAAAGACAAACACACAGGAAGTAGCTCTCTTTCAGAGAGGTAGGACCACCATGAGAGGAAGGGTAAGGTTTTTAGCTCTGACCTCTTGGCTTTCTTCTTTGCATTGGTTCTGTGTTTCTTATTTAATAAGACAGTTGGTTTCTTCTACAAGGGTGCATATCCACTCATCAACAGTTTCTTTATAAGTAAGCTGAGGACAGAAATGATTACAAGGAATTAATCATCACCTTTGATCACCAACCCATCCTAGCAAGAAAGGTCCATCAACCTGCAATAGCCAGGGTGCTGTTGTTCTTGTTTTTTTACCTCAAGAAGTCCCTCACTCAACTATGTGTCTTTCTAAACTTTAAATTCTTCCCCAAGATTTTCTACCTCAAACCCATCAACGAAAACATCTTAACCTAAACTTACTAACAATTTTACATATCTAAATTCTTCCTAAGGGTGGTGGTTGAAACATTAATCTACTCCAGCCGCAATGCTTGGGAAAAAGTCAATCACTGTTATTGTAAGTACCAGTAACAGTGCCCAGTGAGGGGCTAGAACCCCCCTGAGAGTTTTCATACAACTCATAGATAATGAGGGACCTGGTGACTGTGAAGGCAACAATCATAGATATGCCCAATAACAGCATGAAGTCCTCAGACCTGGGACCTTGAGATTTGAGACAGTGTTATTTGAACAAGTACACAGATGAACCTTGCAACCCAGATTCCAAACCCTTGAGGATAAAGAATTCCAACATTTGTCACATCTGCCTCAAAGACTATAATGGAACTTCAAACAAAATAGGTTCCCTTCAATTCCCCCATGTCACCCCTGGAACTACTGACCAACAATTAGGTCATCTCCTAGCATAAGTCCTCAAAGCTAATAGCCCTGGAACTGTAGCATGCCCAGGCTCTAGCCATTTTCTATACTGCCTTAGTCTTCTCATAATGGTGAAACTCTCACTTCTATTGTGTCATTCTTTATCATAACCACTTCCATTAAACAGCCATTGGCTGTTCACAATTAGCTTAGTCCCAACGAAATGCAAATTCCATTTTTTTTTGTCAAATTCTTTTTTTTTTTTTTTAGATAGTATTCACTCCATTCCAGGCATTCAATAAGCATGCGTGGATAGTGGCAGCCATATTAGTTAGTGCAGTAAAAGGATGGTCTCAACATCATAGGTTCCAGGGACACAAACCACACTCATTTACATTGGCATCACAGGGTAGTCCACTCACCAAAATGCTTGAGCTCAATGACAAAGCCCACAGGAAGAAAAGTCAAACTGCTACTGCAAGGCATGAATGAGAGCAGCTGTATGGCTGTGGAGTACCACGTGTGAGGATGTGAGCTGTCCAGGACCCACAGACCCAGCTTCACACACACGGTGTTCTTCTGCATAGCAGCCAAAACAGATTCTGTTTTCCATTATGCATTCTCAAAATGATACTAAAACTATTGTGGAATGGGGACAAAATTAACAGAGAAGGATTTTATTTATATTTATGTCTATATATTAAATTATTCATTTCTCAAGGTGCTGGAACAAATTTGACACTCTCCATGGCTTAAAACCAGACCTTCCCTGTCAGTTCTAGACGTTCAAGTACTGGGCTGGAGAGATGGACCAGCAGTTAAGAATGCTTACTGGTCTTGCCGAGGACCCAAGTTTGGTTCCCAGCACCCACATTGGCACTGCTCTCAACTGTCGTTGTTTGTTTTTACTCTTTTGGTCTTTTGGGAGGCCACCACCCAGCTTCCAAATAAATCACACATGGGGGCTTATTCTTATTTATGAATGGCCAGCCTTACTTAGCTTTGTTTCTAGCCAGCTTTTCTTAACTTTAAATTACCCAGTCTACCTTTGTGCCTCTGAGCTTTTCCTGTTCTCTTACTTCTATAAATCTTACTCTTACTTTGTGGCTTGCTGCGTAGCTGGGTGGCTGGTCCCTGGAGTCCTCCACCTTCTCTGGCTACTACTTCCTTTCACTCCTCCATCTTTTCTCCCTTCTCCTCCCAGATTTTACCTTCTATCTATTCTCTTTGCCTGCCAGCCCCACCTATCCTTTCTCCTGCCTTGCCATTGGCTGTTCAGTTGTTTATTAGACCATCAGGTGTTTCAGACAGGCACAGTAACTCAGCTTTACATAGTTAAACAAATGTAACATAAACAAAATTAACATACCTTAAATATTAATATTCCACAACATTCAACTGCCTCTAACTCCATCTCTTGGATTTGGGCCTCTGTAGGCGTTGAAATGCATTCATTTGCACATATACACTCACATATATATGCATAAATTAAAAATAAATCTTTAAAAATGTCCAAATTCAAAGTCTAGCATGGCTGTACTGTCAAGTCTTCATCATTTGACAAAAGAGTGGCAAAATTAATTGGTTAACTGTACATGGTTTAAGCAACTGGGGACTTTGGAAATGGGTGACTTGTCTTGTATTCAAAGAGTGTCCATAAGAAGCGGCCTCTAACCTCAGTGCTACGGGGCCTCCATGTCACATGCTATCCTGATGGCTTTCCTGGCTTTGTGAATACTCAACTCCGTTTTCTGTCTCTCTTCACATCACTGTGTTATCTGTGTGTCTCCATCTCCTTCTACCCTCTCTTACAAGGACGCTTTTCACTAGATTCAGGGCTCGCTTAGATAATTCACCAATAAAATCTTGCTCTTGAACGCCTTAAGTTCATCACTTCTTCTGTGATAGGAGGTAACATATGTAATATGGTACTCTCAGGTTCATGGACAGAGACTTTAAGGTTCCCTGTTCAGTCTACCACATTATGTAATAAAAAGTTAGGATTTAAGACATCAGAAAATGCTAAAAGAAATCTAGACCCTGTGGTAAATGAGAGGAGAAAGATGCGTGGGGATAAGGGATAGCCTACAGCATTTAATCTCACAAACACATTGTTAAAATGTTCAATTCTTCTTCTGTTTTTATAGTCATCAAAGCTTTTGTTTTTAATTAAACATCTCAAAGTAATAATGATGTGCAAAAAGACCATAATTGTACTCTTGGCAGAAGTACCCATGGGGTAATTACTAGGGACATCCTGAAAAGCATGATGGGATATTAACTAAAATCCACCCGTTTATCCTACGAAAATCACCAGAGATATTTGTAGTTATGTGTAGACAAAAGCCATCACAGCTCAGTTATTTTTAGAAGTGAAACTTGGGGAAGGGACCCAAGCATCTTACAGTGGGAACTGCTTGTTCAAACTGTGGGTTATCCATATAAAAACATAGTACAAAATGTCTAATAATGCATAAGGTTGCAATCTGCATTGAATTACAAAGGCAAGCTTTAACACGATGCAGAGAACAAAATAGTTGGAACCACATGGGTGGTTATGTGTTGTGGGGGTGCACATGGGGGGAATAGGGACATAGTACATGCCCATGATGTATGCATGGGACCTCAGAATAGATGGAGAAACAGTGAAATTATATTAGCAATGTAGCATTCCACAAATGGCATTTATATAATTTACTAATTCATTATGGTTTTGAAAATAAAATTTCTTGTATTTGATAAATCCATGGCTTGGAATTAGTAACTCAATAAACAGTTTTCTACAGAAAATAAACATTAAAGCACCCCAAACCAGATGTCAGAAAAGAACAAAGCATTCTCAATCTCAATTCTAGTCTGCTTCAGATGCTTCAGATCGATTTGGTTCTAAGGGCCTTCATAAGAACGTCTTGAAAAGTTCACAAGAGGGCACTGGAAAATGTTTGTGTGAAACCTTAAACAGAGCACATGACAGACACACACTGAAGCTGGATGAGCACCTTTACAGCCATAGGTTCTCAGGAAATGGTTTCACTATTTGAGATGCTGCAGTTGCTTAGCAAAACTTTCCTTGATTGTTCTTGCTTCTCTGTGATGCTTCCTTAACCATCCGTGGCTTTGCATCCCATGGCTTCTGCTCTGCTTGGCCATTGTTGACATAACAATCACTTCAGCACATTCAGAGCTGCTTGCTGGCTCCTTAACCTCTCTAAGTGTTCTTATGTGAAAAACTGCTGACTTGTTCCCTGAGATAATTCTCTCTAGCCTCTCCCTCCCTCCCTCCCTCCTCCCTCTCTCCTTTCCTCCTCCCTCCCTCCCTCCCTCTCTCCTCCCCCTCTTCTAAGTTGAAAAAAAGCAAAGATGATAAACATTTGTACTGCATAAAATCTCCTGACTCTGGAAAAAAGATGTACAATTTCTCTAATCAAGAAAGTTTTAATGTTGCCTAACTTGTCTCCCTTTCATGGTTCTGTCATATCAGAGCTCAGAGCCAGTGCTCAAGGGCCTTAAAAGAGAATTCTCTAGATTTTCATGGCCTGGAGCCAATTTCCAACAGGTTCAGAACTTCCTTGTGTATCCAGCATGTACTGGAGCCAGCAGGTTTCTTCCAACACCTCACACACAAGGAAAGTCTGTGTGCATCTTTGTGTTTTCCTTGGACAGCATCTCTGAACACAGTTTCATACTGGGACTAGTTAATGATTATATCTTGTTACTTTTGTGAAGAGTTGCCTTTTTTTTTTTTTTTTTGGTTTTTCGAGACAGGGTTTCTCTGTGTAGCTTTGTGCCTTTCCTGGAACTCTCTTTGGAGACCAGGCTGGCCTCGAACTCACAGAGATCCACCTGCCTCTGCCTCCCAAGTTCTGGGATTAAAGGCATGTGCCACCACTGCCCAGCGAAGAGTTGTCTTTCTTTTTTCTTTTTAATTTTTTTTTATTTTTTTACTTTATTATTATTATTATTTTATTTTACAATACTATTCAGTTCTACATAACAGCCACAGATTCCCTTGTTCTCCCCCTTCCTGCCCCCTCACCTTCCCCCCAGCCCACCCTCCATTCCCACCTCCTCCAGAGCAAGGCCTCCCCCAAAGACTGAGATCGACCTGATAGACTCAGTCCAGGCAGGTCCAGTCCCCTCCTCCCAGATTGAGCCAAGTGTCCCTGCATAAGTTCCAGGTTTCAAACAGCTAACTCATGCACTGAGCACAGGACCTGGTACCACTGCCTAGATGCCTCCCAAACAGATCAAGCCAATCAACTGTCTCACTTATTCAGAGGGCCTGCTACCTGGAAAACAGGACCCCAAGAAAGACACGAGGATCGCCCAATGACAGAGAAATGGCTGGGATCTACATGAACAACCTGGACATGAGTGGGAGCAATGAAGGGCGAGGGTCGAGGGAAAGAGAGCGGGAGATCCCAGCTGGAGGCCCACAGAAATCCACAAAGATACCTCCACAAAAGACTGCTGGCAATGGCCGAGAGACAGCCGGGACTGAAGAGTTGCCTTTTTAATGTAAAGAACAGTGAGTGAGGAAACTGTCTTTGCTAAAAGTGCCACCTATTCATACTGTGGTCTCAGGTCCTGGAGAGACTGAGGCAGGAGAATCACTTGAGCACAGCCTGGGAAACATAACTAGACCCTATCTCAAATGATGATGATGATGATACAACTTTTCATTCTATAAAGACCAGAGACTGATTTTGTAATGACATGATATTTTTAACAACTGAGTTTATACAGACACATACATCCATGGCCCTACAGATCACTTAAGGCAACTACATTACCATGGAGTGAACTGAACTACTACTTTGCAAGCAGGTTAGCATGTCTTGTCTGATAGCTAAAGTTCAAGAAGACAAACAGGTAACTCACATGAGAGAAGAACATGAGTGTACAAACTCTGAGATTTTGTCACCTGTGACACGTAGCTTGAAGGATCCACTAAAGTCCTCTGGGTGCTATTTTCTCCCCTGTGACTTGAGTTAGCTAAGGCAATGGTCTCTGCTTTAATTGAATCCTCAGGCACACACTTCTATAGTCATGATGATAATTTTGAAGTTGACAGACACGAGATAAATAGGTACTACCTATAGATGGGTCAGGGGGTAAAAGCATGTGCTGAGTAAGCATAAGGAACAGAGTTCAAATATCCAGAACCCAAGTAATAGAGTGTCATAATGATCTTTTGTAATCCCAGCACTCTTAGTAGGAAATGGGAGGCACAGGAAACACTGGACACATACATACACACAAAAATTACTTTGAAGAAAACAAGCCATAGAAAGTATTTTTCAAGATCATTGGATTCAAAAGTAAACTCCCTTCTGAGGTGAGTTTTATATACTTGGTACAATTCCTTGAAATGGCATTTGAAAAAGACATCCTAAAATAAAACCCATGGTCATGGAGAAACAAAAATGATTACCAAAGGCTCCTGTGTTGTAGGTTATGGGGTGAAAGTTATCATCTGTTTCATAATTCTTGAATTCTGACTGTGCAGTGGCAGCAGCAGAGCCTGAATCACATTGTGAGAAGAATCCTTGCAGTAACTCCTATAGGCATGCATGACCTTGCACTTCCCGTACTGTTCCAGGGTGCCTATCATGTGACAGTACGCAGCAGGTGCATCACATGGATATGTAGACTGGTCATTCTTGACAAATGATTCTGATTTTTATGAACAATGCAGTACATGTGCAAGTATAATGTATTTTTTAAATTAAATATTTAAATGTGTCCAATAAAAAAAAACTAAGGTCATTAGCCAGGCATGAGAGCACATATTCTAAACCAATACTTGGGAAGCTAAAGCAAGTGAAATGCCATGGGTTGGAGGCCAGCCTGGACTGTACAATGAGTTCCAGGACAGGAAGGGCTATGTGAAACTCTGTTCTAGAACAAAATGAAACAAAACAATTTGAACATCAATGTCTCTGTGTACTCATTTGTTGAAAGTACATAAGACACATAACTAGAAAAGAAAGAAGAAATGTAGGAACCCCTAAATGGATGGGGGGAAGAGAAAGCCTATGAAGATTATTTCACCATTATCAAGACAAGTGGGTCACCTCCAGGTGTTTTCTAATTACTAATTTGACCTAGGAAAGCACTTCCTGGACTTGGTGCATATTTCATGGAGTCTTAATGTCCTCAACACAAGGATAAGGTGAGGACTTGCAAGTTTCCTGGATGCTATTTTCTTAGTCACTGTTCTATTGCTATAAAGAGATACCATGACCAAGACAACTCTTAATGTGTGTGGTGATTTGAATAAGAATGGCTCCCATGGCCTTATGGATTTGAATACCGAGTGACCAGGGAGTGGCACTGTTTGAAAGGGTTCGGTGGTGTGGCCTTGTTGGAGAAAGTGTGTTGCTGAGGGTGAGCCCTTGAGGTTTCGGAAGCCCATGTCAAGCCCAGAGTCCCTCTCTTACTGCAGCTTTCAGATTCAGATGTAGAACTTGAAGCTATCATGTCTGCCTGTGTGCTACCATGTTCTCTGCCATGAGGATAATGGACTAAAGTTCCAAAAGTGTAAGCAAGCTCCAATTAGATGCTTCCTTATATAAGAGCTGTCTCTTCACAGCAATAGAATACTGATCAAGACAACTGGGGACTTGTTACAGTTTCAGAGGTTTAGTCTATTATCATCGTGGCAGGGAGCATGGGGGCAGGCAGGCTTGGTGCTAGAGAAGTAGCTGAGAGCTACATCCTGATCCACAAGCAGATAGAGAAACTGGGCCTGGTGTGGGCTTTTGAAACCTCAAAGCCCACTCCTAGTGACACACTTCTCTCAAAAAGGCCACATCTCTAATTCTAATTTATTCAAACAGTTCCACTCTCTGGTGTCTAAGCATTCAAATTTGTGAGCGTATGGGGGCCTGACATTCTACTCCCTGCCCCCCGCAACAGGCTTTTAGCCACAGCATAATGCAAAATGTGTTTAGTCCAACTTCAGAAGTCCCCATAGTCTACCATAGTCTCAACACTTTTAAATTCCAAAATCTGTTCTACGGCTCAAGGTAATCTTTTAACTGTAATTCCTTGTAAAATCAAAATCAAAAGCAGATCACATATTTTCAACATACAGTAGCAAATAACATGCATTAGCATTCCAAAAGGGATAAAAGCCTGTATAGTGAGGAAATAGTGGACCAAAGCAAGAACAAAACTCAGCAGGGCAAACTCCAAGTTCTATATCTCCATGTCTGATATCAAAATGTTCTTCAGAACTCCAACTCCTCTCAGCTTTGCTGACTGCAACACCCCCCTCTCTCTTGGGCTGGTTCTACTCCCTGTTAGCAGCTTTCTTTGGAAGGTATCCCACAATTCTAACATCTCCAACACCTTTGGGTCTCCAACGTAATCCAGGCTTTACCTTCATAGCTTTATGCAATGGCCTTTTTTAATTCATTTTATAAACCAGTCACAGATCCTCATCTTCCCTCCTCTAACTCCTCCAGCCCCCCTCCCCAACTCACCTCCCATTCTATCCTACAGGAAGGTAAGGCTTCCTATGGGGAGTCAGCAGAGCCTGGTATATCCAGCAGAGGCAGGTCCAAGCACCTCCTCCTGCCTCAAGGCTGTGCAAGATGTCCCACCATAGGTAATGGGTTCCAGAAAGCCTTCTCTCATACCAGGGATGGATCCTGATCCTACTGCCAGGGGGACCCTTAAGCGGATCAAGCTACACAACTGTCTTGATTATGCAGAGGGCCTACTCCAGTCCTGTGGAGGCTCCACAGGTGTTGGTCTAAATTTCATGAGTTCCCACTGGTTTGGTTTGGTTGTCTCTGTAGGTTTCCCCATCATTATCTTGACCCCCCTTGCTCATAGAACCCTTCTTCCTTCTCTTCGACTAGACTCTTGGAGCTCAGCCTGGTGTTTGGCTGTGGACCTCTGCATCTGCTTCCATCAGTTAACATCATCCTGAGTGAGGTAACCCAGACTTAGAATGACAAACATGGCATGTGCTCACTCAAAAGTAGATACTAGATATAAAGCAAAGGATAACCAGACTACAACCCACAGCTCCAGAGAAGCTAGACAACAAGGAGGATTCAAAGAGGGACACATGGATCACCCTGGAAAAGGGAAATAGATGAAATCTCCATGAGTAAATTGGGGATGAGGGGTGGGCAATGGAGGGTAGGGGATGGGGGATGAGAACATAAGGGAACAAGATGGTCAAGCTGGAACAGGGATGGAGTGGGAGAGCAATGAAAGAGATACCATGATAGAGGGAGACATCATGAGGATAGGGAGAAATCCGGTGCTAGAGAAGTTCCCAGGAATCCACAAGGATGACCTCAGCTTAGACTACTAACAATAGTGGAGAGGGTGCCTGAACTGGCTTACCCCAGTAATCAGATAGGTGAATACCCTGTCATCATGCAATGGCCTTTATGAGCCTACATACAGGGACACCCCTGACACAGTCCTGGTCTAAGCAGCTTTCCTTAGCTGCAGAGGGAGACTCCACAACCTCTTTCTTGTATCCTTGACTCTAAAGGCAGAGCCATGTGGCCAAAGCTGCCAAGTTCTGCTCCATGATGGAGCAGGAATTTGCCCCCTTCTTCAGTTACATTTATATCAGCTTTCTGTTGTTGATGGTTCCCTTCCCTGCTTAAGCTTTTCTTTAATTCCTTTTCACAAGCTGCAGGCTTAGCTGCATGGGGTCTTGCCCTGGGGTCACCACCCCCTTTACTTCATTTGGCATCAGACTTTTCTTTAAGCTTTTTATCACCTTGAGCACTGGATTTAGCTCCATTACAATTCCTGGTGCTCCTTTTCTCATGAAACTGTGCATTTTGCATCCCACTTTGGCCCACTCACTCCTTTTCATTATAGACCTGCATAAGAGTGATTACTGATAGCCACACAACAAGAGCCCATACTAGGCTGTCTTGAAATCTCTTCTGCCAACACCACTAATCAAAAACTCTTCAATTTAGCCTCAGGCAGATTTTTTTTTTTGGACAAGGGCAGAAAGAAGTCACATTCTTCACCAAAATATCACAAGAATGGGACTGTGGGCCACTTGAAAATATTCTTCCCCTCTGAAACCTGTTAAGCCAGGCTGTCATAATCTATATTGTTCTCAGCACCACTGACCTCCATGCTCTCACTGGGATGGTTCATTAAGCTCCTCTTAAAGTGTTCAACCTTTTTTCCAGTCCAAAGTCCCAAAGTCCACAGTCTACCAACAAGTAGCATAATCAAGCCTGTCACAACAATACCCTTCTCCTGGCACCAACCTCAGTCTTAGTCACTGTTCTATTTCTGTGAAGAGACATTATGATCAAGACAACTCTTATAAGAGAAAACATTTAATTGGGGGGGGTAGCTTACAGTTTTTGAGATTTAGTCCATTATCATCATGGCTGGGAGCATGGTGGCAAGGAGTATGGTGGCAGTTAGACATGGTGCTGGAAAAGCAGCTGAGAGCTACATCCTGATCAGCAATAAGAAAGAGACTGAGTCTAGCATGGCATTTTGAAACCTCAAAGCTCACTCCAAGTGACACATCTCCACCCCAAAGACCACACTTTCTAATCCTTTCATACAGTTTTACTCTCGGTGACTAAGAATTCAAATATATAAGCCTATTCAGGGCATTCTCATTCAAACCACCATAGCTATCTAGATTTAAAAAATAAGGCAGAGGAGATAGATCTATGGCTATCATGCTTGTCATGTGCAGTGGTCTGAATAGAAATGGCCCCATAAATTCATGTGTTTGAATGCATGGCACTATTAGGAGTTGTGGCCTTCTTGGACTAGATGTGGCCTTGTTGGAGGGAATGTGTGACTGGAGATGGGCTTTGAGTTATTATAAGCTCAAGCCTGGCTAGTCTGACACAGTTGCTTCTGCTGCCTTCAGATCAAGATGTAGGGCTCTCACTTCCTTGTCCAGAGCCATGCCTGCACATAGACATGGAGATAATGGACTAAACCTCTGAAACTGTAAGCCAGCCCCAATTAAATGTTTTCCTTTATAAGAGTAACTGTGGTCATGGTGTCTCTTCACAGCAATAGAAACTTTAAGACACAATGCAGTTAGGATCTCCAAAGCCCACAGAAAAGCCAGATGTGGCAGCACACCATTAATCCCAGTGCTTGTAGGGTGAAATGAGGGGCAGACAGGAGAAGTCATGAAGACCACAGGTCAGCTAGCCCAGTGCAAACAACAACAGACCTTGTCTTGAACAAGGTGGAAGGTGAGAACCAACCTCTAAAGTTGTCCTCTCCTTCATATATGTACTCTGACACACATGCCCCCTCCCCCATGAACATACACTCATGGGCATCATACATACACACAGACACTTTGAGTATGGGTTAAAAATCTCTGAAGAAAATATGAGCTCTACCACTGAGCTACATCCCTTGGCGGGTAACCAACAGTTGTATAAATGTACCTAAGGCTCACTCAATAGGAGGGAACTCATGCCTGGCACTGCAAACCTAGCCAACAATCCATGGATAGAGAGGTCATAGATACTAGAGGATAACCTACTATTGCCATTTCCTAAGTCAATATAATTACTAAGTATATTCTAAATGTGTGTCCTTATCCCTACAGGTAAGTGTAGCTCTCACCCCTCATCAAAGAAGCTTTTTTTTTTTTTTTTTTTTTTTTTTTTTTTTTTTTTTACAGCAGATGGTGACAATTACAGAGATCCACAAATGGTCAAAACTTAGGAAACAAAGGACAGTGTGGCCCAGTCCCAGTTGATACTTCTACAATGCAATCTCTATACCTAAACCTAAGTCTTGGGGACATCATGGAAGAGGAGCTGGAAGGATTATAAGAGGCAGGGAACCACCATACTTTCTGCAAGACAGTGTCTTCCAGACAAGACAGAGAAGATGTACCCATGAAATCACAACAATATGATCATCTAAACAAGACTTGCATAATGGGAGATATTAACTGGCATACCAACATGACTAGGGGACATCTATCTCCTAAGGCCCCAACTTAAATAAAGAGCCAGCAGGAACCATCAATGGCTGCTGAGAGAGGGAGACTCAGTTTTTCTCCAGGGACAACCCCCCCCCATAGGCTAATCTAGTTCCAAGTGGTCAGCCCTAAGCACATGTACTTATGAATGAGACTAATGGGACTCAGTATGGTTCTTCTGAAAGATACATGATGGGATAAAGATGATATTTAAAGTGGACTCCTGAGACCTCTCCCAGCACCCTTTCACTTGATGTAAGACTCCTGTAACCCAGAGGGGGAAGCTGCTTGCTGAGGGACACTGATTGAATGAGGCAGAAAACCATTGATTTCTAAAACCCCAAATTGGCCCCAAACAAGTGTACAGGATGGCCAATTCACTTCCTTATTGCCCTGTCAAATGATCATGCCCAGTGCTTGCAGTCATCCCTGGGCTTCCATCTTGTACCACTTTGCACCCCATGTCCATGGAGGCGCCCCAGACTCTGCTATTGCACTGGCTTTAACCGTCAGACAGCTTTATAAAGTGTCTGGATCATATTTAAGGAATCTTAGTGTTTGATGAACAAGAAGAGAATCAATAATATTTTTAGAAAGCTGACTTGAGTCTCTGCATGGAGGAAGGGCAATGGTTTGAGAACAACGGGCCAGCCTGTTTTTAAGTTTTTAGATACAAACCCCACAGAAACGTAATGTCAAATCTCAGTTTTTCAGCCCCCTTTGACCTCGGCCTTTTTTTCCTCTCATTGTCAAAGAAGTCACAGCAGTTGTGCAAAGAAAAGCGTTGCCTTTAAAATCTGTGTCTTTTTCAACTGTGACCACGCTTCCACATCCACCATGACTTAATGGCGCCTAACAACCAATTAATGGCTTGAAAACCAGCAGGAATCCTATTCTGCCTGGTAACCTGAAATGAATTATTGATAGACGCTTTCAGCTCTGTGTCCTCTCAGATGTTTCAAAGTCAGTGTCAGCCTGTGCATTTTTTTCATTCAGTCTTTACTGAGGTCAAGAATCGTCAAGCAATGATCTTCGGGAAAAGGGCTAGGGGGAGGAGCCCCAGTGCCCTGGGTAGTATGGAGCTGCACATAATTGGCCTATCTTTAACCCAGTTCTCTGCAAGGTGTCAGCAACCCCGGAATGGAGGAGGGGAATGCTGTTTTTTTTTTTTTCCTCTAAAAGCAGATGGAGCCTCACATCAAGTTTAGAGGTGGGGGCATGTTAATAAGTGCATTTATAATGATGAGAAATAATTACATTAAAGCTCATGTTTTCTTTAATTTGAGTCTTGGAACAATTCTGTCAAGGAGAATAGGGGAAAATAAGATTTCCAGCCGCTGTGGATAAAAGGTGAAGCCTGCAACCGGGAGCCGCGTGGTGACCCCCTTTTCCTTGCACCCCCACCCATTTTGTATTTCTAGAATGGTGGTGCTGTTTTTATAACTGGGCTTGACAATAAGATGGATCTGAAAAGGTGTTGTTTTTTTTTAAGTGACTCAGATTTTAATATTATTCTGCCATGGCAAACAGTGCATTAGGCACTTCTTAGCAAAATAATTAGTGCATTATTAAAGTGTTCCTTTGAAGTGCTTTAAGCTGACTGATGGCAAAAGAAAAATAACATAATAAAATATAATGGTTAAATATGTTATAAAATAATAACTCTTGGAAAACCTCCAAATGAAAACTATTTAGGGTCATGAAAATATTTAACATCCATTATTTAAAGCTATGGAAAAAACCTCCTAATTCAATCTTTTGCAAGGAAGCTCAGATTAATCACTGCCAACCACCCATATGCAGACGTGTTTCCTATACATATTACTATGGTGTTTCAGTTTTCCTACAGGAACTTATTACATTTTATAAGATGCTGTATAGTTTCACAATTGTTACTTTAATATGTGGATTTTTTCCCATTTATATTACTTCTACCAATGAATTATTGCTTTAATATTGACCACTGGGCTCTCACTAATTTTCCCTGCCATAATTAATACAAATGAGAATGTTCCCCCATGTACTGGCATTCCTCAGTCTGAGTTATACTTCTGGATCCCTAGCAACAGTGGTGTGACTAAACCAAAGGGTTTAGACACTCTCCTGCCTCTGCCGTATGCTCTGACACTAATCTTTGACACACTGATAGAGGACCACACCATTCCATTCATTGTCACCAGCTGTTAGCATGCTTATTGGTTTAGAACCAGAGATTCTGCATAGTATGTGGTACTTATACTTTTCAAATATGAAAACACATCTTCTAACCATTGAATAAACAAGGTGATATTGGCATTTGGGGAAAAAATGCCTCTGGGAAGCAGAAAAGAAACAAAACATGAGACAAACTTAATATTCCATGAGGAGGAATCTAAAACCATTAGAGAAAATATGGTTCAGTAAGGAAGACGTATGGACAAGTTTGAATATTTAGGACAAGAAAGAGTAGATAGACACTATCAATCACTGACCAATTTTGCTGTGCACAAATGCAAACCTTCCACCATACGAGAGCCACTGGAAGCAATCAAAGGATGGATAAAATGAACCATTCCTCCCACATAGAAGTGGCTTAGAAAAATTCACAACATACAAGCAAAAAAAATCTCACTTTAAAAATAGACAGTGTCTCTTAAGTGTCCCCACAGGCTCATGTCTTGAGGGCTTGCTCCCAGCGTTTGGGGGGTCTTGGACCCTTTAAGGTCTAAGGAAGTCAGGTCACTGGGCAGGGGCCTGCCACATAAGGTGGAATCGGGATCCCTGCTTATCCTCTCTCTGGGGTCTTCTTGGCCACCAAGGCAGCATCCTTGCTGTGCCACGCACTCCCACCCAACATGTTCTGCCGCACCATAGGCACAGCACCATGGTGTCAAGCAAATGTGGGCTGAAACCTGAAAATGTCAGCTAAAATGCTTTTTATTCCTTTTAACGTTGCTTGTCTCTGGTGTTTTGTCAAAGCAATGTAAAGCTAACTAGCTCAACAGATATAAATAGATTGCCTATCAAAAATAAGTATGATTAGCCGGGCGGTGGTGGTGCACGCCTTTAATCCCAGCACTCGGGAGGCAGAGGCAGGCGGATCTTTGTGAGTTCGAGGCCAGCCTGGGCTACCAAGTGAGTTCCAGGAAAGGCGCAAAGCTACACGGAGAAACCCTGTCTCGAAAAACCAAAAAAAAAAAAAACAAAAAAAAATAAGTATGATTGTGTAGAATACTTCAATGTGCTTTATCTCATTGTTAATAAAAAATAATATCTTACCTGTAAAATCAGTAATCATGGAAGGAAAAAAAGACCTGACACATTTTTGGGCTATTGTACCATGTGCATGTATTTATCATTAAAGGTTTTAATTTACTAGAAAATTTTTTTGCTATTTTAATATATGTTAGGGGGAGAACTCTTTGTTGTACATACACCTTATACACTACTAGAAGATGTTGTAAGAACAAGACAAAGCAAGGTAAAGCAGAGGGTGACTAAATTACTCCCACTTATTTCATTAAGCTATAAATAAAAAATACTCCATAAGACATGGTGTGTAGCAGTTTCTTCCTAGATTGAAGCATTCCACCCTGCTTAGAAGTTCCTAAATACAACAAACAACTCAAACTAGTTTCAGGAAGTCCCTGAAACTGAATGAGTTCACTAAGCCTCTTCCTCCCAGGGGAAGCAGTAAAGACTTCTGAGAGTCATAAAGAGGTAAGCCAAATGGCAAAGAAAACTCTGAGACCAGCTGCCTGGAAGAAGCAGAAACCAGCCGAGCTGCCTGAAAGGCATTTAGAGTCACTTGGAAAGGACACTCTCCAACCTGTTGAGTTGCCTGCAGGCTGTGCAGTGTGCTCCAGGTTCCCAGCTTTCTGAGCTGTCACCCATGCTGGCGTGGGTTTTGATGATATATCTGTCTTTGAGTCATTTCTGCTCCTGTGAGTAACCCCAATAAAAATCATTGGTTCACTACATTGGGCCTTGGTGGTAGCCATACTTTGCTGTGTTGTGAGCTTCCTATCTGGGGTGAGTGGATATGTATGAGTATCTTCTCAGGAAAAGTCTTGTCATACAAGACAAAATATCTCAACTGAGCCTGGTTACATAAACCTATAATTCCAGAGTCAGGAAGGTCAGGTCAGTGATAGTGTCAGATCCATGAGAGCCTTTCTCAAAAAGGGAGGGAGGGAGGGAGGAACATGTCAAGTGCCACACCATAGAGAACCTGAGGACTGCAGTCTTGAACCAGGAACGTCCCATGACACCTGGGTCATGGGTGCCTTCTGTAGCCACAGACCAGGAAGAGATGTGCTGAAGAGCACTGTGCCTCTGCATAAGAAGTGAGCGAGGCTCTGCCTCTGTTTGGAGAAATACCAGAGAAGATGAGATTAGATGTAAGATGTGCCCATACAGTCTTCCAATTGAAACACAACCCAAGGGAGAAGATATTCTTTAATGTAGTGTTCTCACTTATTCTTTGAAAACTTCACAAATGCATACAATGAATTTTTTTATCATGTTGACTTCTCCCTCTTTCTTCAACCCCTCCCATATCCACCCTCCATCTCTCCAGCAGTTTTCTAATTTTATGTCTTTTTTTTAACCCACCCAGTCCAGTGTATGCTGTCCAATCATACACCCCTGGGTGTGGGGCCATCCAGTGGAATCTGGTCAACCTACCAGGGGCCATGCCCTTGAAGAAACTGACTCTCCCTCCCCTGGAAGCCCTCAACCATCAATAGCTTCTCAGCTAGGTTTGGGGGTCACCTTCAATACTATCATGCTGAAGATTAGGAGTTCAATGTATAAATTTAGGAGACACACTATTCACACTCTAACAAAGATGAGCTGCTACATGTAGGAGCCAGTCTCAGAAGACAACATAGCATATGATCCTTTCTATGGTGTTCTAGAAAAGGTACCACTGCAGAGAAAGCAAAAATAAAAACATTAGTGGTTGACAGCGATTCGGTGCTGGAGGAGGAAGAGCTGGACTGGGAAAGTACAGGTTTCTCTTTTAAGGTGAGAAAATTGTTCTATAGTATTTTAATGCCTTTAAATGATACTGTGCATGATTTAAAACCACTGAATTTCATAGCACAAAGAATGAACCCTAATGTACATAAATTTAGCATTTCTGATGCAGAAATTTCAGAACAGAATGCAGACTATGATCGAGCCTTCTAGCTGTGTTACAAATGTGTGGAAGAACTTCCCTGAAGATGACGAGGGATTGAGACACTGACTAAGGTGACTTTAGAACCCAGGGGAATCTGTAAAACCAAAGGCTTGGGAAGAAAGGGCATATTCACACTAGGGACAGCTGATAAAGCTATGCCACAGAATATGGGGGTAAGAACCAGGCTTCTCACTGTCATACTGGGAGTTTATGGATAATCTTGAATGACCCATGTGATCATGTATCACACCTAAACAACAGTCTAAACTCACACTTAGATTTACATATATACATGTATATATATGTGTGTGTGTGTAATATATATATATAATATACATATATATTATATATATTACAGAGATCCATGTCCATGGGCTAGCTGTATACACACATACATCTTGTTTTGTCAGCCAAACTAGCACAGAGGAAATCATACCACACTAGGAACAAGTTTACCTCTCACCCTGGTCTGGTTTCTGGTAATAGTCTCCATTTAAATGAAATGGCTTCTTAGAGAAATAGCTGATGTTAGGTTTGGGAGAAGAAATATATAAGGTGGTAAAAGAATGCTAAGTAAAAAACAAAAGCCCACTAATGGGGGTGTGCCAAAGGAACACAGGAGCCAACTGAAAGATTTCCAGTGGCCACATCTGAATTAAAATAAATAATTTATAAAATATTTAAGTGTGGAGGCTCACAAAGAGGGTCAGTGGGTAAAGGTACTTGCTGCCAAGCTTGATGATGACCTGATCTTGATTCCTGGGACCCACAGAGTGGAGAAAACAGACTCCTGACCTCTGTACACATGCCATGGCATATCCAGCACTGTCCTCTCAAGTTTTTTTTATATAGACTCCAGGCTCATATCTAGCTCTTCTGATGAGTCTCCATCACCCCTTTCACTTTTAGTGACCCTTGTCCCCTCCCCCAGCATCTCTTCTCATTTGTCTGCACAGTCAGAAGTCAGTACTGTTGGGTTTGGGTGGCTGATTGACTCAAAGGGCTTGCACACTGCCCTGATGTACATTCATGAGTTGATTTTTTTTATTTTATCAAAAGGCACATTTGTTCCTTTATGGAAAATTGTACAATCATTCTAAACTAACAAAAATGCCAAATGAATTGTTTTCTGTTCTTCTTGGTACACAGTCAACCTCTTGAGTGTAGATAATATGTTGAGTCAAATGAGGTCTCATAAATGACATTTGACTTTGAGCTTTGAAAATGGAGGAATGACTGAATTTTGGAAAATAACATTGACTTCGCCTAAAGGACACACAAGGCACAGCCTTTCTGGGGGAGGGGCTGTAGGGATAATTTGAATGCAGTCTGGATAGGTGGGCCATTGTTCATTGGCCATGGATTCTGCAGCAGAATCATCATTTAGGCTTTGGAGGCATGGAGATGCTCTCTCCTCAGATTCTCTTCATCTGTTCAGATAGTCAGTGGCCATGAGCAACACAATGCTGTCCATCTCTGACTGAGTCTCAGGGGCTGCTAGCCGGTAGCCAGGATTGACCAGAAGAGATATTGTTAAGTATCACTACATTAGGATGCCTGCTTCAGAAGAGCAAATGCTGGGATTTGGCATTTGGCAATCAAATACTTGAAAGACTATAAGTCATTTGTTTTTCAATTTTTTGAGATGTCTGCCCCCATTCACCAGCATTGTTTTCTTCCTTCTCCTCCTGTCTTCCCCCTTTTTCTTCCCCTGCCTGCTTCTCCTCTTTCTACTGCTGCTCCTCTTCCTCCCCTTCCTGTTCCTTCTCTTTCTCCTCCTCATCTAAATTCTTTTTCTTCTGTTTCTCTTTGAGGCAAGCTCTCATGTAGCCCAGGTTGGCCCTGAATTCGGATTCTCCTGACACAGATATTCAGAAAGCCATAGGCCATTTCACAGACTAACTGTACTTGACTCAAGGACCCAAAATTTCAGATATGTATGCTCATCAAACATTGAGTTCACTGTGTTCTGCTAATGAACATTAAGGACATGGACTCTCACAGGAGTAGGCAGAGCAGAAGTAAGCATTATAAAGAATTATGACAGAAAAGTGAGGAATGGAGGGAAAACGAAAACTTACAGAAGCATGAGAGGGATTCCCATGAGTGGAATGGATTTTCAAGACAGGAAAAGCTGCTGAACTTCCTTATATGGAATTTTTATAGGGCCATTGTAGAAGTGACAGAGGCTGAGGTAATCTTTACTGAGATTAGCTAATTCTTTGGGGTATTGTAGGCTGAGTCAATGGAGGAACCACATGCTCTGTGTCCGTCCCTCTGGCTCAACCAGCTAGAGGATCGTGAGTTGTTTATGTGCTGCCCAGACAGTTGAGATGGCTGTATCTCCTCTTCTGTCTGCCTCTGACTCCAGTTTTGCTAATTGTGGACTTAGATTGTCTATCAGCTAGGAGTCACTTGGCCACTGCTACTAATCTGTGACCTTGCAGGTGTCTTAAAGCTACTAATTTCTCTTTGTCCTCAGGCTTACAAGATCAGCTTTACATGGCAGAGAGCTAATTTTATTGCAGCCTCCAATATTTACTTGCAATCTTTCTTGGCCAGTTCATATTTAGCTCCTTGTCTACAGGTGGCCTGAGAAGTTATCTTTATGTTACAGTTGGCTACATCAGGATCAAGGACACATGCAAGAACAATGGCGGCTCACATTCACTCCTCGAGGACTCAGGTGGCAGGGGTGCCAGCATGCCATCACTGGCCCAGAGCCTCTTCTTCCTCTTGCCTGTGTAGCCTGACTGTAACGCAGCTGGCAGCCCTCACCTACCTCTTCCCCACGCTCTAGACTCTGCTGTGCTGACACTCATTCTTCTGTTTACCTCAAGCCTCTGTCCTCACTGAGACATTGGTGAGCAACTTGCAGTTTCCAGCGTGGGCCCTTCCCTGTTCATACTTATCCTGTGGTGGGCTACCTCCTGCATCACTTCTGCCTCTACCTCCCAAGTGCTGTGACTCCTGCTTCGTGGTGCCACACCCCACTTGAGACTGGGAAGTCCAGAGACTAGCACCTCGCTTAGAAGGAGAGTGTCAAGAGCACGGGCTCAGAAGGAAACAAAGGCATCATTAGGGCTGCATGTCAGTTACATTACTCAGAGCAGGCAGGTGTCCATCAGAGAGAAGGCAGAGGGGAGGTGCAGGGTGGACCCGCACAGCTGCTCCGGAGGACTGGATCTCCAGGACTCTGCATCTGTACCATTTGGGCTGGGGGCAACCAGCAGTCCTCATGGTACCTTCAGAAGACACTTTGGAAGCTGTATTAGTTACTTTTCTGTTGCTGTGGTAGAAGATCGTGGCCAAGGTAACTTACAGAAGGAAGATGACTGTCTTTGGACTAATGCTTCCAGAGGAAGGAGAGTCCATCACGTCAGGGAAGCATGGCGGCAAGATGCAGGCATAAGGACAGGGGCGGGAATCTGAGAGCGCACATCTTCAGACTCAAGCATGAAGTAGAGAGAGTTGGTAAACTGGAAGTGGTTTGAGGCTTTTAATCTCAGAGTCCGTCCCCGGTGATGGACTTCCTCCAGTAAGAATGCAACCCCCATAACCTCTCCAACAGTGCCACCAACTAGCAACCAAGTGTTCAAATGCCCAGACTATGGGGACTATTTCTCATTCAAACTACCACAAGAGTCCATGGTATAGAAAGGGAGTGCTTTGGCATCAGACTGTGGGCACCAGTGGCAGGTGCCTTGAGATAAGAGCATGAGTGGGACAAAGGACAGAAAGACAGAAGACAGTGCCCTGTAGGAGGGAGTCTCCAGAAGGAAGAGCTAACAGCAAGTGTGTGGAGAGTATTCCTCCCCGCTGTGTTCTTGAAACAATCTGTGAACAATAAGTCTCCTCTCGTGGCCAGGTAAGCACAGACTAAGATCTTCAAGTGCTCAGAGCATGTGGAATAGCACAGAAGCAGATCCACAGGCTTGCTGACAATGGGAACAACTGCAACCTGGGGTGGGGGAACAGCCAGGAGGCTTGGCAGTGAGTATGTCCATGTTTTCCAGGAGTCACAGCCATGCTTGAAATAGCCAGAGTCCGAATAGCAAGGTGAATGTTCAAGCCAAATGACGCTTCCCAAGTGCAGCACCAAGGGGCAAATGTGAACTGAGCAAATAGCTCCAAAATTTCAGGGGGAAAAGAGGCTGGACTTATTGCTATCTGAACTGTAGGTGGTCCAGAAAGAATGAACAGACAGGAACAGAAGAGGGATGGCAGTGAAAAGCCGTGGGCAGAATTTAATCTCCTGGACAGCTTTTGATGATCTCAGTTCTCTGACTTCAAGTTAATCAGCCCGAGCCCTCGGGAGGAACGCTGATCTGCATGGTGTCTGCTTCATACTTTGAAGCCCAGGGAACTTCTTCAGGGGGTCTTTGATCTAAGGGGAAGTTTGGAGGGGTGGCTAGGAGAGTGGATGTCAAAGGCAGGTGAAGGTCTGGACTGTAGCTGTCTCAGAGGCTGCCTGGGTACATGCAAATCGTGTCAACAACTGGCTCCGTGATCTCCAGGGTCCTTGTCTTCCATGATTCTTTGCTCAGGCCTCTGATGACCAGACCCCAGCAGCTCTTGTCCATCTGAGCTTGTTGGTTTAAGTCTCCTGAATGGGACTGTCACCACAGGAAAGGGCTCAGTAGCAGGACATGTCAAGACTGCAATGCTTTGGCTTGCATGGCCTGTTTCCCTCTTTTCCTGGGGACTCTGGCCTGGCCCAAGCTCAGAATGCATCTTCTCTCTGCTTTTTCTGGATTGCCTCAACTGCAAGATCAGCAAGAGCTTCCAGCGTACTGATGAGTGTTTTGTACATGTCATGCTTTATTCCGTATCATCATCACCTGCATCACACCCATTCATGGGTCCAGAGTGGAAGCATTCAGTCACGTTCTTTAGCCTGTAGCAGGGAGGGACAAAGGAGAGCATTTGTTCTCAGCTGTGGTTAAGAGGGAACTCTGGCCCAGGATGAAGCTGTTCCAAGAAAACTTATCTTTTTCTACTTCTATCATTGCTACTGACCAAAGAATTCACGTTGAGTGACAAAATGGAAGAATCAGTGTGTGTATGGGGGAGTGTGTCTGTGTGCGAGTGGTATGTGGTACATATATGGTGTGTGGGTGGGTGTGGTGTGGGGGACAGTGCCAATGTTGTGTGTTGTATATATGAGGGTATTGTGTATTTTATGTACCTGACTGTGTGTGTGCCCATATGTGCTACATGGTGTGTGTGGGGAGAGTGTGTATGGTGTGTGTCTGTGTGTGATGTATGTGGAGTGTGTGTCTGTGTGTAGTCGGTGCATGCTAATGTTGTGTGGTACGTGTGTAGTGTGTTATGTGTGTGGTGTGAGGGATGTGCAGTGTATGTGTGGCATGTGTTACATGCGGTGTGTGGTAAGTAATGTCTGATGAGGTGTGGGTGTTGCACCTCCCCCTTGGGTCTCTCTTGTATAATATTAGCGGGACCAGCCTTAATATTATACATCCCAGGGGCTCAGGAGAGAGAACTACTAACAGCGAGGACTATTTTCAGGAAATACAATCTTAGCACACCGAGCTCTATAGTCCACTTGCTTTAATTCCTCTGGCATAACATCCTTTATACACAGCTTCAGTTCTGGTCTCATGTCTAGCTCCTTTCTTGCCTGATTTCTCTCTATACTTATCTATTGCTCACTCTAAGTTCTATCTTAATTCTCTCATCTTAATTCTGCCTCATCTAGGTCCTTTTCAGATTGTTCTTACCCAGCTAGTACTTCCCCGTCTGACTCTTCCTCATCTTCCATCTCATTCCTCTAGTCCTCTCTTCTAGCCCTTCAACCTAGTTCTTCCCCATCTCAATTTGTTCCTCTCAAGTTCTTCCCTGTCTATTTCTTCCATTCTCTTTTCTCTTCTCCATCCTTCATGCCCTGGAAGTCCTGGGTATGTAAAGCCAGGCTTCCAGGGTCAAATGGAGGGGTGATAAGAATCATATTGAGAGGCAATAACCATTAATTATCATTTGCAACCCCAAAGGGAGGTGACCAGTGGGGAAATGAATTAACTAAAGGCTAAATTCTGGTAATATCTAAGAAGAGGGATCTTATGTGCTCAACTGTAGTCTTAAATGTGATTAGTAGAAAATGTTAAGAATCTATAAGTTGCTAGGTCAATAGGAGAAAATAAAACTGTCTTCTTTATTCCTGTGGCTCCTATCTGTCCAAGATATCTGCTGTTTTTCTGCAGGATGGGGGAAAGTGTGTTCAGTTGCTAGGCAACCTGTGTACAGCTAGATGCCTCTGGTGATAGTTAAAGGGAGATCTGGAACTAGAGGTAAGGTTTGGGAAAGGAGGAAGTAAAGATTAATTGGCACATCCGCCAGGCCTTCTCAAACAGGTAGCCTGGATGCTTAAGTCTGTTCTTAGAGAGTACAGAGTTATCTCTGATAAGGCACTTTCTTCCATCTGGGGATGGACCTGGCCGGATGCTGCCAATGATGATAATTACAGAGAGGCTTGGACTGGGGTTCTGGCTGAGCATAGCTGTCAGCATAGAAAGTTATGTAAGTATTCCTAGAAGTGGTTAGGTATGGAGTTAAAGGTCTACAAAGTTAGTAAGGATGTAAGAAAGGAGGGTCCGAGCTAAATTGTGTAAAGCTATTGCTTAACATCCACCTGACCTAGGTAGGCAGTGTCTCCTTATGGAATTTATCTCAAATCAGGAGACTTGCATATGGACTGTTATTACTGCTAGTCCTTGAAAGTGGCCAAGGGAGATATCTGATTCCAGAGAAAGCCTTTCCTGAGGCTGTTCTCCAAATACCTGGAATGTGTGTGTCCAGAGAGTGATCAGTCCACACTGTTAGCCCTCCTTAGGGAAAGGTCAATTGGGAAAACTATGAAGGCACACATGATTTCATAACAGAATACAGCTGATATATAACAAGCCAAGTAACACCAAAAGCTCCTTGGAATTTGGCTTCCTCTGGAGGAAATCCTTGATCTCTCCAGGTAGTGGCTTTGCCATAACCAGCTGAGTTCTTAGGATATATTCCTGCGGCCTGCAGCAGGTCTCCCTCCTTTGGATTAGCCACCTGCAGGACTTCAGTTCTCTGCCTCTGCTCACACTCACGACAGTACAGTGCTGTCCCATGAGGGGCAACCAGACCAGAAACATTCTGGGACCAATACAAGACTCGTTTCTCCAGTCTGGCTCTCCAGTCACAAACCTGATCTTACTTTCTCAACCTCCTGCCTCCTAGATCATATCACTCAATAAGAACCTCACTGCAGAGAAGGGACAGGAATGTAATTAGTTTCCTGAGTGGCAGGAACCCCTTCTTGTTCTCCACAGGGCTTCCTGTCTCCATGTAACCCATCTAGGCTACTCCTCCCACAATCTAAGTTTGATAAACACCCACTTTACACAACGGATAACCACAATGGGACCTTGTGTGCTGGAGGCAACACTCTACCAACTGGGGCAGGGGCTAGGATGCTGCTCAGTGGGTAGAGACCTGCCTCCAAGCCACAAGGTCCTGAGTTCACTCCCCAGCATTGCAAAAAAGAAAAGAAAACCCCACTGTGGTTAGTGACAATAAAGGAGTAACGTGAGGGGTCCACCGGCACTCAGCATGGCCTTGGGATACTCAGGTGTAGTATGTGTCCCACCCTTCATGTTAAGGATCAAGTACTAATCATCGACAGACTTGAACTTCTTAAAGTGACACAGGACACTTATTTAGTTCCCATATGTGTGAAATGTGTTCTCTGATTATCAAAGCCCCCTAGGAAGTAGGGGGGTTAGTAGTAGTTAGTGGTTTCTTTTCTATTCCTTTTCCTTTCTTTTATTTTCTTTTCAGATGGACTGTCACACAGTGCAAACTTGAGACAGACTTCAGGCTAGACTCGAACTTCTGATTCTCTTACTTCCACTGGTGCTGTTGTTATTGGGGCGTGCTACCACATGCAGCTTATTGGGGGGTTATTACAGTCATTCTACAATGCGTGATCGAGGTTCAGACAACCCGAGAACATCCATAAATCACAGGGCTAGTGAACGAAAGAAGCTGGATCTGAAGTCACATCTCACATAGCCTCCATGTCTGCATGACACCTTGGCCCCTTCGCCATCACTGGCAAGTTGGCTGGAAGGTGGCTCAATGTTGAGATTGAGAGAAGTCTGTCTTCCTGAGGGCAGCCCCTGTTTTCTCCTGTTCTAGGCGTCAGATCCCTTTAAAGTCACAGTGACACCACAGATATACATAAAGGACAGGTCAACTCAGCTGTGAGTAGGATCCCTGGGACAGGATGTGGGGGTCTCTCCCCTTTATGAGGCATTTGAGACATTGTCTACTCCTCTCTGAAAGGTGTGTCATGATTTACACACCCAGCCCTTCCGGGAAACCTCCATCTTCCTGTCTTTGGTTCAACTCCTAAACACAATTGTGTTTCCATCCTCAAAAAAAAAATAAAAATAAAAATAAAAATAAAAAATTCCGCCGGGCGTTGGTGGCGCACGCCTTTAATCCCAGCACTTGGGAGGCAGAGCCAGGCGGATCTCTGTGAGTTCGAGGCCAGCCTGGGCTACCAAGTGAGCTCCAGGAAAGGCGCAAAGCTACACAGAGAAACCCTGTCTCGAAAAACCAAAAAAAAAAATAAAAAATAAAAAAAAAAAAATTCCATTCCTGGACAGATCATGTTTCTGTCCTTTGCCATCCTCCTGATCTTACCTCTTCACAAATTACCCACTGCCTCCTGTCTCAATCCCTGCTTGTTCTGCTCTAAGAGGGCTATTTCTTCACACTGTGAAGTGAGAAAGAGGGATGGAGGTGGAGGAGGGAAGGAGAGGAGGGGGAGGAGAAGCCGATCCTGCTCAGGTTGCTGTTTCTCTGTAGCAATCTGGCGTCTGCTTTTTCTGTTACCTTAGTTCGCATTGCACTAGAGCTCGGCGTGGTCAACTCTTTCCTCCTCTCTAAACCACCCTCTGCCTTTGTGAGGAAGCACTTCTCCATGCTGTGCAGCCGTGGCTGTTTCCCTCAACAAGGCAGGATCCTGCAGTTCTAAAGAAGATTTAAATAATTGTATTGAACACTCTTAGTAAGTTCTCCGTAGGTTGGTATCATTCCCTTTGGATAGGAGGAAGGGTGGAGCTTAGAAACACAAACTAACACACTCAAACTTAGTGGAATTAAATACCTCATTCTTTTGAATAAAAACAAAAAAGCAAACCCTTCAAACCTCAGGTTCCCAAGCTGGGTAGCGGTGGTGCACACCTTTAATCCCACTACTTGGGAGGCAGAGGCAGGCAGATTTTTGCAAGTTTGAGGCCAGCATGTTTTACAGAGTGAGTTCCAGGATAGCCAGGGCTGCACAGAGAAACCCTGTCTCGAAAACAAACAAACAAACAAACAAAACCCCTCAGATTCCCAGGCCTTTAGAGGGGTTGGAGGGAACAGGAGTCCCAGGTCATGGATCTGTCTACAAGCCACGTCTCACCAAGCTTTAATTTCAAATTGAGGTTCCATTGTTCGCTAGTTTTGCAGCATCCTGCGTATGTGTGGAAAAATGCCTAGCTCAGTCTCTAAGCTTCCGTGTATTCACTTATGAAGTGGAGAGAGTTACAGGTTGTACTTCCTGAAAGAAGGTATGCAATGGCTGAGGCACCGGGGCCAATGTGGACTCTCTCCCCATACATGTCCACTGTGTGATGAAGGTGAGCACACATGCTAGTGCTTAGGTGAGCGCTGGGTGCCCTTTCAGCGTGGATGGAGGGTAATCTCCAAGGGAAATGGTCCTTTCTGAAAGGTGGTGCTTTCATTACCCAGGTAATGTGGCCTGAAAGGTGAATTTCATTTTGGAATGAAGTACCAATCCCACACTTTCATTACCTGGTTCTCAGTAGGTGGTGGTGTGCTGTCATCTGTGGGGCGCCTCATCAGAGGGCAATCTGAGGTCGCAGGTCCCTTTGTGGAAGTCTTACCACAGGAATTAAGAAACCCAATCAGGCAAGATGGCTTTTAGCAACCTTCATCTGAGAGATGAAAGTTCAAAGGTCCCTGCTCTCCATGCCCTCTCTGACTGTGGGTCATGCAGCCGGTGCTCACAGGCTTCCTGGCAAAGGTTGAATGAATTCACCACTGTTGGTGCAAAAGAGAGGCCTTTGCAAAGCAAGAAATCAGCCTGATGTGTGTCTCCTCTTTGCCACCACCAGGGTCTGAGCAATCCAATGTCATTGTTCATCTCTGACCAAGGCCCAGTGTTTGTGTCCGGGTGTAATTAAAGACTCAACAGTCTCAGGGGAGAAGGGAGACTGGGGCAAGAGGGTTCATTTCCTCAAGGGTAGCCATGGGTGAACAGACTGCACTGTGCCCAGGGCTGACAAGCAGTCACCAGAGAGACCGCCGCTCCTGACTCACTGAGTCTCACTGCATTGTATGAAGGTGTTTCCTGCCCAATGCACAGACATGCTTTCAGATCCAGCCATTGGAACCACTCAGCAATCAGGTATGGTCTCAGCTTGTCTTGGTCACACAAGCAGCCGGATGCTACGGTTTCAAAGCTATGGACATCTCTAGAAGGGTTAGTCTCACCCCATTTCACAGACGAGAAAATTGGGGTGAATACAAACACTGCTTTTGTGATGTTTACATGATGATCCTCAGTCTGACGCTCACTAGAGGCCCTTCAGACAGAAAGCAACTGAACCTTTGCCATTGGAGGGTGGCTTGGCCACAAAAATGGGCCCATCCAACTTCCTGAATCTGCAAAGCTAAATCCTTATGGAGTCTCTTAGAATACCTGAATGTCCCTCAGGTGGTGATTCTGGGCTTTTGTGAAAATTTCATATGAGAACTAAGATAATTTATTCATTTTCCTAGAAACACACAGCAACCAAATGTGTTTTAAAGTCGACACAGTAGGAAGAGACTCCTGGTGTTTTGAGTTTGGGACAGTCACTGTGGGGAGGTTCATCAGGGAGGTAGAAATTCCAACACGACATCCAGGACTGAGATGAGTGTGACGACATGATAGAGATGGTGTTTGTAGCTGTGGGTACATCCAGTGTTCAGAGGAAGACCTAAGGTGCAGAGAAGAGAGAGTGACTCAACACAGCTAAAGGGCAGGCTGAGCAAGCCTAAAGAGTAAGGAAGGGCGAGCAAGAGCCTCTTCCTACTGTGTCGACTTCAAGTCACATTTTATTCCATTTCCAGCACTGAATGGAAGAGTGATGGCATTTTCTGTGCTCTTCTACAAATTGTCGTTCAACACCAGGTAAAACCGACTCATCCAGAATGTGTTCCAGTTTTGATGAATCCATTTTCAAACAGATGTTTGCAGCTGGTGAAAAACAAAATTGGAATGGGTTTGTAAAATTTCTCACTCCAGCTGGCTGTTATATATTCCCCAAAGGCCCATGTGTTAAAGGTTTGGGCCCCAGGAGTTGTGGGAGGTCGTGGAACCTGTAAAAAAAAGTGGGGTCTATGAGGAGATCTTTGGATCATAGGAGGGATTCCCCTGAAGAGCATTGTGAGACCCTGGCCCCCTCGTCACGCTTTCGTGTTTCCTGGCTGTGAGATGAGTGCGTTTGTTCTGCCACAAGCTCCCACCATGTGTTGTTGCCTCACCACAAGCCCAAAGCAACAGGGCCAACTGATCACAGACTGAGAACTCAGAAACAATGAGGCCAAAAACACTCGTTAACTCAGCAGGCTGTCTCGGGCATTTCGTTACAATAACAGGAAGCTGCTCACACTGTATAGGTAGTTATTTGCCATATTTGGTATATAAATCTATGACCATAGAGTAGATTTTCTTTTTAAATTTATGTTTCACTGATTATTCTTTCTGCTGATTTGATTGAGAAATGTGTCAATGAATTCATTAATTTGAAATCAGTTGATTACTTAAATTTTATAAAGTATGACCACATTCATTTTCATTTTTTACAATTCTCTGAATGCTTACATCCCTTTGAGTCCTAATACAGGCACATGTTTGATGCTGTTCATTAAATAGTCACTACTTAAATGCATTGTGCTCATGACCCTTGAGATGTAAGCCTCCTTTGTGATTTGATCTGTTTGTAGTCCACGGAACTACCACCATCTCATCATCTATGAATTCATCATAACTATCGAGGGTTTCAATATGTTTTGATGATCTGATGGTCTAGCAGCATTGTCTGCATTATTCAAAACTGATTTGAAGTCTCTATTAAGTCATTTTATAAAAGATTTACTTGTTTTATGTGTCTCTGTGTGTGCCTACACGTACGCATGTGCACCATGTGTGTGCACTTGCACACAGTAGGGAGATAGGGCATCAGATCCCCAGAAACTGACAAATGGTTATGATCCATTATGTGGGTACTGGAAACTAAACCTAGTCCTCTACAAGAATAGCAAGTGCTCTTAACTCCTGAGCCATCTCTCCAAATCCAAGAAAAGTCATTTTTAAGCTTACACTATTTTCCCCCAATATGTCACTTTTTTCTCATGATATGTGAACTTTGGAATAATCATTAAAGTATCAAAAATAGCTTCAACTTGAAGAATCATAGTATGAGTCCAGTGAAGTCTCCAATGGCCACTAGAATGTTCTGAGGCTTGCAGATGCATAAATAAATCACAGGCACCAACTTGTCGATGGATATTTATAAGCAGCTCATCACAGAAACAAGTCTCTTCAGGCCATTGCTCTATGTTGGTGGTCATTTTGAAGGCCGCTTTATGAAACCACTAGATAGCCAAGCTTCTAGTGAGAGTTAACAATGTGAGTACAATGATGCTTGACACGAATTACTCAGTGTTTGTGCTGTGTCATGGTTACGCCTTATAAACAGGAATGTCAATTAATTTGGTTTCAAGAGATACTCATAAAAAGATGGTGTCTTGGTAATCGTTCACAGAACATTATCCAGTTGAAAGTCTGTTTTGCTTGGATGTTGGTGAGAACAGACTCCTCTGCTTATAGACCTGGTCACTAGACACTTCCTTTCCTAAGGGAAATTCTAGACCTCCAGATTGAGAGCTTTATCTAGCCTTACTCCACACTGAAAATTCCTAGCACAAGAACACTGTATTTTTCATCACACAGTGTTCCCCATCTCCACCCTTTTGTGTGAGACTGGAGTGAATGTGCCATGTGAGATGCTGTTCCCTACAGCCTTTCTCTACCAGTAATCATGAAATATTCTTCTTCAGTTTTAATTTACTGTATCTGAAGTATACATGTCTTACTTCTGTTTAAGAAGTCTTAGCATGGATCCTGAGGGACAGTTCAGTCACTAAATTGCTTATTCCATAAGCACTTTAGTGACCTGAGCTGGGTCTCCACCATCCATAAAAAATACCTGGTTTGGTGGTGTGTGCTTGCAGTCTCAGTGCTGAGGTGGTGGGAATAGGGGATCCTCAGTTAGCCAATCTAGCCTAGCAGATTGGTGAACTCCAGAGCAGTAAGAAACCCTGTCTTCAGTGGATGGATGGTATTTCTGAAGATGACGCCTGGTGGTGTCCTCTGGCCTCTGCACTCAGAGCCCCTACACACGAGTGTGCACACACACTCATGACAAAATGTCTCCCTAAAACAGCATATGCCACGATATTTTTTCTCTCCCTTTGTGTGACATATCTGGACTTAAACTACCATCTCATCATGTGTATATTGTTTGCCTCTCATTTCAGGTTTCCTTCCATTTCTTTTGGTTTAGATATAGTTTGTTTTATTCATAGTTTCATCTAATGATTTGGGTGATAGACTTTCCTTTTCTGTTTTGATAGCTTACTCTAAAAATTGTGAATTTTAACCTATCAATGTTAACTATTATTTTTACACTCTTCTTCCAAATAAGGCAAATTGCTCTGAATATTTGAATTCCAGTTTCTCCATACTTATCTATACACTGGTGTCTATTTTTGTCCTTTGTATAATTTTATTCTTCCCAAACACTGTTATTCTTGGTCTATATAATAAATTAGACTTTGTTTTCACTGCTTATTTCATTGAGACTGTTATTTTCCACATCTCTAACATTCTTCCATCTAAGGAGCACATTATTACACTCCTATTTATGCCCTTCAGACTTTCTTATAATGAATATTAGTTAGTAGAATACAGTCTCAATTTCTAATTTTTTCAAGTTTTATTTTCCTTTCATTCTCAAGGGATGTGTTTACTGGGTACACATGGAATTGGCAGTTATCTTTGTCTTTAGTCCATGGCAATTTTCTTTCCATCAACTTTGGCATTCATTATTACAGCTGGGAAGTAGGCTGCTCGTCTAGTTTTTAGTTGTGAAAATAATGTCTTTGAGCATATTGTTCTGCTTCAAGTGTAGAACGTGTATTTCTGTCCACTTCTGCTCCATTTGGATTCTGGAATCTTCAAGTTAAACTCCTTTGATACTTATAAAAAAGATCGCAGCAATTGAGTTTCTGAATTATGTTAGTTTTCTATTCCTTGTAGAAAACTTCAAACTTGGCTTTCATCTCCTTTATCATGATAATTATCATGCGATGGGATGTCTAATAGCTCCGCATTTGGAGTTATATGTAAATCTACCATCCTAGGATATCCCTCTGTAAGACCAATTTATTTGTACGATCTTTTGAGTTCTTCACTATGTTTGAATTTTATAATGTGATGGATATTGTATTTGAAAAGCCACCTTTGCAATTTATTTGAAATCTAGGGTGCTGTGATGTTCGTTATTATTACATTATTATTATTTCATTTTTCTGGGACACTAGGAGAGAACGATTATTGTCAGTGCAATAGATGAGAACCATGAGATCTCATACTACCAAGTGCATTTTATGTGTTTTTATGTTTGGAGTAAATCTGATTAAATATTTTGTATACACTCAAAGTTTTGGAAGTGCATATAAGAAAGAAAAGGTAAAAACAAAACAAACAAACAAAACCCCAATGCTTTAGGGGCTGTGTATATTGCTCAGTGGTGAAATGTTAACCTAATATGCTTAAGGCCACAGATTGAATTCCCAGCACTGTAAACAAAAAAATGAACAAAACCCACAAATGTTCCCTCTAGTAGATCGTAGTAATTAAACATTTAATCAAGTATTTTGATGAATATTGTACTTAATTAGATAAAAAGATTGAAATTATAACTTCTGTTATTGATCCTAGGTTGTTTTTTAAGTGTGTGTGTGTGTGTGTGTGTGTGTGTGTGTGTGTGTGTGTGTGTGTATGTCTGATACCCACAGATGCCAGAGAGGGCACCAGATCTTCTGGTTGTGAGCTGCCATGAGGGCGCTGGGAACTAAACCCAGGTCCTCTGCAAGAGCAATTGGTGTTCTTAACTGCTGAGCTGTCTTTCCAGCCCCTTACCCTAGACCCACCCCTCTATGAAGGTTAGTGATAACTGTACCAATATGCATATGGTGTTCTGTTTCTTTTAATCTTAGAACTTATCTATTTCTCTGCTTTAAACCCATGCCTGTGCCTCTGTGTATATTCATGATATGCACATATGCGTGTCTTATATTTAATACCATTTCCCTTTCCCCACTGTCTGGGGAGCCGGAAAACTTGCTGCATGAACTATCACAGAGAAGAAAGATTGAGCCTTGTCTCTGGTGTGAGAATAGCTAATATCAACAGAGTTGCTGAGTGGATGTGTTGCACTCTAAATAATCTTGAAAGTCAAATTCTCCATCTGCAGAATATAAGTCCTTTTATTTTGCTTGAGTATTTGTTTTTAAGAAAGCGGCCATTTCAAGAATAAACAAGCTGAGAATTGTAAATGAGGAAAGGATAAATTTTCTATTAAAAACAATAGATTAGAAAGAGAATGCATGATGTTAGAGTATCTAATTCCTGCCCAAAAGGAAATGAAAATTCAACACTCTGGCAAGAGAAAGGCATACTGCCCAGAGAAGATTCTGGCAACAAATTCCAAAGATTTGCAAAGAGAATTTCACAGCAGAGCCTTGCTTCTTACAGTAGCATCTCTAAACCTCTCGCTGGGGCCCCACATCCCTAATCATACTGAAGGGATACAGTTGCAATAACTGGATGAGGTGCTCACAGCAGGGACAGAGGACACTCTGGGGCCTTTAGTGTCTAGGACTGAACCACAGCCCCTAAGGATGGAATGCTTAAGGCAGGGAAGGATGCAATCTGTACCAAGATAGGTCAGTGTAACATGGTTGAGAGTTAAAAAAAAAATAGACTGTCATGATTTTAGCCAACTGATGTTTGACAGACAAACAAAAGCAAGAATGGAGAAAAGAAAGTGTTGTCAATGAGCGTTCCTGCAACAACTGGGCACCCACACGTGAAAAGATGAATCTCAACACTGAGCTCACATCTTTCATAAAAACTTTCTCAAGCCTGGCACCATGGCTCAGCAGTTAAGAGACTCACTGCTCTTTCTGAGGACCTATGTACAGTTCCCCAGCACCCACCTCAGGTGGCTTATGACCACGTATAACTCCAACTCAGAGGATCAGATGTCCTCTTCATGGGTTACCTGCACATATGTGACATGTTCACATAGACAGGCACACATGAAAATAAAAGAGAAATCTTAAAAATTATCTCAAAATGGATTCTATAGCAAATACAAAACATGAAACTACAAAATACCTAAAAAGGTGACATCGGAGTAGGTTTAAGGCTGTAGGCATACTGCCCAGAGAAGATTCTGCCAACAAATTCCAAAGAATTGCAAGGGCAGAGCCTTGCTTCTCACAGTAGCATCCTAAACCTCTCACTGAGGCCCCACATCCCTAGTCACACTGAAGAATAGAGTTGTAAGGACTGGATGAGGTGCTCACAGCAGGGACAGAGAACACTCTGGAGTCTTTAGCTTCTAGGACTGAACCACAGGCCCCAAGGATGGAATGCTTAAGGCAGGGATGCAGTCTGTACCGAGGTAGGTCAGTGTAGAGGGCTTGCCTGGCATGCATGAAGTCCTAAGTTCAATCTCCAGCACTGCCAATAAAAATAACTTAAGAGAAAACCTTGATGACCTTGGGTTTGGCAGACTTTTTAGAAAGGACACCAAAAGCACAATCCATGGCAGAAAGAATTAATAAGCAGAACTTCATTAAAATTAAAAACCTTTGCTCTATGAAAGACAAAGTCAAGAGAATAAGAACACATGTGCAGACTGGGAAAGAATATTTGCAAAGGACATTATCTGATAAAACACTATTATCTAAAATATACAAAGAAGGCTAAAGAGTCAACAATAAAAGATAAACAATCTGATTAAAAATGATTAAAACCTATGGCAGAGACCTCATCTAAAAAGATATTAAAATGGTAAATAGCCATGTAGGAAGGTGTCCTATGTCACATGTCATTAGACATCACAAATGAAAACAACAGTGACATACACCAGGGGTCAATGAGTTCAGCCTAGATTCCAAATGGTGATGAGAATATAGAGGAACATTCTATTCGTGGCTGGTGGGAATCCAGGATGGAATAGCCACTTTCAAAGTCAGTTGGACACTTTGTTACAGAACTAAACAAAGTCTTAGCATTTTATCTAACAACAGCACATCTTAGTATTTGCTCTAAAGGACTGAAAATTCATATCCATAGGAGAACCTTCACATGGACGTTAATGGCAACACTGTTCATTGTTGCCCAGAATGGGAGTCAGTCAAGGTGTCCTCCAAGAGGAGGAGAGGTGAATATGCTATGGTGCATCCAGACAATGGAACATCACTATGTACTAAGAAGAAATGAGTCATCGAGCCAGGAAAAGATATGGAGAAGACTTAAACATATTAGTAGGTCGACGTGGCAAACTAAAAAGACCCTATGCTGTATGTCTCCAACCATTTGTTATTCAGGAAAATACAGAAAATGCAGAGACAGGGAAGAGATCAGAGTTTAAGAAGGAGGGGGGATGAGTAAGTGGGCCCATGGAGAACGTCAGGGCAGTGGAACTATCCCAAGTGGTACAACAATGTTGGGAGTGTGTCATTACACATTTGAGAAAACCCATAAAGTGTGATCTTGATGTGCCAGTGCTGGCTCATCCATTGTCACAAAAGTGCCACTACTTTTGTGTCGGATGGGTCAGTGGGGCATGTGGTCAGTGTATGTACACAGGAGTTATATGGAAATTTCCTGAACTTTCTGACCAGTTTTGCTGTGAAGGGAAATCTTCACTAATAAAGTACCGAATAGATGGTCCCAAGAGCAGTTATGCAGATGCACCCAAATTATCAGAGATCATTGCAGTGAGTAACTCCACCGAAGATTGCAGACCAGCTGCCTATTAACCTTGGGGTCAAAATCTCTTCTCCATCCTTACTATCAGCCTCGGAGCTTGGGTCACTGTAGCTGAAGTTTTCTCCAGTTCTGCCCAGCCCCACAGCTGCTTATACAATAACCATTCAGAAGCTTATATTAATTAAAACTGTTCAGCCATTAGCTCAGGGCTGTCACTGACTAGCTCTTACATTTAAACTCAGCCCATTTCTGTTAATCCATATGTCGCCATGTGTTCCACGGCTTTACCTTGTGCCATTACATGTTGCTCTCTGGACAGTGGGCTGGCGTCTCCTCACTCAGCCTTCTTGTTCCCAGAATTCTCCTTGTCCGTTTATCCTGCCTATACTTCTTCCCTGGCTACTGGCCAATCAGCTTTTTACTTATCAACCAATCAGAGCAACACATTCACACCATACAAAACATCCCACAGCAGGTCACTCTTGAGAAGAATGGATGATGAGCAAGAGCAGAATTCTGAAAAGGACCTTTCAAATGATTGGGTGGTTACCAAGGAGACTGAATCTCCAACTGGAGGTGAGTGCATTTACTTCAAGCGAACCAGTTCAGCTTTTCTGGACTCAGCAGCACTGGGGGCTTGAGGACTGAAATGTGAAGTAGAGTTCAGTTCCTAGAGATGAATAGTGTGCATCCTGGGCCCATCTCTCTGCATGTACAAAGCTACTTAAACAGGGTCCAGGAAGTTTCATGTATAACTTAGATCTTTAAGGAAAGAATTCTGGAAAAATCTTCCTCCCAGCAAATACCACTTGTGAAGCTGCACATGACAGGTGAGGCACACTGACACCTCTTACCAGGGGTTTGTCCCCAACTCTAAAGAGTAAATCCATCGCTTTCCCATTGAATGGCTACAAATGCATGATGAGCCTCATAAGGAAGCCTGCCCATACTCAAGCACCAACAAGACTTGAGGTCAAGAGACACAGATGTCCCCAGATGAGTGAGCTCAGAGCTAGGGAATTCCAGGGCAGGAGCCCGGACATTGTTAAAGCTAATCCTCTAAGAGATCACAGGGTGGACCTGAGGGCAGTGAATTGGAACCCATTTCCTTCTTCCTATCTCTGGAGACTGGAAGGTAGTGTGTCAGGGCCCAGTCTTCCTGTCTCTGTTTGTGCTCAGCCCAGATGCACGCAAGGCAGCTTCAGGAAACTGCTCTTTGTTTGGACTACAAAAAGATCTTCAGATTATGTTTAGGAGAGCCAGAGCAGACAGGTGGCTTCCGTCTCTGAGGTGTAGGCATTGCTGCAGTGTAAGAGCTGCTGCTCTGATGTTTGACCATTTCAGTACTGACAAAGGGATAGAGGGGAGGAGAATTCAGAACACCCAGAAAGGGTATCACTGGGCAAAGCAAACCGGCTTGGCAAAGAAGGTCCCCCCTCACCTTCTCCAGGGTGCCTCTTCAATCTTCTTACCTGAGAAAAACCTGGGTGTGCAGGCTGTACTGCCGAGAGCAGGGCCGGGGGCGACAATGGCAATGGCTGGTTAGAGACAGCAGGAAACACAAGGTTAGCCTTGCCCACGGCTGAGACCATCACCTACTTATAAGGTCAGTATGTGTGACAGGTACAGGAGATGTTGGCAATGGACCCAGTGTCAACCCATGCTCTGACTGGGGATGACTGGAACTTTGGTTAGAATTGGTGACACACTAAGTAAAGTAATATGGATGATGGGTGATACTGTCAACTTGACAACATCTAGAATCTCCTAGGAAACCAGGCTCTGGGCAGGCCTGTGATAGCTATTCAGAGGAGGCCCGTTGTGCTGACAAAGACACACCTTAACTGTGGGCAGCGCCATCCCATGGCTGGGGCCTGGGCTGCATAGAAAATCCATCTCCATGATTCCTGAGTGGGGGTACTATGTGACCCGCTGTCTCAAGCTCCTACTGCTGTGACTCTCCCCCATGACACTCTCTAACTGTGAGCCTAAATAAATCTTTCCTTCTTTGGGCTGCTTGGGGCAGGTACTTTGTCTCAGCAAAGAGAGAAATAATGCATTCACATGGCATCTTTGTCAAATACAATAATGAGGAAAGCTGTAAGCCTCTCAGTGAGAGTGCAGTGCAATTTACAGAGGGAGTCATAGAGATAAATGTAGTAGAGAGGGGGTCATAGAGATAGATGTAGTAGAGAGGGAGTCATAGAGATAGATGTAGTAGAGAGGGGGTCATAGAGATAGATGTAGTAGAGAGGGGGTCATAGAGATAGATGTATTTAGAGAGGGGCTCATAGAGATAGATGTAGTAGAGAGGGGGTCATAGAGATAGATGTAGTAGAGAGGGAATCATAGAGATAGATGTAGTAGAGAGGGGGTCATAGAGATAGATATAGTAGAGAGGGGGTCATAGAGATAGATGTAGTAGAGAGGGGGTCATATAGATAGATGTAGTAGAGAGGGAGTCATAGAGATAGATGTAGTAGAGAGGGGGTCATAGAGATAGATGTAGTAGAGAGGGAATCATAGAGATAGATGTAGTAGAGAGGGGGTCATAGAGATAGATGTATTTAGAGAGGGGCTCATAGAGATAGATGTAATAGAGAGGGAGTCATAGAGATAGATGTAATAGAGAGGGAGTCATAGAGATAGATGTAGTAGAGAGGGGGTCATAGAGATAGATGTAGTAGAGAGGGAGTCATAGAGATAAATGTAGTAGAGAGGGGGTCATAGAGATAGATATAGTAGAGAGGGAGTCATAGAGATAGATGTAGACACAAACAGTTCTATACTCTCTCCCCACCCCAGGCTCAGAGATCACCTCAGAAGAAGGGGTGGAAACACCCTAAGAGTCAGAGTTGTTGGACATCTTCAGTAAACAAGTGCTTGCCAGACATGTAGTGTCATTGCACACATGAACTCCCAGCAGTGGGACTGCTTGACCGCAGCCTGCACAAGATCAAGCCAGCTGAAACCCAGCATAGATGGGGAAGGACTCACGAACCCTGAAGAGCTGTTGACACTTGACGGCTCCTGGGGGAGGGAGAGTCAGCTTTCTTTTGGGACATCAGCCCCTGAGTAACTTCCCACATTCCAGTGGATGGTCCTACACCAGTACTCACACAGACAAGATTAAGTAGACTCAGTGGGTTTAAAGGACAACAACGTGTAGTGATATTTGCTCTGCCCATGACCTTGGGCTATAGGGCCCGAAGGAGGCGGTGCTTCCTGGCATTGTATGTAACCTCTTATAAGGGAAGGGAGAGGGGTCACATGCCCCTTCTCCATGCTCCTGCCTGCAAGGTGGCTTCACACTGGCCAGATCAGAGGACGACTTCAGCTGTCTACTCCATTCTGTATTTGTCAGTGTATCTCAATTTATATCCTAATAAATTCTGTTACCCATTTAATAGACTCACGTGGATTGATCGTAATAACAGTGCACATGACATTGGGAGGTGAGAGGGAAATGTGGTAGGAGGAAGAGGAGAGAAATCTGAGTTGAGGGGTCAAAATGCATTCTCCGTATATATTAAATTCTCAACCAATAGATATTTACCACGGAAACCTTTCTCTGAATATAAAGATAGAATAAGATCGTGTGAGGAAATGGAGTGTGCAGTAGTGCAGAGGATGGAGGGACCAGTGTTAAAGTCTGACCATTTAACAAAGGAGTGAATGAATGCTCAGAAGGGGATGGAGAAGAAGAGGAATGTTACCAGGACTGGTAGGGTCAGATCCTATGCCCTGGCAGCCCTAGCAAGCTGGTCTTGGGCATCTGTCCTCAACAGTTAAAGAAACAATAAGGACAGACAGAGAAAGGAGGTGTATTCGATGAGGCCACACTGCAAAAAGAGACAAGTCAAGTGTCAGTGACAGATCCCTCAGAATCCAGCCTTGGGGTCCTGATGTAAGGTTTTGGTTTAAATTCACAGCAAGGAGCATGCATAACAAGCAGTCCTGGTCAAGGTGTGGTTACAGTCATCGTCATTGTCAGAATATTGTGAAATATCCTTCCCACGATAAATTTTAGGATGACGGGCATAGAACCAGAAGAGTAGGAGGTGTAAGATCCTTAGCGCACTGCTTTTAGGAAGGAAAATTGGGAGAATGGAATAAGTAAAGGGGAAAAGATTTGTTTTCAGCTGGGCTGGAAATGGGGAGAAAAAATTCCTAACTTTTCTTCATCTGTCCTGTAGTAGTCTTACAAAGAGGAGGAGAGGAAGAGGAGAAAATGAAGAGAGGAAGAAGGAGGGGGAAGAGGAGGTGAACAGGAGGAGGAGCAGGAAGGAAGGGGGGGGAGGTTCTTGGGACTGACAGCCGTAAAACCAGAATATTGATCAGCTCTGAGTGGTGTTGAAGATGCTGTGTCCTTGGTTTTGGTCAAAATGAGAGCTTCAAAGGCTTTACCTTTGTGGGTACATGACCCATGACTGGTGAAACACTGCCCTGGGGATCACTGCTCTATTTCTGGGTGAATGTACCCCATCTTTCTGACCACGTTAGTTGTCAAGTACCGAGCTATCCAATATGATGTCTGGTGTGCGTCATGATGGCAGTACTCGTCTTTAAACCCTAGTTGACCTGCACACAACTGAGGCCGCAGCCTTTTGGTTGGTGCTCAAATCAGGTTTACTGGTGAGGCAGCCATTGCGTTCCCTGGAGCTACACTGCCCCTGCGTCTCAGCAAAGAGCACACCGTCCTGATCGTTACCCAGTTGCCCTCCTCTTGTTCTTCTCTGCTGCTCTCTGCCTTGGTCTTGACTCTGAAGACTTACCCTATTAGACCTGAACCCCCTAGTTTGTGGGGGCCAGAGGAGGATGCATCCTAAGACTGGAGGGCTAGGGTAGAGAGGAAACCAGGGTTCGTTCCCATGTGTTCCTTCCTAGGTAGAGGTACTTAGCGAGGCCCTGCCCTTCCCTCACTGCAGCTCCTGTTACCTCCTGCCGCTCAGCCACAGCTCCCAGTTCCCAGGCTGGGAACACCTTCCGGAAAACCTTAACATCCTGCTTGGTTCTCTCTCCACACTCTGTTCCCATCAAGCTGTCTGGGGATTTTCTCAGGTCACTACCACTGCCCTCTTAGTTTATCTGGACTGTTATAGCAAAAAAAATACAATGGGCTGAGCAGCTTAAACAGTAGACACTGGATTGTCACAGTGGTCAGGGCCTGAGGGATTTGGTGTCTACAGAGGCTCTATTTTTCTAGTTCATCGTTAGCCACATTCTTACTCCATGTTCACAAGGTGGGAAAGATAAGTTCTGAGAGTTCTCCCGGCCCCGCATCTTCTCCATTCAAAAATACCTCAGGTCAATTGGCCAGAGATGGAAATCAGGACACAGTCAAATGTAACACCTGTGGTTCACTCCTGACAGCTGCCATAGCCTGTATGGAACATTTTAGCATGTGCTGTATGGTCTCTTGGTGCAGAAAATGTTAGCAATTGGCAACAACAACAAAAACCTTTCTTTTCTTTTTTCCCCCTGAGACAAGGTCTTACTATGTAGTCCAGGTTGGCCTGGAACTTGTAGAAATCCACCTGCCTCTGCCTCTAGAATGCTGGAATTAAAGGCGTGATTGGAGCGATGGCTGAAATTAGAGTAGAGATGATGATAGCAGAATGAAATGATGCCAAGCAGCTTTTTAGACAAATCTCACAGAAAGGACAACCAAAAACCTGTTCTTGCGGTAGTATTATGCTAAGGGCACTAAGCTCATCCCCAAGGGTTCCATGCTCATGAGATAAGCATCCGCAAAGGCTCTGCTTTCCCATGTTAGGTGTTAACCTTTCCACACATGGGCCAGTGACATGGTTCAATGGATATAGGGGATTGCTGCCAAGCCAAGGTCTATCCACATAATAGAAAGAGAAAATCGACTCCTTTAGGTTGTCCTCTGATCTTCTACCTTCTGGCAGACACCATGGCACAAGCGTACACACACACACACACACACACACACACACACACACACGTTAGTGCGATAAATAAATGTAATAAAAAATTAAAAGTTTTCTACATGGAAATGGGAGTGTGGGGATAAACACAGAAGACCTTACTACTGTGGACAGGAAAGCATCAGTGCCACCTCTCTGAGAATGGAGTTTCTGTTCTTGCCAATGCATCTTAGAATCTGGTGTTTGAAAACGGACTTCAACGTTGTCTCCAAGCAGAAGGGTTTTTGAAAGAGCGTGAAGATCAGAAGAGAGGCAAACTTCAAGAGATGATTTTGAGTCCTCTAGGCACCCCCAGGCTTGAGAGTCTCCTCCAGACAGGTTACCCGCTCTGTGACCACCTCTCCTCTGCCCTGTTAACCCTGGCACCACGAAAACCCTCACCAAACTGGACATGTTAAAATCTGTCTAAGCTTTTTGCCATGACCTTTACCTGTTAGAGTAACAAGAACACTTGAAGACATGAAACACTCCCCATTAGTTCAGAGGTGGACATCCTGTTGACTCAGCTCAGATCTTGGAGTGAAAACAAGCCCTGGGGTATTTAACAAGGGAACTACCTGATATTTAATGAGGCATAACAGAAACCATGAGCATACGCTTGAGGAATTTATTTGAACATATCCACTCGCAGAAGCACCATCCTGGTATGATTTTCACAAACCTTCTATTATCATCCCATTTCCCTTGGTCAAATCCATCTATTTTTACTGTGGGCCACCTCTGTGAACATATGAATTTCTAGTCTGCCTTTAGTTCCAGAGTCTCATTCCATGGGGCAGTTTGGGGGATCATTGTCATGGGGGTGTTGGTGGCTACATAATATTCCCTCCATGGATGTCTTGCAATGCAGCCTTCCATCCCACCATCACCTCCATCCCACCGTCCCCTCCATCCCACTGTCTCAGAGGAATGGAGGGGAGGGATGAAACTGAGAGGGAATTTGCTACCTCATGGTGTGAGAAAAGGTTGGGAGGACCAGGTTAGGTCATGAGAAGTGACCATACTGGACTACAGAAAATAGACTTTTTTCCTCCCGATAATCAAGAAAACCAGACACGACTCTGACCATTATGCTTTTACTTTCCTAACACAGAGTCCTGATGTGAGAGCCAAGTAGCTGTGGTCCATCCTGGAGATGGGTCAAGAAGCTAAGGGGAGCTAAGTGGGAAAACTCAGCGCTGACAGGACAGCCCTCATCACGAGGCTGAGGCCTCACCGTAGGGCAGAGGAGATGCACTTTTGATCAGTGGACAGAATTAACAGGGTGACAGCTTTGGCCTCAATCACAGGGACATTCTCTAATCATCCCAACTGTCACACAGTGGACTGGGTGATGTGGAGAATGCTGAGACCCCTCTGCACAGTGGACATGTGCTGGCTGGCATGCCATCTGTCAGAGATGCCATCAAACCTGACGACTTGCTTTAAAAATAACTTTCTGTAATGGTCGTTAGATAGAACATGTCCATGGGAGACTGTTTAGAAAAGAAAGCATTAACAAGAAACCAGAACTCATCCTGAACCCCACATCCCCAGGTGAGCCCTGGGAACAGTACACATACCATTTGCTTCTCCTTCTCAACACATAAAACCTCATATTTAAAACCTTATAAAAGCTTGATTGTGATATATGCCATAAATTTTCACAAAATATACATGCACTGCAAATACATTTTAGTACTTTTTTCTCTTTGTTTTCTATGTTTTGCTGTATTATTAAATAATATCCAAAAGCAGGACTTTGATGTTGTATATGAATTGGTCCTTGGATAAAAATGTTTAGTGTTGCCCCCACAAATGTTTGTTCAAATATCTTAAAAACTGTATATTTTATCTCTTTGAGGAAAAACCTTAGGCATGGAAATCTTGGTTCAGAAAACAGGGAGAGTTTCTTGTTTGAGATTGCTCTAGTGCTATGGGTCAAGCCCAGAGCCTCACCTGAGCTAAGAAACCGCTTTGCCCCTTAGATATATCTGCAGGCCTGAGGACAGAGGCATTTGCAGGGCTGAACATGGATGAGGCCTCTAAATAATATGTATCAGTTTGCAGTGTCAAAAGTAGTTTATAGGCGATTGTTTTATCATATACATATTATATTTAGTGATTTAATCATTGGGGAGCTGAATTTGTATTTCATTTTCTGATAAAATGAACTTTTGTTAATGTTTTGAACAGTTTTAATTATCTGCTCCCTCTCACTAGCTTCTTGGCCTTTGGAGATCCATATTTTCTTTATTAATCTATGACATTATTATGTGAGATTACTACCTTGTCATATAATTACAAGTATACATATATAGTAATTAAAATTTAAATGCTTTTAAATCTTTACATTATGCAAATCTATCTTATTTTAAAAGTGATTTTCAGAAACAGAAATGTGAAATAATATCTCACTAATCTCTAGTTCTTTCTTTCCTTAAATCTAGAGGTTTAATATGTAAAATATATGCTTTGGTATTTTATTATGTACACTATTATAAGTATAATAAATTACTTTAAAATATGTAAAACAATATTGTAACATAACTATATTTTACTTTTTTTCCTCCAAAGTTTATAGTAGGAAAACTAAACTCATTCATTTTTTTGTAATATTATCATATTTGGTCTCATTTCATACATTAATTTTTTATGTTACAGATACCTATTTTTCTTCTAATATGTTAGTAACCAAATGTTTTAATTTTATTAAAAGTTAATATTACATTTTTAACATTACAACGATAAAATAAAACATGCATTTCTAATGACAACAATTTTTTTTTTTGCAAAATATCTCATTGCCCTCTGGTTCTCTCTCTTCTGTCTGTCTCTCTCTCTGTTCATCGTTCACTCTTTCTCTCTTATTTTCTAGGTTAGAATTATTGAAGATTGGGCAACTCTTAGCAGTGTAGTGCAGTGGTTAGGTGAGGGCTCTAAAGACTGACTTTCCAGATTTGAATCTTCATTCTATATAACTGCATGAGTCTGTTACCTATGTAATCTCTCTGTGCCTCAGTTTCCCTGTCTCTAAAGTGGAGATATGGCAGTATCTTCTTCAGAAGGTTTCTGGGAAGAGGAACCCACATATGGAGAGAACACCCAGGGCTCACTGAAGGTGCTGCCAGTGACGACATTCATTCTGAGGCATCAACATGCTAGGATCAAGCATCTCAACTCTTAAGTGCTGGAAGAAGGAGGTATGCATGAGTGTACTGTGTATTGTGTAGGTGTGCTGATTTTAAATAGAGGATATGTATTAGTTAGGTTTCTGTTGCTGTGATAAAACATCATAACCAAAGGCAAGTTGGGGAGGAAAGGTGTTTTGTTTTGTATTGGCTTACAGGTTATATAATCCATCATCAGAGAAAGCCAAAACAGGAACTCAAGGAAGGAACCTAGAGACAGGAACTGGAACAGAAACCATAGAGGAATGCTGCTCAATAGTTTGCTACTCATGGCTTGTCCAGCTTACTTTCTTATACAACCCAGGAATACTTATACTGCCCAGGGGTGGCAACACCCACAATGGGCTGGGTCCCTTCTTATCAGTCATTAATCAAGAAAATGCCCTACAGACTTGTTTATGCGTCAATCTGATGAAGATATTTTCTTAATTGAAGTTCCTTCTTCCCAGATGACCGTAGCTGGTGTCAAGCTGGAAAAAAATCCAATCAGGACACTATTCTTAATAATTGCATTCAATCAGTTGAATGCCCTATGAGCAGTAACAGAAATGTCTTAGGGAGGAAATAGTTCTGCCTCAAGACTTCAGCAGAGAAGTCTGTTTGAGTTTCTATCATGCTTACCTGCCCTCAGGATGGAAGACTGGCTGTCCTCACAGAAACAGGAATTAATAAATCCCCTTTAAAATCTCTTTATGCACACTCTCTCTCCCACCTCTCTTTTCTCCCCACTCCTCCTATAGCTGAGTTTCTCACTTTTGTTTATGGCTCATTAGGTTGATCTACTTCCCAGCATGGCTGATGAAGAACAGCACAGGTCAGGAGAGTACCGAACCCTTATATGTCAGCGGGGCACTCCCTGGTGACTTCATACACTTTTATAAAGCTTCACCCACCCCACCCCTGCATGAGGGGACTTTTCAAGTGGAGAATGTTGTTCCATCTTTGCTTCTATGTGAGCTACTTGTTGCAGTGACCAAACACGAAGAAAGAATTTGAGGGAGGAGGGTTTGAGTCATGGAAGCCACTCAGGGCTGTGGTGGCAGTAGTGTAAGGTGGTTTGCTGACAGGAAGTGGAGCCGCACTCCAAACCTGACATCCTGTACCTCAGTGACCACTTCCTCCAGCAAGACCCTGCCTCTTAAAGATACTGCAGCCTCAAAATGGTGCCACCAGCTGGGGACCAAGTGCCCAGGCACGTGAGCCTGTGGGGGACATTTCACACTCAGACTCTAACTACTTAAAAAAAATCATTTCTTTCTCCACCTTCTCTGTTTCTTCCGTTGCGGTTCCTGTAAAATTTGTGATGGAATAGTTCCAAGTCAATTCAAGCAAATCTGGACTTGTGGGCTGAGCTGATTTGGAACTTCTCAACAGTCAGAGGCAAGAGAGATATGGATGGTGGAAACACCGATGTCCAGTGCCAGATCCGCATGGGAACAGGTCAAGTCTTCAGGGTGGATCCAAGGGAGGAACAGACTGGCATAGAAGCCACCAGGAGATCAGGGTCCCTCTAGGGTCTTCTGCTCTTTTTTTCCCCATCTTTGTTTTTCCTAGACACCTATTTTTTAAATCTTTCTCTTGAATTCTGGGAAGATTTTAAAAGTGATTTTCTGATTGATTGGCTTAGTTTTCTATTTTCTTTCAGTCTGCTGCTCATGCTTATATATTTATTCAAAGTATTTAGAATTTGTTTAATTTCAGATTTCACCTTTTCATAGATAACATCTTTTAATTTCGTTGAAATTCTTTTAAAAAAAAATCTATTTTTCTGCTTCCTACAATAAGTCAATATCCTGGACCTGATTTGCATAAGTAAATACTCATGCCAATTACACACCCTTTCCTTATTCTTAACCATTGAGCAGTTTTATAAAACATGAGGGCTTTATTCCATTGGATTATTCTTAGATTTTTTATTTGTTTGTTTGTTTGTTTGTTGTTTGTTTTTCGAGATCGGGTTTCTCTGTGTAGCTTTGCACCTTTCCTAGATCTCGCTCTGTAGACCAGGCTGTCCTCGAACTCACAAAGATCCACCTGGCTCCCGAGTGCTGGGATTAAAGGCATGCACACCACCGCCTGGCTAGATGTATAATAAATGTAAACTGGAACAGAGCAGGGCTCGCTGTACACTCCCTGCTTCTGAGATACTGTTTTGCACACCATCAGGATTGATGGTAGATTCACTGAGGAGGGAGAGGTCTCAGTAAGTTTGAGACTAGGGAGGACTGCATGGTGAGGTCCAGGCCACCCAGAGTTACAGAGTGAAACCTATCTCTAAATAAATCAATAAATAAAAATTAGTAATTATAAAAGTTAGACCACCCCCCTTGCAAAAACATGCATTTTACAATTATATGTATACCTAGCTATTTCCGTATCAAATTAAGCCTTTCAAATACAGATCATTTTACCAAGATGATACTGTTTTTATAATTTGAAAACAAAAACCAAATTTTTCTTGTAACCTTGATAAAAATCTCAAAATTCCACATGTCAAATATTTTATATTTTACCCCCAGCATTTTAAAGGAGATCTCGGCTTTCATGTATTTCAATGGACTGTGTGTTTGTTCTTAGCCAAGTGTGCTTTTGATTGCTGGAGTTGTTTTGATGACTGAATTGTCAAGTCTATCTCCTTCACACATTTTATTTTAAAAGAATGAAAGTATGTCCATACTCTTCTTTATATCCTTTTGTCAGCACAGATACTAGAATTTTTGTTTTAAGGCAAAAGTGTGTCAACTGTGATTGAACTTACATTACAGATTTGTCCCCCACCCCCAGAACACTGAGTCAACAAAGCAATAGCTAAAGAATTTTATGAAGAAAAGGGTGGGACCCCAAAACTATTCCCATGAAAGTCAAGTTTAAAGGATGATGCCACCTGAAGACCATTCTCAAAGAATCAGGAGTTCAAAATCAGCATTTGTGTGGTTTTGCCTGAATAATCCCAGGATAAGGCTATTTAGGTGGTGAATTTGGTGTGTTAACCATGACAGTGTCTGGGTCCCAGTGATTGGGTCAAACATTATTTAAAATGTCTCGGAGGGTGTTAACAGATGAAATTCACATTTGAACAGATGGGAGTTGTTTAGCATTTTGCTGCCTTACATGAATGAGTCACAACTAGTCAATCCAATAGCACGGAAGGCTATTGGATGTGAGAGGATGTGCAGTAGATCGCCTCTGAACTTGAACTTTAGCTTAGACTCTGCTCTTGTCTCCAGCCTGCCTACGCACCCTGTAGGGGCTTGGTAGTTTCCACAGTTGCGAAAACCAATTTCCTAAAACATCTCTCTCTCTCTGTTTATGTGTGTATCCTATTGATTCTGTTTCTCTGGAGAAAACTGACCATTATAGACACAAATCTACAATGAGAGACAGAAATTAAGGTACAAAGTAAGATGAGGATGAAGACTTGGTCAGAGATGAATCAGAAATTACTGATTAATAATTTAAGGACAAATCAATGGAAAGAGAAAATTAAAGTGACATAAAGAGGACATGAGGAGAGTAGTAGATGACTTCCAATTCAGCTTCGAGGTTGGGCGTGACTGCGCCTGTCCTTCTGATAGCAGCATTGATGGAGGGTCCCTAAGTAAACACAATTCAAAATGGCAGCCAAACATGAAAACGTTGGGTAAATAGAGAACCTAACCCCACTGTACTGCAATTCATTAATAATGATAGAAGTTTGAAACTCCTGGTCATATTATCAGAGACAGTCAGGGGAAGAGAGAGGCACATGAAAATTTTAAATCTGAATTAGAGAAATGCAGAACAATCAAATCAGTTAAAGATGGCTTTTGAACATTTATGTAATTAGAAAAGGTAAAAATAGGATGTACAACTTCTAAAATCCTGACACAGGGAAGGAAGATTATTTGGAAGAATATGGAAACATATTTTTGAAATCTCATGAGCAGGAAAGGTAAGAAGCAACATAGACCCACAGGATAGAAGTTTACGTAGGGACAAATGCGCATCTCGGAAGTGGCATGTCTCAGTCATGCACTACATGAAAGGGGTACAGCTTCCTGCCCACTGAAGTCTCTTTCCAATGTCATGGAAAACATACTTTTCTGTGGTTTAGGAGAAAAACATATGAAATATAAACCCCAAAACAGAATATAAGAAGATAAGTAAAGATTTGTTAAAGAAATAAATGTGTGGGAATTAGACTTACCACTGAAGCAATATAGGATTTAAGACACACATCTCATTGCAAGACAAAGATGGTCACAAAAATCCAAATTCATGTAGGTTTGTTTATTCTCCTAAGAGGAAGAAAGACACAGAGGGATTGGTAAACTGAGGAACGGCAGGGAGACCCAAGTAGGGCAGAAGGAAGCTGAGACATGGACCAGAGTTGAAGTGCAGAGAAACCCAATAGAAAACGATCCAGGGATCTTTTCTCTCTCAGACACATCCCTGAGCAAATATTCCCATCACCTCACAAAGCTCGAGGGTTATTTTGGGCCCCTCTTATGTGATTTAAGCACGTTTCAACTCTAAATAGATCAATCCAAAAGTGATTTATTTTTACCTTTAGAAGATCTTTTAAAACTTTCCAAAGCATAAACTTTATAAGTCAAATGTTAGCTATGACTTATATAAAATTTGTGTTTCTGCTTAGGAAGAAATACCACAGATAAAGTGACCAGGCACCTAGCAGAGACTGGAAGAACACATTTACTCCCAGAGTGAAAACACAGGACACACCATAGGGAGATGGGAAGAAACAGAAGAAACATCATAGAATGAGACTTTAAGAGATGTCTCATGCCACTGGTAATTTTACTTCTCTCATAATATATTTTTTTTCTTTTAGTGGACATAATTGTTCACATTAGGGAGCACAGTGTAACATTTCACCACAGCCATCACCTCAAGCATTACCATTTCTTTCCGTCATAAACACCCCAAACCCTCTCTACCATTTATTTTGAAACACACAATTACCTGCTGTCAGCTACACTTACCTTACTCGACATAGCACACTCAAAACTGAGGAGGACAACAGGAGACTGAAGACCTCTGTAGTGATATGACTAAGAAGTGTCCCCCATAGTACTGGCCATTCAATCACTTGGTCTCCAGAGTTGGTGGCAGTGTTTGGGAAGGTCGATGTGGTGCAGCCTTGCACAGCTGGAAGAGGTATGTCAATGGGGTTTCTTGAAAGTCTTATCCCTTTCAGTTCACTCTGCTTCATGCTTGTGGTAAAAGACAACGCTCTCAGCTTCCTGGTCCATGCCTCCTTAGCATAGGGAGGAAATGCTCTGAAACTATAAGCCCAAATGAACTCTTCCTTCTACAAGTTGCCTGGTTTATTACAGCAAGTAAACCTAACTAATGTAACCCCCCTGCCATGCCTCAGGATTAATACTGTGAAAATCCCATCCTTCCAAAAGCAATCAACAGATTCAATGCAACCCCTTCAAGAATCCCAACACAGTTCTTCATGGAAATTGAAAAGAGATTTTTAAAGTTCATATGGAACCACAGAATGCTCAGAAGAGCCCAAAATGATCTTAAACAACAAAAACATTGCTGGAGATATCACCATCCCTGATGTCAAGTCATACTCTAGAGCTATAAAAATAAACACATCAGGGTTGGGGATTTAGCTCAGTGGTAGAGCGCTTGCCTAGCAAGTGCAAGACCCTGGGTTCGGTCCTCAGCTCCAGAAAAAATAAATAAATAAATAAACACATCATGGTGCTGGCATAAAAACAGACACAGTGATTATTGAGATAGATTTGAGGACTCACGTATAAGGGTATGATCCAACAGCCACCTGAGTTTTAATAATGAGGCCAAAAAAATCACATCAAAGAAAAGATGATTAATTCATCTTTCAATACTCATTAGATAAGCTGATTTTTATAGTAAATGGCAGTTAATACAGAGGCCCACAACTAGTCAGGGTGCAGATAATGCCTATGGAGAACTCCACTTGAAATGGAACAATGGTACTTCTATATCTCTCCTCTTCTCCACAAGGCTCAGGACTCACAGCAAAGGAGAGAACAGGAAGATTGTAAAAGCCAGAAACAGTGGAGGTCTGCAGTGAAGCAGTATTTGCCAGACACAACAGCAGTTACATACTTGAACTCATAGCAGCTGGGACTTCATCTGCATATGATCTGCAGAACATCAAGCCGGCCAATGTCCCAGCATGGATGCAGGAGGAACCATGATGAGTCTCACTTCTGCCTAAGGAACTATGGGCAACTGATTTCTGCCAGGGGAGGGAGACTCAGTTTTCTCCAGAGACGTCACCCTTGAGATGCTACCCATGCTCTGGAGGGTAGCCCTACACCCATTCAGTACAGGTAGTACTGAGTGGACTCTGTGGGTTTTTAAAGAAAAAAGAACACAAGAAATTGGGAGGGGAAAACAGTGAAGAGAAATAGGGAGGAATTGGTGGGGAAAGAGAGGAGGTAGATTAGATCAAAACATATCTTATGCATGTGTAAAATTCTCAATTAATGAAAAAGGATAAAGGGAAAAAAGAAATTGTTTCCTTGTTCAACTGCACCGTGTGACCCACAGATTTCTCTCTGCATCCCCTCACCCACACCTTTTCCAGGCCATGGTATGAGATTTCACTTTACACTCAGCAAGTCAGTTAAACAAAAAGTGAAGTGATATAGTTTGTTGGCAAAGACACTGAAAGCAACAGCGCCCCCCAAAGGGCATCGGGGATGTGGTTACATGTGTTGAAATTACAGAACAGCGCCCCCCTGAGGGCATCGGGGATGTGGTTACATGTATTGAAATTACAGATGCACAACGACCCACCAGTCTCTTTGAAGAAGGTGTACTGGAGAAGGGTGATTTTCAGCTGTAGAAGTTTTACCCCATAGGACATTTAATTGTATTTGGAGACATTTTTTTTTTTTTGGTTGTCACAATTAGGATGTTGTTGGCTGCTGCTTGGTGGAACCTGAAGATGCTGTTAAATGTCTGCCATGTCCAGAAGAGGCCTGAATAAACAGGAACTGTCCAGACCTAATGTTAATTACATGTAGCTTCAGAATCCTGTCTCTAAGAAGTCTTTAGTAAAGGTGTGGAAGTGGACTTGAATGTGGTAGTTTATCACAAAATCGTTTGTGGACGTGCAGAGTTGGCACACAGAGGGTCTAATGTGAAGTAAATAACATGTGCCATGTGATAGATACACATTAAATTGTGTGGTGTAGTCATGGAAAAAGAACACACAATAATACAGACAGATCTTAAACCAGATGTGGTGGTATACAACAGTAATCCCAGGGGCTTAAGGGGTACAGGCAGGAAAGTCAGAATATCAAGATTGTCTTTAGCTACAGAGTGAGTGGAAGCCTGTCAGATCTTGTGAGAGAGAGGGGGGGGGGGAGAGGAAGAAGAAGAAAACAAAACAGACAGATCTTAAAGAACTGTTGAGTCAGAAAAGGTAAGAAATGGAATTTAGCCAATAACTCAGTAAGATGTAAATGTAACGCGCGCGCACGCGCGCGCGCGCACACACACACACACAATGCAGCAACATATTTTACGAGATTATAACATCTCCAAAGAAGAGCAGAATGAATGAGTGTGTGGGGAATAAACTAGATTAATGCAAATTAGCTTAAAGAAGAGGAGAGCCTGGCTTGTACCAATAATAACATCATCTCATGAGACAAAGAATCTTATTAACTCAGCTCCTTGGCACTGATGTAAAAAACAAATAACCAGGGCTGGAGAGATAGTTCAGTGGTTGGGAGCACTGCCTGCTCTTCCAGAGGTCCCAGGTTCAATCCCCAGCACCCACATGGCAGTTCACAACTGTCTGTTAAGTCCAGTCCCAGGGGATCTGACACCCTTTTCTGACCTCTGTGGGTACCATGCACATACAGGGTACACAGACATACATGCAAGCAAAACACCTGTACACATAAAGTAAGTAAATAAATAAAAACAAATATTTTCCTGAACCTCTTCTTCTATGGAGGATGTTATTCTTTTCAAGTGATCATTAAGCATTAATAAAGCATTTGAGGATGCAGTATATTAGGAAGAAAACCTGTATATATTTTAAAAATAAGAACTTACAATAATTATTTCACAAACGTTAAGAAAAAAATAGGTTAAACTGAAGTCCTTTGAGCTCTTAAATGAAAAGCACTGAGGTTGTTCCTGGACCAGAGAGAAAAAAAAAAAAGTAATCACACACTATACTAGCAACAAGGACAAAGGCAATTTTGCATCAAAAACTTATTAGATGTACTCAAAGTTTTATTTAATATAAAATTCATAAGACCTCTACTGCCTGTGCTATTAAACAAGAAGGAATATAAATATTTGATCTAAGCAGTCACCTCAAAATATTGGGAAAATAACTTCAAAATAAATCCAAGGAAACTTGGAGGCAAGGAGGTAAGTTGAAGAATTCAATATTAAAGCACCTGAAAACAGAGAACGAACGTGTTCTTTGGAAATTAAGAAAAAGAAGTGAAAAAAAGCGGTCAGAAAATCCTCACCTGAGCTGTTCAGGCCAAGAGCCTGGGTGGAAGTTTCTTCCTCAGGATGGCATTCTGGGCGGCAGAATGGCATTACAAAGGGTCGGGGTTCACCAGACGCCCTGTGGGAAATCAGCTCAGACCCACCCATGATTCCTCTGTCCACTCACACTCCGGCCTGACACCAGCGAGGCAGGCTCCCTCTGTCCCGCTTCCACTGTTCCAAGTCCCTACTTGTGGTGTCCTGCCCTGGGTGAAGACAGTCTCACGTGCAGGATGGCTTGGTTGTCCCTCTCCTGTTGGAAATTCTCTGCATAATTACCACAAAGCAGAGTGATTATCATGACATACACGCACTAGTATGTGCTGGCCTGGGAGTCCTGCTGTGCCAGGACACGCTCATCATTGCCTGTGACAAGAGCCCCCTTGCGCAGGAAGAAGTGTGGTCCAGGGATAAGCCTGGCTGAACCCTTTTGTCCCTTTGCATGCAGCGGACAACCTTCCTTGGTTTGAGGAGCTGTGTAGGGTTCCCTCCATGTTGGTCATTCCAACACTGTCTTGGGAAGGTCATCAGGGTAAGTCACCTTCTCTCTCATCTAGAAGTCAGGCATCAGTCCTTGTTCCTGAGCAAGCTGAAAATATGAATCTTCCTTCTAGATTATATTAGCATTTTCTCATATTAATAGCCCATAATCACATATGGAAGATTTTTTTTAACTGCCACTTATTTTCCTAAAAATAACAACTTGCCAATTTCACTTCAAAACTATTTTCATTAAAAAAAAAAAAAACACCAGCAATACAGACATACACAAAGAGGAGAGTTAATAACTTTCCTCCATGCGCACTAATTTTACCCAGCCTCCTCCACATGCTGACTCATGCTAACAATCTGTTGTGTATGTTTCCATAGCTCCCTCTCTGCTCACACGATTTATGTTAAACATTTAAAAACATTATTCTTCATATTTTTGTGTTGACTGTAAATCAGCTTCCTATCTGGACTTCCTTTGTTATGCAGTTAATTTGGGGGCAATGGAGGGGAGACCTCCCAAAAGAAGGCGTGGCCATGTAGCCAAACTCGTCCACAAAGAGCCATCATTCAGGTTTGATGTCAAACGTTTAATCGCCAAGGCTGGCGACAAAATATGTGTTGCCAGTGTATTGGTTGTTGTTGTGCTGCTGTGTCCAAGGCACCTGGTAGAAACACCTCAAAGGAGGAAAGGCTTCGTCTAGTTCACGGTCTGGGGGAGAGGGGATTTTAGTGCATCACAGCTGTGAAGGCGGGGATGAGAAGGCTCTGTGTATAGAGTTAGGAAATGAGGTTGGGGCTTCTTGGCACGACAGTAGCTGTGTTAACTGCTTCTCTGTTGCTATGATTAAGTACCGCGAGACCAAGGGTAATTTAAAGAAGAAATCGTTCATTTGGGCCTACAGTTGCAGAGGAAGAATCCATACTGTGGGGAGACACTGCAGCGGATAGCTGGAGTAAAAAGCTGAGAGATCACCTCTGCAGCCTAAAACAGCAAGGAGAGAGAGCGAGCTAGAAGTGGATGGAGGCTCCAGCCTCTCAGAGCCCATTCCCTGTAGCGTGCTTTCTCCAGCAAGGCTGTACCTTCCCCCTCCCCGGAATCTCCTGAAACAGCACTACTGACTGGGGACCAAGTGTTCAAAAGCCTGAGCCAAGGAGGGACATTTCACATTCAAGCCACCACACCAGCCAAGAAGCAGAGCACACAAGCCCGCAGCAGGGACAGGCGTCACGTTCAAAGGTGGACCCCTAGTGACCAACCCTTTTCCACCAATCAGCTGGGCCCTGTCTCCTAAAGGAGCCTGGGAACAGAACTGAAAACTTAAGCCTCTGGAAGACTTAGCAGATTTAAATTGTAACAGCTAGAGGCAGATCATGTTAGAAGACTCTGGGTACGATCTACTTTTGGACTACTAAGAGAGTCTGAGAAAAAAAAATTTTTTTTTCAGAAAATGCTACAATATCAAAGATAATAAGAGAAAAACTGCCTGTGGGCTAGCAATAAGTTAATACATGGTTTCCAGGGAATATTAAGTCCTAAGCAAAATATTCATGTGGCCAAAAAACAATGGCCACCATTTGACCACCTAGGAACAGCTGCCGCAGGGCATCCTGGGCTCTCCGCGGTCGCTCAAATGCAGACCGGCATGGCCTTGAGGGCTGCAGAACCAAGAATAATATTTCAAGCCAATTTCCCCTCCTGCTGCTCTGATCGCTCCAGCGCAATCATTCCAATTCGGGCTTGATATTTGCTGAAGCTTACTTATCCCCCATGGCTTGAAACCAAATTACAGAAGGATAGGATAGTTTCGCTCCATGCTAGTTTGGACAGGTACAAATATTTGAAAGGCCCCTTTGTATGTCTATTCCGTACACATGGAAGGGATGCGAGCTAGTAGGGCTTGGAAATGTCAATGCATACAATTGTCTGTCCGCCCAAAGGACTTGCTTCCCAGGCACGTTGAGAGGTGGAGAGGTGCTCTGTGACTTACCAGCAAAGGAGTGTCCATGGCAACCGGCCCTAGGTTTCCTTGGAGATACTGTGGATTGGCTCGAAGCCAGTGCAGGAAGTACATTGGAATGGGGTCCAGGAAAGAACAATGACACAATCTTTGCATGGAGACAGATTGTGTCAGACACGCGAATCACACAGTAAATGGGTGTGAGCTCCGTTTCCACAGATCGTGCGGTACACACACTGATGTTGAGGGTCCTACAAATGAAGCTCTTTTTTGGCCTTAATCTCAGTGAGATCAAACTTAATGATAAAGCTGTGCCACTAATGTGTGGTGGAGGTCACCTTAGAGTTGCCATTGACCAATTACATAAGGATTTTTCAAATAATACGAAAGAGAAACGCACAGCCAGCGTATTAAATAAAACCCACCATTGTTCTCTTGCTATCAATGCTTATAACTCAGTCTAGTTCTTACACTTTTCATTCTTATGTCTCATTTTCTGGTTTTCACTTTATGTAACTTCTTCAGTTTGTATAGTAACAGCTAATGTGCACCAACACCGGAACCTCCCTTCTTCATACCCATGGAGAGCTGTGTGTTAGTATAGTTTGTATTTTGAAAAATTAGCCTCTGATGAAGCAGGTGCTGTGTGTGAGCTCGGCCTAGCATTACAACTGAAGTTCAGCTTGCTCTTACTATATTCTGATATAAATGAAAGGAAGGATGGCTTCAGGGACTTTCACAGTCACGATGGAAGAATATTAAAGACTGAACTGGAAATTTCTACATTAAGAACCAGGAGACTGACACTTAAGACTGGAGCAGGCTGTTGTGAATGTAGATGGATCGCTTCTCTTTTGTGGAGAAGGAAACAGCAAAAGCTCCATGCCTGAGTTGTGATGAACCCATATGCAGCGACGAAAAGGACCACACAGATGCTGTGTGGAACACCAGGGGTGGGTTCAACAGCATTATGCCAAATGGGAAGAACAGGGACAAAAGGCTAGCTGCTGAGGTGTCTGGTTTCATTTATACAAAAATTCCGAATAAGTGATCATCACCAAAAGGAACTAGAGATAGTTGGTGTAAAGAGGGGAAAAACAAGGTTGGAGGAGGAGAGCAAGGTTAACAGCAGCAGCAACTAACTTGACTGAACCTTTCAACAAATGCCTGATGCTAGACATCCACAGAAGAACGAGAGAAGCGCAAGCATCATTGGTCTCAAAACCACGCCTGACCCCAACCGGGGGTGTGGGGGGGTGCGAAGCCCCATGCTGCCACTCTGTAGTCTGCCCACGGAGGTGAGGTGGGAGACGGGTGTTTAGGATGTTAATCAATTGTCTTCTCAGATTGCCAGATCTCTGAGTAGAGAACCGTATAAAGATTCAGTTCCTATTTTTGGTATTTGGTTTTTTTCCTATGTGTTAGGTGGTATGGACCTTAGCTATAGCACCAGAACCCAAGAAGAAGGCATTGGGTGATGGGAGTCTTCCACATTATGCCTGTGTCGATGGTCATCTGGTTGTGTGGACATTTCTCTAACCTCATTGGGTTTTATACTGAACACGGGCAACCTAAGTTGCTCAGAAAATACACATTAATAAAGCTGCTTTTCCGAAGTTCGGAATCCTGGGTGGGAGAGATGGCTTACAAGTGAGGATATGTGCTGTAAAAAGCCTAACAAACAGCCTGAGTTCCATCCCCAAGACCACTTAAAAACAAAGCAAAACAGATGCTGTGTTCTATATCTCTAATTCTAATGTTCCTACAGTGAGATGGGAGGGAGGTGGATACAGAGAAGCTGGCCTGGACTATGCTACATAGCAGGAGAAAGATGAGAGCCCCTGCCTCAAAACACGGTGGAAGGAGAGAAATGACTCCTGAAAATGTGCCCTCTGACTTTCTCATGCGTGCACTAGCATACAGAGTTGTGCCAACAACAACAACAACAACCACACACACACACACACACACACACACACACACACACACACACACACCTAGAAGTGGTTGGAATTACTTCTTTGGTCTGTCAGTAGTGTCCTGTCGGGGTGAACCAGAAATTTGTTCATGTCTCCCCAAGGGAAAAAAAAAATACAACTCCCTTCCCAGAGAAAGCTAAGGATCAGTTCATGATCACCTCTCAGAAACAATGTTCTCTGATAGCCTTGCCCCATGGCTATTTAATCACCAACTCCGTCAGAACTCCGTCTGAAGGCACCTGGATTGCCTGGGGACATTTCCCGTTAGTCTACTACAGTAATGGATGACCTCGTGTTAATAGGAACTGTGGGTGAGAAGAAAACTCGCTGACAGGTGGGTAGAGCCCTGTGATGCAGAGGGAGAGGAAGGTCCCCTGGAAGCTGGAGCTGTCCTGGCAGTGAAGGGTTTGGAGAGTCGGGCTACATACAGCAAGTGTCATGTGGTGAGAATCTGACCACGTCATCATTTCTTCCCTCACTCCAAGCTCTCATCAGCTAGAGAAGCACAGTCCCCACCACACCTTTCCAGCACATTCCAAATTGCAGAACAGTGCACCTCTCTCCTTACTGGTCTAGCGGGGACCCAGGGCAATGCAGGCTAGTCCTGCTACTTAGCCAGGAGTTCTGGCAATCCTGGCATGTAGCAGATTCTGTGATCTCCTTATAGAAAGCAGGTGGTTTGGCTGCGGGGCGGCGGGGTGTGTGTGTGTGTGTGTGTGTGTGTGTGTGTGTGTGTGTGTGTGTGTGGGGAGGGCAGCTACTGGGTAGCTGCATCTCTGAAAAGCCCACTCAAGGATGCGTGACTACTCACAAAAGCTGCTTCACTGAGGTGTGCTGCACAACTCACTCACAGTCAGCTCCTTGGAATAACCTCTCTCCTCAAGCCCTAGTGACAGTTGATTGCTAACATTGCCTTGAAGAGGGGCTGAGAGTTTCCAGAGCTTTCTGAGCCCAGAGTTTCCCTCATACTCATAGGAGCCAGTGTCTCAATCTCCGAGGAAGTGGCTACCCCACAGAGGGATGGAGCATTAGTCCACAAGGCTTTAGCAAAAGCCGCCCAACATCCAGACACCACTGATGCTGCTCTCTGATGTGGTTTGAGGCTGTCCTGTCGTTCTTTTGCTGTTTCAGTGCTCAGACTGGACAACTAACTAGAGCCATTGGGCACATCTATCCAGCTGTCTTTGGTTGAGTGAGGTTGTATTGTATTGGAAAAAAATGAAAAGTAGGGGCCGGGGAAAGGAATTTCTCTCCCAAGTGCTTGCTCCGTAAACACAATGACCTGAGTTCAAATCCCCAGGACCCATGTAAAAAGCTGGGTGTGGGGGTGTAATTCTAGCACGAGGGAGCTAGAAATAGGATTCCTGGGGTTTGCTGGCCTAGCTGAATTGGTGAGTTCTGGGTCCAGTGGAAAAAAATCAGCTCAAGAATTAAGGCCGAGGGTCAGCAAGATGGCTCTGCAGGTAAAGGCGCTTTGCTGTGCAAGCCTGATGACCCAGCATCCATCTCTGGAAGCCAGGTAAAGGTGGAAGAGAGAACTGACTCCGCAAAACTGTCCCCCAACCCCCACACATGTGTATATGTGTCCTCCCACATCATATACATACACACACAATCATAGTAAATAATGATGATAAAATCATTTAAAAACTGAGGTGGAGAACAACCGAGAAAGTCACTCAACGTTGACCTCTTTGACCTCTGGCTTCTACACCCACAGACACACATTGGTGCACACATCCACACATACATGTGCACGTCCGTACATGCCTAGGTACAATATATCCATACACAAAGAAAGGGAAGAAAGAAGAAAACTAATGAACTATCTGTCAAAGTAAATGAAGAGAAAGCATAAGGGGACACCATCCCAAAAGAAGAAGGGAGTGCTGACAGGAATATGTCTCCAAAACACAAAGATCCTTTAATAGCTGAAAAAAACACTCTCATCACCATTCACTGTGTTAATACACCAAATGAGAGAAGCTTTTCCTGGCGTTATGGGATTTCTCTTGTAGGTGATTTTGCCCCCATAGGTCTGACTACAGTTTTCTTTAAAATTAAACACTATGCTAGTTACCCCTCCCCCGTCGCTTTGTCCTCCACAGGGGTGAGGCTTGCATTGCAGTCTGAGGGCTTTCCTCACTTCTCCTTCGTGGATGGCTTATGGGAATGAAGGTTGGTGAGAGGAGGCAGCAGAGTTGAATGAACAAGCCTAGAAATGACTTCTAAGCACTTGAGTGCAAAGCATACAGGACTCAGGGGATATGAATCACTGACTGCATGAGCAAGGGCCACCAAGGGAACTAAGCAGATTTCTCAGAAAGTGTGTCCAGAGCACAGAACTGTTCTAGAAAAAGTTTAGGCAAAATCCAGTTCTGTGAACCTGGAAGGAAGTCTATGAGACTATAAAGAGATTCATGATCACAGCAATTACTGACCAAGTACTGTCAGTACTGTGGACTGAACACTGGCCATTCCAATGGACTCTACTGTGCGAAGTAGAAGGGCATTCAACACACTCATGGAGATGAGTGTAGTAGTACCAGAACTAATGCATATGATGAGAAAAACCAAGATACTATGGGAGCAATGATGGTGTGCTTCTTTTGTAGACAGAGCCCAGAAAACAAGTTATCTGGGCTGAGGGCTGCATGATGATTCAAAGCCATTCAGGTAGAGAGCAAGGAAAGGAATAATCCTGCTTAATGAAGTAGCTGGCTGGAAGATGTGAACTGGGGAGTAGCTTGGTTTAATTAATGATGTTCGTGGTATGAGGCACAGTGAGTCACAGGCTGAACCACAAGGCCTCGTTTGCACAAAGAACTCAGATTTCCAATCTTAACTATGTTATCTGCATGTTGAGCAAAAGTGATCTTGTTTCAGTAAGATGGCTCTTGGGATGTGTGAGATTTCAGGAGGGGCATGAACAAAGGAAGGGAGACCCTTTAGGGCACTACTGTGGCAGGTGAGTTGACAGACCAGGAGGGCTCATATTGGTGTAGATGAAAGAGAATGATGTGGGGCATTTTGAGGAAGCAGAATGAAGAGGATTTCATGACAAAGTGAATGCCAGTGATGAGGAAGGAAAATGGCTACCAGATGGCTTGAGTTCCCAGAGGAATAGAGATGGCACATACCAAAACGGGGCAAGCAAAGAGGAAAGAGAGGGATGAGCTGGGAAAGCCGAGGAGGGCGGGATGCTGACAGCAGGATGAGAGAGGTCCAGTCAGGCATGTGATATAGGAAGGGTCATGGGCAAGCCAAAGATAGCTCTCCGAGGGCAGCTAGGTTTGGAACTGGAGCACAGTGGGGAATTTGCCATGAGTAACAAATCCTAAAATAGCTAGGGGGCATATTGAAATAATGAAGAACAAGGAAAACTCTATTTAGAAAGAAAGGAGACTCGATGTGTGACATTTAATAGTGGCAGAATTTGGGGGTCTGTGTGCTGGAAGTCCAGGAGAACCGAGCAGCGATCAGATGAATGCAATGCTGGCAACCTACATTGGCGGGAGGTGGGGGCGGGGGCACACCCATCTACATCTGGAACTAAGGTTTGGGCAGATGTGAGTGTGCAGATATTTCACTACATCTGTGGTCAAATTCCTCTCCGCAGGCCTGGAGCTGGAGCTGTACAGGTGGTCACAGTGTAGCAAATGCTTTGGTGTGTATTTTGTTTTGTTTTGTTTTTCTCACAGAAAAGAAGGGCCCAGCAGTGGTGGTGCACGCCTTTAATCCCAGCACACGAGAGGCAGAGCCAGGTGGATCTTTGTGAGTTCGAGGCCAGCCTGGGCTACAGAGTAAGTTCCAGGACAGGTTCCAAAGCTACACAGAGAAACCCTGTCTCGAAAACCCAAAATTAAAAAATAAAAAATAAAGCTCTGACAAAATGGTGTCATGGTCAATCATAGCCAATCACTTTTGCTACAGAAGGGATAATTTTGTAAGAGAAAAGTTACAATCTCCCATATGCACGAGATGACCTAAGTCTGTGATATCTGTCCCATACACACAAACAGGGGTTTTTACTCTATTCAAATACAGGAAGAATTAGCCTCACAGAAAGAATGAATACTCAAGCAAAGTATCAAACTATTCTCTCTCTCTCTCTCTCTCTCTCTCTCTCTCTCTCTCTCTCTCTCTCTCTCTCTCTCTCTCTCTCGTGTGTGTGTGTGTGTGTGTGTGTGTGTGTGTGTGTAAGAGCTGAGCAGTTGTGTAATATTCAAATCTGTCTAGCCAAAGAGGGAAGTCCCCTAATACAATAACCGTTCATAGAGTGGGGCATTATTCCAGAATCTCTCTTGGTTAACTGCACATATGAAGGATTAGGCCACTCAGATCCAACGCCATGTCTTTAGACCCTCCAGAAGAATTTGCATAATGCAAGCCTGCTCCGTTGGTATGCTGGTAAATACTTGACAGTCCCCTCTCTCCCTGAAAGGGAAGAACACTTGGGTTTCAGCATTTGCCAATTTCCATGGTGTAAAACTCCCACTGTGGCTGATTCCAAGCTACTGAGGGTTTCACACATGGCTTATAAAATTTCGGAAAATTTGACATTCCAACCAGTATGAGCTAGTTCTAATATAGTGCCACAAATAAATTTCCAAGTGACAAGTGAATTAATGGTAGTATATTCTAATCGCAGATAAGCCAATCTGCATAAGACATAAACATCCCCTTAGAGTAGTGGTTTTCAACCTTCCTAATATTGGGACTCTTTAACACAGTTCCTCATGTTGTGATGACCCCAAACAATAAAATTATTTTCATTGCTACTTCATATCTATTATTTTGCTACTGTAATCATAATGTAAATATGTGCATTTTTTCCGATGGTGTTAGGTGACCCTGTGAAAGAATCGGTCCACTTCTGAAGGGGTCAGGACCCACAGGTTGAGAATTACTGCCTTAGACTGAGACTTGCAATCAAACAACCTATGTTCAACCTGGATGCCACAATGGCCCAATGGCTTGAAAAGCCAGTCTATTCTGATCAACACATTGTTTGTAGTTAGTAAAATAATAACATCCTCATTATAAACATTGGAAAACACAGACAATGATTTTCTCTAGAATCCCAGTGTCCGTTGAGAATTACTTTGAATCTCTGACAGAAATTGGGAAATCCCATACAAATGTTCTGATCTGCCCCATAGTTTGCAAGCCTGTGTCACCAGCACTCCTAGTTTGGGGGACAAAGACCTTTGTCTTCCGTGGAAGATAGCCCTGCAGAGCTGGACAGAAGTGATGTGGAGAAGGCATTCCCCCACTGCCCTTCCTAGTCTCCTCATTCTCATGAAAACACATGCAAAAGAAGCTCTTCAGTGCACGGGCTGTGGACTTGGTACCTCACAGATGTCAGTTCAAACCCACATGAGTATGGTTATGTTAGTTAGTATTTAAGATCTGCTTCACTCAACCACTCACGTTAAACACATGTCATTTTGGGGACACGATGGTCATCAAAGCACAGTCCCCACCCACACAGAACTTAGAGATCAGTGAATGAAAGATGGTGCATTGCACAAAAATTGACATAGAATTGTAAATTATAGTAAGAGACGTAAGTGAGAAATGAGTACACAGTTCCTATCAGGATATGTTGCAGAACTGCAGCTTGATTTGACTTATAAAAAAAGGAATGAAAATTGACTGAAAGAAAGGGAGTGAATGCCCGCTCTGAGGAAGACTGTGGGCAGATGGCAACCCTGTGGAACCTCAGTGGGCTGTGCTGTGTGGTGCAGACTGAGTGCTAGGACAAACAACCCAGATGCGGAGGCGAGCCTGAGACACGAGGCCTTCAAACAAACAGCTTAGAATCCGTGGATCAGACATGTTCCTCAGGACACTGCAACTGCATTTGATCCCTAGAAGCCAGAGTAGAATAAAAAGGACTGACTCCCGGAAGTTGTCCGTCTTCCACTAGAGTGCCTTGGCCTTTGTGCACCACACACGTGCAGTAATAGTGATCAATAAATGGAAGAAAAGAAAAGAAATCAGTGTTAACTACAGAGGCCTAGATTTACATACTGTGTCTATGGAAAACGCTGTGTAAATCAGGAGGTCGGTAAAAAAGTAAAGTCCGCTTGGGGTCTCGCTTTCAAAAGGACATTTTTGGATATCAATTCATCTTTACAGTAATTAAACTACAGTAATGTTAAAATGTTCATTGCAGATCATGTGTACTTTGCAACAGTAATAAAATATATAATTTTCAGTTCTAGAAAGAAAAAGGAATTGACGAACAAAACTCTATGAAAGCAAGCAGGAGGCCAAGCCAGACTTCCTTTTCTTGACTTAGTAAGAATAGAGACACAGGCAAAGACACATCTTCTATGAAATACATTGACACCTTAACATTAAATACAATAGAAATTTATTTCTGGGCCTGGAGAGATGACTCAGAGGTGAAGAACACTTGGTGCTCTCGAAGAATACCCAGATTCCATTCCCAGTGCCCATGTGTCAGCTCACAGCTATCTGTGACTCCAGCTCCAGGGACTCCAATTGGAACTTCTTCTGGCTTCCTAGTGTCCCAGCATGCACATGGAGTACACATATACATGCAGACAAAACACTCATAAAATAAAAATATAAGTAATATAAATAAATATAAAATAAAAATAAATCTAGAAATATATCTCTTAGATAAGCAAGATGGTTCAGTGGGTAAAGACCCATAATGCCAAGACTGAAAATTTGAGTTTGATTCCCGGGACCCACACGGTGGAAGGAGAGAACCAACTCTTTTAGGCTGTCCTCTGGCCTCCACATACATGCTGTGGTACATGTATGCCCATTCTTATACATACATACACAGAAAATTAATAAATAAAAATGTAATATATGACATCCAGGCCTGGGCTGCTGCTGAGGACCATGTCTGGGTCCATGGTCCTACCACAGCCATGGTTTGTGTTGCTGTCTGTGGCCCATGTTGCCACCAAAGGCCACATGGATGCCCATGGTCTAGGCTCCAACCTGTGGCCATGCTGGTGTCCAAGGGCCAGGCTGCTGCCAGGACCATGCAAATCTGAGTAGCCTGTGCTGCCACATGGGGCCATGGTGTCATCTGGGCCCAGGTTGCTGCTGAGGGCCATGTCTGGGTCCATGCAGCCATGGTCTGAGTTGATGTCTGTGGCTGCTGTTGTGAATGTCCAGGGTCTGGTCAGCTATCTGAGATCATGTTGATGTTGTGGGGACATGCCACCGGGGCCATGCGTCTCCATAGTCACTGCAGCAGGAGAGCTGGCCCTGCCCCTCATGGAAGAGATGGCCCTACCCCACATCATGAGCATGGGAGAGCTGACCCCAATGGCATGGGTCTAGGAGAGCTAGCTCCACCCCTCGCCTGAGGTGGACAGTCTCAATGTCCCAGTTTGATCAGCTCATCTACCAACCAGGCACACATCCGGGGTCTTGGGTTGACCCACATCTACCCCTTCTATGACCTGCTGGAGATCATGAAGGTACTGATCCAACAGAATGGTAGCCACAGTATCCGCATGACTTGGGGCAACAGCAGGACATCCAAGAAAAGTTTCGGTGAGGGCCCAGTGATGATGGTGTGTCAGAGGTCAGAAGCCTTGAGCCAGACCAACGAGTCATTGCAGTGAACATTTGCAGGTGGGGCTGATTGGACAAAAGGATATGCTTTGTGACACACATCAGCTCCCAGTGTCACCAGGACAAATGGAAGATGCTGTAGAGATGGGATGGACAGAGGAGTGAGGTGGCTTTGTCATTTGTTTTTAATTAATTTTGGAGGAATTTCTTTTGAGGGGGCAATGCAGGGGTGAGAGGCAGATATGGAGGGACTTGGAGGTAAGTGGGATTGGGGTACATGATGTAAATTTCCCAAAGAACCAATAAAGAATTATGTTATATATTTTAAAAAATGTAATATATATATTTATAATCTTGGCTTCAAATTTAGGAAGACATGTGAATTGATTAAACACACCTGCCAATTGAATTGTTTTCATGATCTGTGATCAACACATGTGTTAATGTAGTTTAGGACACTAAATTGATCTTATACTCCTGGAACAAATCCTAGTGGTCTTTTCTCTTCCTAGTCCTCCTGTTATGGCTTCAAATCCTCATCATGGAGAAGAATAAAAAATAAAGACACCATTACTCAAGGAATATGTGCCTGAAAAAAAAGCCAAAGTGACCAGTTAATAAACATTCAAGCCTTTCCGCAGGACAGTTCAGAAAAGAATCAAGCCCCAGAAAAGGTATTTCAAACCAACTGTGCCCCTTGCCACTAGCAAAACTCATTAAGGCAAGATCTGATATATAGAACTAAATTATATTGTAAAATAAAATTTTAAAAAAAAACTGAATATCAAACAAAAAACTGAACATCAAAAAAAAAAAAAAAAGAAAGAAAGAAATCCATTCTTGATGGCAACTGAAACCGTGAAGTAACTGGTAATCGATCAGAAATATTTATTGGTCTACATGAAGGAAACTTGCCAGCTTTCCATCGGAAGGTAAAACTATGTGAGGAGAAGTCCCACCACCATGAGTGGAAATGATTAACTTGCAAATATGTGAGTCATCCAAGTGAAATTAAAAGAAAAAGGTCATCACTCTGCAAAGCAAACTGGACTAGCTCAGAGGAAGAGGAGGAAATTCATCAGACAGAAACTCATGAGAACATCTCAATCTGCCCTGTCCATGTCACAAAGTGAACTTGAAGTTAGTCCCAGATCTCAACTCACACAATAAATAAGTCTCTCTCCAGTGGGTAAAAGACGTGGACCAAATAATAGGACTACGATCAAGTGTGACTTTGTGGTAACATGTGCAGTGGAGCTTTGCTTCTTTGTTTGTTGTTGTTTGAAGGGGTAGTCACATTTATTGAGAAGCTGGGATGTGCCAATCTGGAATTTCAGATGTATTTATTATAAATTATAAATTTCACTTTTTGGGTAGATCTGCCGAATATTAGCACTGACAGACTTGGTAACTGTGTGAAGCTCACCTGGCATTGGGTTGACCATCCCTGCTGTCTTTAGATCTTCTTGTTAACAAGTTCTGCCAGTCTCCAAGGACAGTCCCTTGCCCTCCTTCCTGTGTGGTCTGGGCGACCCCACTGATGATGGCCAGAATAGTGTCAGTCACGTGTTTCACATCCCTGGAGGGACAATTTTCATCCAGAGTCTAGAGTCTAGGTGACCTGGCTTTTCCAAATTTCACCCCGGCATGGCTCCGTGAAGAAATGTCCTGTATGTGGACTGTGCCTTCCAATGTTTAGTCACCTCCAGGCATTGCAACTCTATGGAGTCCACATCATCCAGTTTGTCCACTGTGAGGTTTGGGGACTTTGTGAAGGACCTCTGAGGCCAATGCCAGGAAGCAGTACAGAAACTCTGTTGCTTAGAACATCTGAAAGTCAAACACTTCCACACAGGGAGACCGAAGGCAAATGTGCGTAATGTTTTCTAAGAAGAGCAAGGCCTGTGAGGTGGAGTTGACAGGAAGGTGGAGGAGGAGGAGGGGGGGGGGGGAGGAGGAGGAGGAAGAGGACTGGGAAGCAGGAAAGGGAAGGAGAAGGAAGAAGAGGAGGAAGAGGAAGATAGAAGGGAGAAGGGGGAGGGAAATGTGTAGGGTAACAGAAACTAACACACTTAGAATCCTGTAGCTGTTCAGTTTTGATTTATTGTTCCCCCTCTGAGTAAAATAAGCTCTTGAGAAAATGTGTGATACAGCACACAGTTCTGAAGGATGCCTGTAGGAAAGAGCTGGATGAAGATGAGGCTGCTGAGGAGGCCAGGTCACTTCCAGATAGGAGAGAGAAGCCAGAACAGTCGCCAGATGAGGGAGGACTCTGGGACCACCTTGAAAGAATACTTGACATTGTTTACAGAGAAACCTTCGAATGCATTTCAACTTGGCACTTGAAGGCCTGACACTGCTGTCATTCATCGGGAAGGGAAGCATACAGGGGAGGCATGAAGTGGATTGGGTATTTAGTGCTGAGTGGGTTAAGGCAATGTTGACAGGGAGGGGGTGCTGTGAGTCTGTTATGACCTGTGGGCCTGTTCAGCACAGCATGGTATTCCAGCTGGAAACTGGAAGAAGCCATCAGAAAAGCGAGTGTAGGTGGAGAAAATGGCGACAGAAGGACCAAAGGAAAGAAAGGCCAGAGCGCATGGGAAACGAGTTAGTACTCCAAAATCAGTGTGATGACAGGGACTCGGGAACAAAAATGACTCATTCCACTCACCTCTGATGGGAAGTTGCAAAAAGAAAAGGCTAAAGAGGCCCTTTCATGAGGTCTTGTGAAAGACACTGAAGACCTTGCTAAAAGTTGGGGTGTCGCTAATGAGAGTCTCTCCAAGATCATCATCAGAGTTAGAACAGTGATGCTAAGTCCCTGGTGCTCACAGCTTGTCCTAGGACTCATGACACTGGTCACTGAGCATTTTATTAGAAATGTAGCTTTTTGTGCTCACTCCAGATGATTGCATCAGAACCTCTGCAGGGACCCATTTAACAGCAGGGTGACTTCCATGCACACTCAAGTTTGAAAATCATGTCCCAAAATTTTACTCAGTTGTTTCTAGGAATATTGAACTTATGTTTGTCTCTTTGCTTCTCAGATATGATACATTTAGTGTGTTTATGTGTGTGTGTATGTGTTTCAGTGAATCCATGTTATCTCTAAAATCTTCATCATTCCTTTATTTTACTTATTTACTTTTGTGTGTGTGTGTGTGTGTGTGTGTGTGTGTGTGTGTGTGTGTGTGTGAGATATGTACCCTGTGGGTACAGAGACACACACACACAGTACAGAAGTCAGCTCTTCTGGGTGTCCTTTGCTATCACTCTTTGCTTTATTCCCTCGACAGGGTCTCTCACTGAGCCTGGAGCTAGGCTGGTAGCCAGTAAGCTCCAGGGAGTCTCCTGTCTCCCCCACTAACCCCCACTAACACAGTAAGGTTGCCGGTGCATGCACAACATCCCCGACTCTTTTGCACACATACTCTTACCCACTGAGCTATCTCCCCAGCTCTGATGTCCTTCTTAAAGGATTCTATGTCCTTTGGGGGTGGAAACTGCTGTGTGGTCCAATTGAGACAATGATGTGTTCTCCTGGCTCTATTATCTCTGCAGAAGAGCTAAGTCGCTGGAAATAGGGAACTGTATAGTCCCCGAAACCTCTGGCATGAATCTGAGCTTACCAAATCTTCATGAAATATGTTAGAGAATTCGCCCTCCCGTCAGCAGAACATATATATTGCTCAGCTAAACAAGGATGGTTGTATCGGGCAAGCTTTCAGTGACAGGAGAAAGGACAGACATGGTTCTTAAAAGCCTTTTCTGTCGTCAGTGGACAGGGGCATGAGCTGCTCGTCAGTTTGGCTGCAGCAAGCAGCAGAGAGCTGGAAGTGGGTTTGAAGAGGATAAATGCTTCCCATTCTCGCAGCGGCAGGAAGAGGACCAAGGACGGGTCTTTTGTGCTTAGGATACTGCATCATGCTTTGGTTTTCAGTCATTCGTCCTGGTCTTCTGAAAAAGCTCCCCGGGAGCTCTGCTTTTCATTACATAAACCATCAAAAAACATTAAAACCCCAAGACATCATTTCCAGGACCCGTTCCAACTTCCCCACTTCCAAAGAAAAACAATAATGGAGAAATAGCTATACTTTAGCAAATGTTTGGGTTTTTTTTCTTTCACTTTCAGAAAGAAATGAATTTAGGATAACTATTTCAAAATTTTCTTTTGTAAGAGTTTGCTTTAGTTAGGATTAAGTTTGGTTGTGGTAAAGAAAATAATAAGCAAAACCAGGATTTTTTTTTTTTTTAAGATGAGGTTTCACCATGAAGCCCAAATCTGTGGTCAAATTTTAATCCTTCCCAGTCCATCTCCCCCATGCTGGGCTAACAAGTGTGATACACTTCACCCTCCAAATGCTTATATTAGGCAATATTTTATTTGTTTTTTTTTTCAAGACAGGATTTCTCATGTAGTTTTTGGCTCCTGGTCCTGGATTTTGCTCTGTAGACCAGGCTGGCCTCAAACTCACAGAGATCCACCTGCCTCTGCCTCCCGAGTGCTGGGATTAAAAGCATGTGCCACCACCACCCGACTCACAACATTTTATTTATATCTCAAATCCTACAAGATCCCAGGTTCTTCTCTTCTTGCCCTGCCAGCTATTGTCTCCAGGCCCAGAGTTTCCTTGAGGCCAGAAATACCCAGTATAACTCCACCTTCACCTATCACATCTCTATTGTAGGCTACAAGGAGGAGACTTGGGAATGTCATAGATCTGCTGGCTTCAGAATATACCCAGAGTCGGAATACCAACTCCATGTCCATAGGCAGTATGCACTCATATGGCTGTCAGGGAGGCTGGGGAGTCTTGAATTCATCCACATGGCCTCAGCCCAGATAAAAACATTGCTTAGGAAAAGGAAACTATCTTATGAGGGCACCTCGTAGTGTCTCGTGATGCTTTCACTTGCTAATAAAACTTATTTGTGAAATGTGCTTGCTATTCAGGGAGAGTAATAGGGTGACAGATCACAGGACCAGATGTCAAAGGACAGAACTTTAGTCTTGGTGGTATAACTTGTCACCAAATTGTGTGACCCTGGAGAGTGACAGGAGGATTTTTGAGAAATGAGGCAAAATAACAATGAGCTTTCAATCCAGATTTGGTCTTACAAATGCATGATTTTGTTTCCTGATCTGTAAAGTAGAAAGAACAATCAATAACTCACCCAGTTTTGGAGAGGGAGAGGAGACCTGAGTAGGTCAGGCACATGATTACTATTAGGTGGCACTGGTTTACTTTCTGGAGCTTCGATTCCATCCCTGATGCGTGTGTGTGTGTGTGTGTGTGTGTGTGTGTGTGTGAGAGAGAGAGAGAGAGAGGGGGGGGGACACCTCATACCTATATACAAAGAGAAATTGTTTTTCAAGGCTTACATAAACTATCCCAGAAAATAAAAATTTTCTCAATTATTTGAGAAGCTAGAATAGCCAAAGCTGAGAAAAATGAGACAGCAGCAAAGGAAAATCACAAGCCTGCCTCACTCATAAACACACACACACAAAAGCTCCATATTAGCAAACTTGATCCACCAATGTGTTAGAATAAACAGAACACCGACACTTTCCATTTACTTCAGAAGGAAAACGTTGGATTAACATAAAAATGATCTATTTCAAGAAAGTGATGTGATTCACTATTTTGTAAAATATAATTCACTCCTTAAAGGAAAGAAGAAAAAACGTATGAACATTCGAAAGAGAAGACGGTCAACGATATTGTTGTGGTCTGAAAGTGAATTGCCCGCCACAGGCTCCTGCATTTCGACATCCCCAGCTGATGGCTCTGTTTTGTAAGGTTGTGGAAGCTTGAGGAGGAGGAACCCTTCTTGCAGGGAGTGAGTCACTGGGCAGGGGCTGTGAACTTGGAGGTTTTAAGCCTGGCCCTGCTTCCTGTCTGCTCCCTGCTTCCTGGCTGGGGAGGCAATGTGATGCCTCCCACTCCATGCCATCTCCACCATGATGGTTTGTACTTTCACCCCCTAAGACAAAATAAATCTTCCCTTTAATTGATCACAGCAATAAAAACATAACTGATACAGAAATTAAACATGAAATTCTGATTGAAAGACGATAGTGCAAAACAAAAACACTCTTAGCAAATTAGAAATGGAAGGAAACCTCTTTACCATGACAGAAAGCATGTAACAGCAGCGACAACAAAACAGTAAAACGTTGATAAGGAGTATAACATCACCTTTAGCAAAGAAGCTTGAGAATATGTTTTCGATCACAGGAAAGTCAAGCATCTATCACTGTTTTCACTCAAGAAGGATCCTACCACAGCAAAACAAATAAAAGAAATATAGACGATGTGGTTAATATTAGTTTCCCGCTTCATAGTGTCACTGCTCCAGAGTCTGTAGGACCTGGGAGAATAGAGCCGATGATTGAGGCAGACTAAAGTCTCATGCAATAGCCAGCTTTATTCAGAGCATTAGACAATTTATACTTGGAGAATTAAGAAAGGTCATATGAGTAAAGTTCACATGAGTTCAAGCTGTATATAGTCCCAAGGACAAACCGTGCAGGGCACAGACATGTTTTTTTCCACAGAAGCACACAAAGAACAGTTAAATATCAACTGAATAACAAAAGCAAGTGGTAAGAGATAATCTGAAGTAAACCCACCCCGTCTGTTGCAGCTGATGGAGCACAAAACACATTCTAAGAACCATTCTGTGTTTTGAAAAACCTGAGGTCACAAGACTCTTGTCCTGTCTTCTTTGAGATTTCTCACAAGAATGGAGAATTCTCTTCACATGACTCTATTCCTGGATCGTGTTCTACCAGATGGAATCTAGAATTATCCCGCACAATCCTCTGGATCTCTCTAGATTGGGCTGATTGGAGCTGAAAGACAACTCTGAATGTGAGTAGCACCATTTCGTGAGTTAGGGTTCTTGTCAAAAAGGAGAAAGTGAACTAGGGACTTTCTAGCATTTCCCTCCCTCTGCTTCCTGATTACAGACGCAATGTAATACTACCTCACACTCTTCCCACCGTGCCTTTCGCCACCTTGAAGCACTATACCCTCAGACTGTGGGGTGAAATAAGCCCTTCCTTCCTGTATTAGCCAGCAAGCACCAGGGATCCATCTCCAGCCCCTACCACTGTGGCTATAGGCACACTGCCATGCTTGGCTTTTCACAAGAGTGCTGGTGATCTGAATCCAGGGCTCTCTGCTTGCATAGAAGACACGGATCAGTTCACCTCTCTCATCTGTCCTGTTGTCATCCATTTCTTACCATCCCAGGCCTTCTTCTGCATCCATCCCAAGAAAGTGTGTTCTAGGAGACACCTAAGCAGGAAGCAGAGTGAGGATTAGCAGGTGTTTCCTGCATGTGGAAGAAGAGGAAATGCTCCATAAGCAACAGGTAAAAGACTCGGGAGGAGGGCCTCATTCTCTCCCTCCCTCCCTCCCTCCCTCCCTCCCCACCTCAGTTGACCAGGAATGTTGGTCTTCTCTGGGTTAGTTTTGTATAGGTAGCACAGGGTAGGAGATCATAGCCTACCACCAAACATAACCACCTACACTTAAATTCTTATTCTGTGCCTGCCTTAATCTGCTTGAACAAAATACAATCTCTTCACCTGTAAAATGGGGGCAGTTATGATGTGTCCACGCTGCAGAATCGTGTGAGATGTGGGTGAGTCTCTCCATCCAAGGGTTCAGTTTCGAGTACTAGGTGCCTACCAGCTGGCATTAGAGTTGAGTGTGAAGGGAGGAGAGCATCTGCATCCATGTCCAATGCTTTCGATTCCTGCCCTTCCACCTTCTGCCCTGACAGTGTCCAGGTGTCTTTTCATTCCTGCGACCATTCTCATTTTACCACTGTTTTCCCTGTTCCTAACAATATAACTATTTGCCTGCATGGTCTAGTTTTTATGAAATTAAAGGAAAAATTATTAGAATAGGAAGAGGAGTTCTTCGTGGCCTGGCAGCATCCAGGAAGGCAGGATTAACTGTTACCAGGTCATAGGCTGGGATTGCTCAGAGCAAGGTATCCCAAGGCTGCAAAAGGAAAGTGGAAGCCAGGCTGGGCTGAGAGAGCACAGCCTCTCATGCACACAATGGTTACAAATAGCAGAGGACCAGGGGCGTCAGCACAGGGCTAAGAGAATATAGAGTGAGTGCACTAAATAGATTACATGACCTTGAAATTGAAGGGAAAAGTCTGCTGTTTACAGAATTGAGATGAAAATCAGTGTTGGGGAAAAAACTCATGATAGTCTCACAAAGACCATCCTGAAAACATGGCTGAAGAAATTTAGGTGGGGATATAGCCCAATGGGCAGAGTACCTGCTTAGTACTGTATATGCAGAGCAAAGTGGCACATGCCTGTAAATCCAGTACTTACAATATGATGACAGGAAGATCAGCGGTTCAAGGACACCTTGGGCTACCCAAGACCTTGGCTCAAGTTTTAAAAAAAGGGGGGAGGGGAGAAGAAGAAAAAGAAAAACAGGTTATCAGAACATTTGGCCAGTTTCCTGTAAAGGAAAAAAATGTTTCAACGAGAAGAACAAAAACACTGGTTTTAGCATCTGGTGAGACTGGTGCCCGAGAACAGAGAGGTCAGATTTTAGGACCGGAGAGGGGAGAAACAAAGCAGGCCTGCGTGTCGTTCACTAGTCCAAAGAAACAGTATTCGCACCTCAACAAAAGCTTGGAACATTCATTGTCCTTGTTCCCTTAGTGAGAAATTTCCTTGAAATGATACACAGATAAAATGATACTCAGATTAAAAACGCAAAGCAAGAGCAAGGCAGACTACACTGACCTGCAGGGTTTCTTTGTTACAGGGTACCACGTTTTCTTGTTTGTTATTTGGAGCCATTAAATTTCCTATAAACAATAGTCCATGCAGCAAATATTAGTAAAATGCCACTCAAGGAAAACTGCTTTTTAATAATAAAATGCAATAGTACACAGAGCCACTGGGATCCTCACATCTTGAATATGGAAGACCCACTTTAAGTAAACCTCTCTCTCCTCTTTCACCCAGTGCTTACTAATGTTCCTTGTGACTATACTTCAGTCTGTGCATTTTTTCTTTTAAATATATTTTATTTATTCTTTGGCAATATTATAATGCACACAATGGGTCTTGATCAATCCACTCCAAACTTCTCCTCTCACCCCTTTTCTCATAGCCCACCCCCATAACTCTCCTTCCCACCTTCCTGTCTTCTTTGTTTATAACCCACTGAATCCAATCAGTGTTCACTACTGGAAGGCCAACTGAACCGGCTGGCTTGATCTTATTCAGGTCTTGGGCAGCTAACCACAGCTAGAGCTCATGAGTGCAATGGCTATGACATGTTGTGAAGACGGCTTTTCACTGCACTCCCCACGACCCTTTGGTTCTTAGATAATTTCCTCCACTTCTTCCACCATGTTTCCCAAGCCTTGAGAGGGTTGACATAGATGTCCCATTTAAGGCTGAGCATCCAATCATCACAGATCTTCAGCATTTTGACCAGTCTCTGTCTAAACTATTGCCCACTGCAAAAAGAGGCTTATCTGGCCAAGTCTGAGGACAGCACTAATCAACCAGTGTAAACATCAATATTTAGAAGAGTTTGACAACATGTCCATTTAACAAAACAACAATAGCAGGTTCCCCACTAGCCTATGATCCCCTGAGCCATGGGCTTCTGCCCAGGTTTATAATACCCAACAAGAATTTCTTCCTGTAGAACAGGCCAGAAAGTGGTTGGTTACCTCCCCAAAGTTCATGCCACTATTGCATCAATGGGCACCCCTTGCCTAGCAGATCAGAACAGTAACATTCAAAAAGTTCACTACTCAGTAATAGTCATTGATAAATTTTCTTCTTCAGCAGTTTTCATAACACCTTCTGGTGCTATGAAGGCAAGCCAAAAGGGAGAAAATTTTCAGGTCAGTTCCAGTTTGATCTCTCTCTGTCCTGCAACCAAAGTTCATGGTGTATTCACCAATAGGGTCTTACCATCTAGTTAGGGTGAACAATGAAGAGTGTGTGTTTTGTTTTCAACTCTATAAACTTGAATAAAAAATGAACAGAAGCAATGTTAGGACATGTTTGCCATGTGATAGGAACCTGGGTGATTTGTTCTTCCATTTTGATTTTCATCTCCACCTCCAAATTTTCCACCCTTAACCAATGAATATTATGATGAACAAATACTGTATTGGTGGTTATGACAATGATATTAAAGTCAGTATATGCAATGTAATACATGTCATAGGGTTAGATTCAGGTATGACATATACTAGGAATGGTCCTGAAGGTAAGTACATTTAATGAGCAGTTACAGATTGCTGCAGCACTGCGGAGATTTTGTGATCTCCCCCTTGTTTCTTTCTGCATTTCCCACATGTTCTGTAACGTGTTATTTTTGTAGTGAAAAATCAGGTGGCAATAAAGCCAAATAAATCCACAGGACCTGGGCCAGCCAGGTAGGACTGAGCAGGGCGGTTCTCTGGATCTGAGGCTAGGGGGAGTTCTCAGAGAGCTTCTGGAAGCACGCTGCATTGACTCTTCCTGGTCTCTAACAAGAACAGGTCCCCAGAATTCCTCCTGGGATGCCTTCTACGTATGTGAATGTATTGATTCATAATCTATATACTAATATATTTGGGCATCATCTTTGTGAAAACTCAGACATTGTTAACTAAAGCTAAATTCTCACCTTTTCTCTAGCCCCAATCCTTGAGTTTTTTTAAATTTGTTTGTTTTTTGATTTGGGTTTTTTGTTGTTGTTATTGTTGTTTCTGGTGGTGGTCATGGTGTCAGTTTTTTCTTTTCTTCTCTTTTCTACAATAATTTTTCAAGACAGGGTTTCTCTGTGTATCCCTGGCTGACCTGGAACTTGCTCTGTAGACCAGGCTGGCCTCAAACTCAGAAATCTGCCTGTCTCTGCCTCCTGAGTGCTGGGAATAATGGTGAGCACCACCAAGGCCTGGCCTCCAATCCTTGTTTTCAGTCTTGATTAGTTATATGTGATAGAATGAATTTGCCCTTATTGTAGCTGATGGTGAAATCCCAACTCACTCAGATTTTTCTACAATTATAAACATATTAACTTCTATAAAATTTTATAATTTTGATTTATGTTTACTTTATTAATGTTTACATCCCTAGTGGTATTTCAAACTCTACCATTTTCCAGACAATGTCATCTCATGGGGAACTTTCATTAACCACCATTTAATGCTGCATTTTTATTTGGTATGTGTACAGAGATATGAACTTCCTGGGGGGGTGATAAAAATTTTTTTTTTTAATTTAAGCATTCTACAACGCCTGCCTGCTTTCATTGCTGTAAAGAAACTGGCAATGAGCGTGCTTCCCATGCATATTTTACATGTTCCTAGTGGAGAGCCTGAGGACTAACGGAGCATAAGGCATATGTATTTTTAATTTAAAATATATCACCCTCTAATGCCTCCCCAGGAAGTCTCATCATTAGCAGTCGTGGAAGAGCACTCAAAATCACTAGGTGTTATCAACCTCATTCTATCGGATGAAGAACTACTGCATTAATGGGACGGGTGAGATGGCTCGTCATTTAAGAGCACTTAACTGCTCCTCCAGAGCACCCAGGTTTGGTTTCTAGACCCACGCCAGGCCTGTAACTGCAGCTCAGGGGATCAGGTGCCTTGTTCTGGCCTCTAGGGGTTCAGCACCCTCTCACATAAATAATAAAATGAATCAGTCTTTTTAAAACACAGATATTGCATTACTGCTTTCTGTTGCATTTCCCTGATTACCAGTGGAGGTTGAGCCTAGATTTTTGGCCCTTTACCATTTCAGCCCTCCCTCCCTTCTTGCTCTGCCTCAGCCAACTTAACTCCCGTCAGACTCAGGTTGGTAACCACCAGCTGGCTAGCCCAGACACCGTGGAAGCAGAAAACAAGAACTTTGGGAGTAGCTGGCATTTGGCTTTTCATCCTGCAGCAAGGCATGGGGCCAGACTGTTGAGGTCCAGCCCATCCTTCCTGGCCACTCCTCTGTAGCGGCCTCTGTAAGGGAAGGTCCCTAGAGGAGGAGTGAGAAGCTGTGAGCGAGCACACAGTTGTACCAGCGTCCCACTTCCTGGCCTTTTGTGAGTTTGGCTGCAGGATCATTTATTAAGAATTATATCTATCTAATATCTAATTATTATATCTAATCATGTAAATCTTTCCCCTGAATGTTGAAGTGTGTTTTCTGCTACCCCAGCAGGCAGTAAAATTCCAACTGCTTTGTTCTTTCTCACTCCAGTGAACTTTCTCCATCTCATCACAACTTCTGCAGGAATGATCTGAGTTTCCCCTCTGCTATTGTGACGCTTTTGACTTTCTGGCAACTGTTAATTGACGTGTCTTCACAAGCACAGTTCAGCAAAGGGCGTTGTCCTAAGCACGCACGCACGCACGCACTACCTGTTGTACTTCCTGCAAAGAGACCTCACCTGCCTCTTCTGATTCCTTCTCTCCCATCAAATCACCGTCTACTGCTCATCTCTTAAAAAAGAATCCAGTCTTAGCCAGTGGGTTAGTTATTTATTTTTATAACTTTTAATTTTGCTCTTTGACAGCCTCATACATGTAAACGGTACATTCTGAATACTGTCATACACACTCCACACACTTTGGGTAAACTCCTTAACCATTTTTGTACTCCCTTCCTCCCCTACAAGTCCCTTTCCTCTACCTTCTGGTCATGAGATAGCCAATGACATCACGATTTCATGGCAGGCAGCTGCATCTACTTGCAATGAGCCTGTACAAGACCGCATCTGTCGGCAGGCAGCCGTAGCTCAGAGGGCCCTACCCCTGTCTGCTGACCCACTGATATTGATGGATTCTGGTGGTGGAAGGGAAGACACTGTCTTCAGTTGCCTTCCCACTTGTAAGCCCACCAAACTCCAGTGGATAGTCCTAAACCCATGGACATTGAGGTGGACCTGGTTAAACTCAAACTCAGCCAGGCTTAGGTAGTTTAAGGACACTGGTTCTGAGATTGACCTTTGCTCCAGGTTCAGTGATAGGTGGTAGGAAAAGGGATCAAAGAGAGGAAACATACACAAGAAACACAGCTGTACACACACACACACACACACACACACACACACACACACACACAGAGAGAGAGAGAGAGAGAGAGAGAGAGAGAGAGAGAGAGAGAGAGAGAGATTTAAGGTACGTCTTGTTTAGTGTAAGAATCAAATGTGATTGTGCACAAGAGTGTGTTTTCCAGCAAGCTCAGTTGGTGAGGGCTTGTGTGTATCAAGCCCAAAGCCATACGTTCAAGCCCCAGCACTGCATAAACCAGGTGTGACAGACAGCTACAACTCTAGCCCTGGGGGTAGGGGGACCAGAAGTTCAAGGTCATCTTAGATTACATATCAAGTTCAAGGCCAGCCCAGGCTACATGAACTCTTATCTCAATAACAATAATAATATACCTACACAATTAAAGGTATCATTAACTCTAAATTTTTTAATTAAATACTATCTTTAGATATTGTCATCTTCCAAGCAGAAGTAGTCATATTTACCAGCCAGTCTGAGCCTCACATGACTCTAGTCCTGTGAACAGAAAGGAGGATCCTCATCCTTTCTAGCGGCTCCTCTTCTGCAATGGGAAGTCTCTCCTCCTGTGGCCTGCTATCCCAGGAAAGAGCTGGAAGACACATCCTATCTGGGTAAACACTCTGCAATTTTGAAACCTAAATGGTTCTAGTGTAAGGATGAAAATAAGCACACCTAAATAACCACAGACAATGACACACTGTATTTGCAGAGAAGCTCTGCCCTCCAACAGGGTTCTTGGGAGATAGGAAGTGCGTGGGTCCCATGTGCTCTCTGACTTGAATATCCATGTTTCCCTTGTAGGACTTTGAGACATAAAAGCTTGACCCTAGCTTGGTAGACTCCACAGGTCACACAATTGGCTTCCTTTATGATTTCCATCCTGGTTTCTTGTAAGTTTCTCGTTCTTGGTTGAATTTTAGTCTTCCCCCAAAATCTGTTCACAGTGCTTCAAACAACACTGAACTCGGTAGGAAGGGCCCAAGATCTCAACTCATAAACATCAAGTAGCTGCAAGACTCACTGCCTCAGTCCCCCAGGAGGCCACCCGAGTGCTCCTTGTAAGATCAGAGAGGTGGCTCTGGGTCCCATGTTAGTCTGTGGGCCTTGATGTCCTCGGTGGTAAAATGAATAAGGTGGTACCTCTGCTGAGACAGTACCTTTTGCAAAGGCCAGGGAAGGATGTCCTTGAATTTTGAGAAAGTATAGAATATTTGAGATTTAAATGCTGGGAGAGGCCTTCAGGACATGACAGAGAACAGGACCAGGAAGACAAGAGGGTCTAAATTCTGAATGGCTTCAAATTCCATGTGAAGAATTTGGACTTAGTCCACAGTAGCTGAAGCCAGCAGAGGTCTGGAAGCACAGCCCGGGTGCTGCCAGGGCTGCTTTCCAGGGCAATAAATCCAGAATCCGGGTTAGAAGCGCTGGAGTGTGAACACTAGAGGTGATGAGAACACTCAGGCTTGGCCAGAGGGATGTGAGAGCCAGACGCCGGCAGAGGCACCACGGGTAAAGAGTTGGGGCAAGACGGGGGAGTCATTCATCAGATGTTTGTGATGAGATGGTGCTTTGGACGCTGTCTTAGTTTTCTTTCCGTTGCTGTGACACAATACTGACCAAAAGCAACTGGAGGAAGAAATGGTTTATTTCAGCTTACACCTTCAGGTCATAGTCCATCTCTGAGGGAAGTCAGGCAGGAACCATGAAGGAATTCTGCTTGTGTACTCCCTCTAGAGCTTATTCAGATTTGTTTGTTTGTTTGTTTGTTTGTTTGAATTTTTGTACAGCCCAGGATTGGCACCACCTGACATGGGCTGAGCTCTCCTTATCAATTAGCAAGCAAGAAAATGCCCCCACAGAAGCGCCCTGGGGCCAGTCTGATGGTGGCGATTCTTCCACTGAGATTCTCTCTTCCCAGGTGACTATGGGTTGTGTCAGGTTGACATTAAAGCTAACCAGTTCAAAAATTGATCGAAAGAGGGAGACAGGGAAGATGAGTTCATTTTCTAGTTTGGTCTAGTCACGAGTAAAAGCAAGTCTGAAAGCAATCCACTCTTGAGCTAGCAGGTTTCAGGTGTCTATGCGATATTGCCTGTCTTCTTCACCTACATGTACCAGGTAGTATAATGAATCCTAAAGATGGCATGGTGAACCAGTCAAGGGGAAGAATGCCTTCACATAGCAGGAGCTACAGTGAAGGAAGCAGACAGTAAAGGAAGTGAGGAGATAACTCAGATAATGGATTATAACACATATATCCAGAGAAATCAGAACAGTGATTTAAAAAAAAATAAGAAAATTGTTTAAAATTTAAAATGTTTGATTTTCAAGAAAACTACTGAAGATGTAATGACCTGTCAAAATAACAATATAAGCAACGTGCACCAAAACCCACAGCAAAAAGATAGATGTTCATGGGTCTGATGGAATAAATAACAAATGGGAAGCAAAAGGCAAAGCTCCCATACAGATGAGTCCACATACTTTGAGTAGATAGTCTACCCTCAAAGAAACGGAGCCCAAAGTCTCCTCCTTTGTGTGAGCCACACACAGAAACTTCATCTGAAAGCACAACGTGAAAAGAGGATAAAGGAGCAGTGTAGCAGGAGATAATGAACAATCAGTAGCCCAGCCAGGAGCCCAAGGTCAACAGCATCCTTGGGAAGTTCTGTTGAGAGCAGCTACCACTGACCTGAGGTGGGAATGGCAATTATCTCTACAGGCTTTCTCCAAATAATTCACAACTGCAGTCTAACAGGAGGAACTTAAAACTTCAGAGTGCTGCTCCTTCAAATCAGGAAGGTCACTCCCAAACAAGGAAGTGAGGAGGCTGCCATTTCCCTAAGGACTCTACAGAGACTCAGTGACTGGTTGTAACATGGAGAGACAAAATTTAGATGAAAAATGGAGGGTGTCGGAAACATGGACCTTAGTCTGGCTAACTAACCAGTTCATTTGATCACAGGTGCACCATATTAGCATACAATGTCAACAGTCCAGGAAATGGAGCTGATCGCTCTCAGCCTTAGATGGGAATGTCCTTGGTCTGTGCTACAGGGTCTTCTGGTATACTTTTATGGTAGATAGTCTATTACTCTGGCAAGCACAGAATTTTCCCGACATAACCTTCAGGAGCTACATTCAGTACAGAAAATAAACCTAACAGTTCACTGAAGACTCAGGCCAGGGTAGGGGATTGTCTCATGCTCCAGAACGAAGAGGGAAAAGCTTCCTGGTAGAGGGCATTCCAGCTTCTTGTTTAACTGTAGCATTCTTTAAGCAATAGGAAAGCGTCTGGCAGTTATTTTTAAGGTTAAGTTCACAAAACTGAATCAAATTTTAGAACAAAATGACATAATACACTCAGCACTCGATTATCTCTTCTCAGATAACCCCAGTATCTTTTATCTGGAATGTATTTTCCATTTGGGGCAGCAGATTTTTCTCCATAATTCCACTTGGCTTGGAATAGGGTTTCAATTAGCTTCAAGCAGAAGACAGTGGCTGTTCCTGGACACCCCTTTCCTAAAGAACACTGTAAGGCCACTGCAGAACAGAACATTCTTCAGGCACAGCAGCAGCAGAAATGGTCTTACCTTCGGAAAACCCTGACTTCCTCCCCTGCTGTAATCCACACAGCAAAGAAAACATCTAGAAATGCACAGTCCCTGTCCAAGTTTATCCATCAGACCTGCAGCCTGCTCCCCAACATAATCAGCACAACCACAAGATCAGCAAAAGACCAGCCGAGTGCTGCTCCCAACACTCGGCTTAGAGGCAGTGTGACCTTGGGATAAGTTAGTTATCTCCCCCTTACCTCATTCTCCAGGCATGAATAGTGTCATTTTTCTGAAAGAAGTTAACTACAGAACTCACAGTTTGATGGACATTAAGATCCCACCTCATCCCTTACTGGAAAAGGAATAAAATTTCAGAAATTCAAAACAAACTAGATAGCTCATCAAAGGCATCAGAAAACAACCAAATCCTGCAGAGTTTGTGGGATCAAAGTGGGCAGGACCTTGTACTATTTCATTTTGACCATTCTAAGAGTTAATTGCATTAAACTATAAATGACATAAACTGACATGGCCATTAAGTGTTCATTAAAGAACTCAAAAAAATATCCACAAGTTAGTTTTTATTTGAACAACCAATTTCAAGGGGTTTAAGAAAGGGAAAACAGAGGTTGAGGAGGTGGCTCAGTGGTTTAGATCACTGGCTGCTCTTGCAGAGGACCCAGTTCCAGCACAGGAGTCCTGTGGCACACAACTTCTTATAACTCCGGCTCCAGGGAATCCAAACAACTCTTTTGTCACCCAGGGGTACCTGAACACATGTGATGTATTCACACATAAATAAAAAGAAATCTAAGGAAGAAGTGCCTAGCATTTACAGTGTTTATTCTTTCCTTGCCGAACATCTGAATTCCCTTGAGGAAGCCTGCCTGTTGTGTTATAAATTTTGGGTGTTTTATATGATTGCAAAATGCATCACTCCGCATTTAATTTTCCAATTATTTATATTGAAACTTGACCCTGCTTTCCTTCCCAATAATTAAATTCAAATAAACTGTAGTTAAGCCAATAATCCTTTTAAGCACTAATAAGGGGCCATCCAGAGGTATGAGTGATTTTATTTTGACCTCGTTACCAGCAAACTTAAATTAAGTTATTAATTCTAGCGGCCTTTATTGTGGATTTTCTTCAACATATCCATGCTGTCTTTTTTCTTGCACTGGTAGAGTATTGAGTAAAGGTTGACCTGGGGGCATTCCTCTTTTTTTCTCAATTTCATATTTGACCCTTAAGTAGAATATTGGGGGAATCTTCTGATATACACTCTTTATCATGTAAAGGAATTTCCTTTCCATTTTTTATTTGCTAGGACTTTTCTTGCCATTATGGATTTAAATTATGGCTTTCATATACATATGATATTTTAGCATCTTCAGTCTTAATAAATAAATATGAGCACCGAAAGTGTGTGTGTGTGTGTGTGTGTGTGTGTGTGTGTGTGTGATTTGCTTTCATCACGGTTAGTATAATCTGTCATAACAATCAGTATGTAATCCAAAATTACTGGCCAATATATTTTATGTACATAGGAAAAATAGTAGCAAATTAAACCCACATTTTAATGAGCAGCTACTATATCATAATCAAATGAATATAATTCCAAAGACACAGAATGGTTTGGCATCCCCAACTACTGTAGATGGAGGCAGGGGTGTCATTTTCTTTAGTGATGTCACCACTGAGAAGTTGTGCTTGCTCCTGTAAATGACGTCCCACCCACACTCAGTCAGCTACATGCAAGAAGAAGGCTTGAGAAGAGGAAACAGGATGTTGACTGCTAAGAAAGTTCCCAGTGGGAGAGAAAGGGAAGTAAATGTGAGGAATTTTATGTGAAAAAAAGACTAAAATTCATTATATAAATGTATGATGGTATCAAGCAATAAAAAGTTAGTAAATGCTAATCAAATATATAAAATGAACAAAACATATACATTAAAAAACTATAATGTACCACTGATTAAAAGAGTCAATATTATAAAGGTACCAGTTGATTAGATTTAAGATAGCAGCAATCAAAAAATAGAAAATAGTGAAAGTGGCTGGGTAGTGGCACACACCTTTAATCCCAGCACTCGGAAGCAGAGCCAGGAAGATCTCTGTGAGTTTGAGGCCAGCCTGGTCTCCAGAGCGAGTTCCAGGACAGAAAAGCCCTGTCTCGAAAAAAAAAAAAAAAAGTGAAAATGGTTTATTAGGGTGTATAAAGACTTGTACGTGACAATGATAGTTCCAACAGAATAACCAAGGTAGAAAATACACATTGCTGTGACACATTAAGACTTAATGTAGCCATTATGAGACCACTAGTTATGCTCCTTGTGAGCTGCCTGTTTTTTCCTTTATGGCTCTTAGTTGTTCTTTTGCAGAGCTACCAGCTTAAGTCGTGCTGGGATCAAGAAAAATGGGCCTTGGCAGTTCATGTTCCTGGAGTTGTATCCATGCCAGTGAATGCCCACACACTCCAGAAGAGAATTTGACATCGCTGCTGCTGTTGTTGCTGTTATAGCAGTGGCGGCCACTGCTGCTACTGTTTCTGGGATTACCATTTCATAATTGGTTACTACAGCTAGCACAGTGGAGACCTTGGCAGCAAAAGTAGCTACCACCCTTAATCAATTTTTCATTCTATTGGGCATGATAAATTTAATTCAATAGTTATATACATTTCAATTGGCTTTGAAAATTATAAATTTATAAACTCAAGTACCATTTGCTTTTGGGATACCATCTTACAAGGACTCCAATTTGCAGTAAGGCTCATTAAGGAAGGAAATGGCTCAGTTGCCTTTAGCCTACTGACTATGGGTGGGTTAGGACTTCTGTTGGTCTTTTCTGTGTCGAACACACAGATTGCAAGCCCAGTGCCACTTTGATATCTTTGGTAGCAGTTAACTCTGCAACTCACACACTATTAAGCCTGTATGATAATGAGTGTTCAAAGACGGGTAATTCCTGGGGGGCGCTCACCAACCTAAGACAGAGCGCCTGTGTGGCCTGTACATGTGTCTCCATGACGGGTAAGGTGACCTGCTGACATCCCATGCAACATAAGTCAGAAGCTCATTTATTAGTAAAAGGAGGACCTGTAGGGTCCTGGCCCCCGTTTTGGGTAACTGTTGCCTTGCTTGCTGACCGTGACCTTGATATCCTCCCTATGCTAATTCCCTCCAGGTTTCAACCTCCTGAATGCTTAAGGGAAGTTCCTTGTCTGTGTATCCTGCACAATGGGTGTTAACAGCTTAGATGCAAGATTGTAAAACATCAATAGCGAACTTCTGCCCTCCAGGGTTCTCCCATTGTGCTGTAAGCTTGTATTTAAGACCTCCTCCCACCTTGGTGGTGGTGACACATGCCTTTAATCCCAGCACTAGGAAGGCAGAGGCAGGTGGATCTCTGTGAGTTGGAGGCCAGCCTGGGCTACAGAGTGAGTTCCAGGAAAGGCACAAAGCTACACAGCGAAACCCTGTCTCTAAAAAAGCAAAATAAAATAAAAAAAGATGTATGAACTACATAAAAATGTGGTGTGGGCAGAAATATAGATAACAGAACAGCAGAGAAGCAGCCAATCTGGGGGCGGAAGGACAGGGGATAAATGTTTGAACAGACACTCCCAGGGAAATGGGCAGCTAGCATGTGAGAAACCACACCCCATCAGGCAAGCACCAGGGAAACCTGAATGCAAATCCCTGTAAGACAGAGCCCCACATCTGCTGGGACTATCGCTGCCATAGCAGGGTGGAAACCCTCAGTGCTGGAGATGAGTGGGGCCAGCTGGAGTTCTTGTGTCTCTAGTGGGAACATGAATTGCAGCCATTTGACGAGGGCTAGAGAAGCTGAGCAATTCTGACCCAGACATCTCACTCCTAGGAGCTAACCCGACAGAAACTCCCACTGTCCATCAACCTAAAGCCATGTATGAGGATGTTCACATCTGCGTTATTTGGAGGCAAAGAGCTGGAGAAGTCAGTGCTCAAGAGAGGCAGAATGGATAAGTAAGATGGACTATATATTCACTGCTGGCTAGATAAATGGGTTCTGCTATAGGAATGTGGCTTGGTAAACATAGTGGGTGCTTTTTAAGTGAAGAACCTACTGCTCAAGTCACTCATAAAAATGTCAAAAAAATTGTCTAATTGAATCCACAGTGTTGTCGATTAAAATGTTAGTTACCTTGGGGCATGAAGTAAATGGGGAGAGACACAAGGAGGTCTCTAGGCAGTGTTGCCTTTCTGTTGCTATGATAAACATCATGACCAAAAGCAACCTGGGGGAGGAAATGATTCTTTTGGCTCCCATGTCTCCATCACAGTTGATCATTGAGGGAGGGCAGGGCAGGAACTCAAACAGAAGCAGATGCAGGACCTGGAGGGGTACTGCTCACTGGCTTACCTGTTATGGCTTACTCAGTCTGCTTTCTTATAAAATCCAGGGCCACCTGCTCAGGGTGGCATCACCCACAGTGAGATGAACCCTTCAATACCAATCATTAATCAATAAAATGACCACAGACCTGATCACAGGCCAATAAGACGGAGACAAATGCTTGAGGTTCCCTCTTCCCAAGTGATTAGTTTGTGTCAAGCTGATGAAATGAACCAACTTAGGTACTGAGAGTGTGAAAGGACCCTACTGAGCTTCATGATGCATTCACATGAAAATCCACTGGGCTACATTTTGATTTTTGCACATCTGTGTGTAAGGTATAATTCAATAACAATAGCAAAACCTCACAATACTGGATACCAGTGGAAGCCATATCAAAATGTCAAAATGTAAGAGATATAAACGCTCTTTGTGAGATGTTGGTGGCATTGATAATCTCAATTACTGCTAGCAGCAGTGTATCTGTCCATGATTTTTGAAATTCAGTTTTATAGTAAAGATGCAGTTTCCACAGCATCTAATTCTTTAGTTGTGTGCATTCATATTTCATATGGATACCAGAATAGAATGTAGATACTTGTGGTGGTATTGTGTTCCCCAAAATATTGTGTACCCTAATAAACTTATCTGGGGTCAGAGACAGAACAGCCACAATATAACATAGAGGATAGGCAGTGGTAGCACATGCCTTTGATCCCAGCACTTGGGAGACAGAGCTAGGCAGAAATCCATGTGTTCAAGGATACAGCCAAGCATGGGGACTTACGCCTTTAATCTCAGAAAGCGAGCCTTTAATCCCAGGGAGTGATGGCAGAAGGCAGAAAGATGTATAAGGTGTGAGGACCAGGAACAAGAAGCATTTGACCTGGTTAAGCATTTGGCCTGATTAAGCATTCAGGCTTTTGAGCAGCAATTCAGCTGAGACCCATTCTGGATGAGGACTCAGAGGCCTACAGTCTGAGTAAACAAGACCAGCTGAGGATCCGGTGAGGTGAGGTAGCTGTGGTTTGTTCTTGTTCTCTGATCTTCCAGTTCACCCCAATACCTGGCTCAGGTTTGATTTTATTAATAAGGAACTTTTAAGATTCCTGCTACAGATACTAGTATCAACCCAAAAGCTCAAAGATTATGGGAGTGGCAAGCAAGAGCTGGAATCCTCATCCATGACTGCTGACCCTAAAGATAAAGGAGCTGGAGTTGATGATGACACTTGTCCAGGAGGATGTGGGAGTGGGCGCTGCTGCTATGGAATAGGACGTGGGTACCAGATATATGCTTTATTTCTAATGCAAAAAATCTACCCCCTAGAATAGTATATATTGTAATAAGTGATCATCTTAATGGTGTATTATGTAGATATAATGTAGCTTGCTAAAAAGACAATTGAATGTTTTATACTAGTTGGCTCATAGAAGCCCATAGAAGAGGATATTGTTGAATGAGTGGTTTTTCCAGAAACAGAATATATGCTAAGAATATAATATTAAGTGAAAGACAGGATTTCCTGAGCCTATGGTCCGGGGGGTGGTGGTGGACACCTTTAAATTCCAGCACCCAGGAGGCAGAAACAGGTGTGAGTTTGAGGCCAGCCTAGTCTTCATAGCAAGTTCCAAGCCAGCCAAGACTACATGGTCAGGTTTTGTCTTAAAAACAAAAACAAAATTCCTAAGACTACAACTGTTTAAAAGTTATGTGTGGATTTGTGAAATATGATGCAGAAATTCCCAGGCATGAAGAAAGGTGACGTAAAGACAAAGGAGGAGACAGGATCGATAGGAAGTTTTCTCAGTATTTTTTCTTTGTCATCTATTGTTATAAAGCAGTATTTGTGCAGTTTATTAAAATATAAAAAGAAGAACATGAGTGGCAAGCAGGAAGGTGCCTCGTGTCACCAGGGGTAAGACACTCTTTTTCAGGCCTTTTAGACTAATGGCAGCATAGTAAAGATAGTGGATTTATAAATGTTCTATATGAAATGAAAGACTCACTGGAAAACCAGGAAGACAAGTGGCTCTTCCTCTCAAGACTAGGTAGTGGGTCACTAGGGGTCCACACAGGCACATTGCTATTTTGACTTCAGGTAAATGAATTTAATAATTGAACAGTTCAGGGATCATGAAGATGACTCCACGGTTAAAGGTGTTTGCTGGGTCAACTGAGAGAGATATGAGTTAAAGTCCTGGAATCTACGTAAAGATGGAAAGAGAGAACTGACTCCATGAAGTTGTCTCCTGACCCCTGTACACACTCCCATCTCCACTAATAAGTTTTTTACAATGCTGGGTGGTGGCAGCTCATACCTTTAATCCCTGCACCCGAGAGGTAAAGGCAGGTGGATTTCTGTGAGTTGCAGGCCTGGCTGGTCTGCAAAGTGAGTTCCAGGACAGCCAGGACTGTTACACAGAGAAACCCTGACACAAAAAACCAAAATGATAAATAATAAATAATAGTATTAATAAGGTTTTACAAATTAATTTGATGTTTAAACAATACCAATATTTAACAATAAAAACAAAGCAAAACTGTCAACAAAAGAAAAGCTTGGCCAAGAATAACATATGACCTTCACAATTCATCTTTCAATAAAGCAAGTGAGTAATGCACAACAAAGCACACCTATTTCATGACTGACTGTACTGTGTTTATATTAGGACTTCCTGCATTCTTGGCATTTTCAATAATTTCCCACTATGTATACAGCATGCATATTGTTTAAGGACCTTTGATAAAATAATGCTACAAGATTTGCTCCAGTTTTTAACTTAGTTAGTGACTGATTCAACTTCAAAACAGTGTTTCCTTGCATAGTCTTTCTTCCTCCTGTTATCTTTTACTGGCTTTATTATTAATTAATTTTATTATGAGCGTGAACTTGGGACTTGTGCAGGGCTGAGCAGGACCCCTCCCATCAGGCTTCATCTCAAACCTAGTTTTGCTCTTTAAATTCAAACACTAGCAGCCACTTCATGAGTCAATAACAAAATTATTTCTACGTGTTTGCTTCTTGGATGTTGACAAAAAGAAATGCAAGAGGGGACAGAAATAAATAAAAGAAAAAAGACGCAAACAAGAAAATGAAAACAGAGATTCATCCTCCCTGCCTCAATTACGTTTAATGAAAATTAATTAAGAACACCATTGTAACTTAGGGTGGCTGTTGGGCCTCTCAAGATTAAAAATAAACTGGGGGGAACCCTCATTAGAAGAGCAGTGGACATACTGAAAAGTAAGTAGGGGGCATTTGAAATGGGTGATTAAAAATTAGCTTTCCGTGCTCTGTGCCAATGGGCATTAAGGAAGGAGGGCGGGCTCCGGGCATACAGTGGCTAGACAGACCATTAAATTGGTATTAAACACTTTTCCATATGAAGGAAGTATCCTCCTGCCAAGAGCCAAGGGCTGAGGGATCAGTTTCCATGCAGACGCTGGTGTGAGAGAGCTGGGTAAACTTGGAAAGATTAAGGGGTCACGGGGTGAGGACCCTGGACGCTGAACATGTCTGGCTGCGCTTCCTTGCAGACTCAGGGAACTTGGCACCAGGCAGCAAGACGAAGGGGCCTACATAAACACACAAACCCACTGACGATTTTTTTCCACAGAATTAACTCCACCAGCAATACAGTATAAAAATAGAACAGAGCTGGCTCCCATCGGCTTTCCCCACACCAGCCCATAAAAGATTTCTTGTAGCTTGTCCAAAGGAAAGCAGGAGAAGGACACAGCTCAGGGCCAGCCTTCTCAGTGGTGGTTTCCTCTGCTGACCACCAGCTGACCTCTCTTCAGAGCTGGGCTGCAACAAAGCCCCCATTGAGTGAAATGCAGCCCATATGGGCAGGAGGGTCTCGGAGTCTGACTTCTCAGCTGAAATCCTCAAAGCGATTCATTAGAACAAACCTTCCTAATAAGTACCACGTGGGTCCTGGATACCCCAGAGATCTTCCTAAGAATTTCTTTGTGGTACTTGGAGCTGAACTTGTCTTAACTAACCCTAGCTGTAAAGCAGCTCCACCAGCCTTGAAAAACAACCTTGGGCTGTCTGCAATAAAGAATGTTGTAAACATTTGGAAGTCTTTTCGGAGCTGGTCCCGGCCTCCATCACACCTCCAGTTCTGGTAAGAACATTAGGCTAAGAGTTAAAAAGTATGAGCTGTACACTCAGGCTGTCTTAGTCCATCTCCCCCATTAGTGGATGAAGACTTGAGACAAGTTCTGTAAACTGTTCTGGCCTCTCTTTCTTTATAGGAAAAAATGCATATTTTTGTTAATGCATGTTTTTGTTAAGAGACTCAAATGTGTGCCTGGCACATGCTCTCTTCTCTCCTCCTACACAGAATCAGACCTGCATTGAACTTGGATGTCCAGTATATCTGATAAGATTAGAAGGCGATGGAGTCATCGTTTGGGGATCATAAACAATGCTGTGAAACTATGGGTAAAAACTCCTGGCAGAATCAAGTTTTGTGAAACATCAGAAGTAAGCTATCTGATAAATCTCAA